>NC_082600.1:33301942-33657775 GCF_030936135.1 Gavia stellata
TCCGACTCATTGCTTACAGTAGATCTAAGCTCTTTTTTCTGCTTATTCGACTCCTTCCAGCTTCCCATCACATCTGTAACAAACTTTTAAAATGATATTGCCACACCACCATGCACAAGCCTACCTGCACAGTAGAGATAGATTATTCCATCACATTCAGATGGTTAACAGAGGTTAGCACATCCTGTATTTATATATATATTTATATCGCTTTCTAAGAAAGTGCATATTAATGTTTACTTTAAAGAATGTGTAAATGGTGCTATCAAGAAATCTGATCAATTTTATCCCAGTCTTTTTGTGTACCACTTCGAATGTATGAGATTTATTTTTCTATTGGAAAAAAAAATAAACAGTCTGAAAGCATTACAATTGGTAGATTTTAGTAATTTTACAGTGAATTGAATCCCTATGTCATAGTATCATTAAAAAATTTAATGATGGGTCATGCAAATTACAACATGCTTATTGACAATACTCACACATTTCTGTTTGGACACTCTTCAGTCCCTCTGCTGACTCCTAAATGTCTATTTCACTTGAGACGAGATGTTTACATACTCCAAATTTTAAATGTTTTGATGTGGATATGGAAAAAAGGGTTGATTGAGTGCTACTGTTTACCACAGATTCACAAACTGAGACTGGTTTATTCTATAAGTGATAGAGATTCAAATGTATCTCTTAAATGCAAGGCAAATATGGCTTAGCATGTCACTATCTGGTGCAATGCAGTCCCTGTACATACAATATGCTGCATCTTTACTAAAAATGCTTGAAAAATCTTTAGTGAACAAGACAACAATATACTCTATTATAGTTATATAAAAATGTTGCTTCTAGAAGTTTGCTTGTTTTTTCCTTAAACATTTAATAGTATATAATTGTTACCTGCAATTATATGTCGATGCCTTTTGTTCAAAGGGTAAGTACTGTGCTGCTTTAACTGGTTCTTAGCAGACAATTTTACACACAGCACATTCTGCTTGTAGCTGTATTCATATCTTTTTCTCTTAAAATTGTACTTAAGTATTGTAGGCTAATTCATTTAGAATTTATTATTATTTTAAAAATACAATATTTCTTCTATGCAGATTAATACAATAACCTCTATTTTATATAAGCAGAAAAATATGCAGAAAGGTTTACAATACATATAAACATACATACTGCTTTTTGTAAATTAAACTTTCTCTTTTGTGATTAAATTAAAACGTAGTGTAATTTCAGGTTTATAATGCAAATATTGTTTAAACTGAAAGCATTCAATATTTTGCTTACAATATTTTTTTAGGGATAATTTAAAATATGTAGCTTTAAAGAAAAAAGTTTTACGGACTTATAATGGGTGAGCGGCTGTTTCCACATTGTTAAGGCACAGAAGTTAGAGTTCCAATTGCCACGTTAATCAGAAGGAATTGAGACTAAGAAATCCATTTCATTTAATCTCATTATCGAATAAACAGCTCTGTAGTGATGCCTATTTGTACTTGTTTCTCTAATAAAAATGCAACTGTAGCTCTCAACACAAATTAGTTTTAATTATTTAAATGATATGAATTTGTCAAACATAAATAATCTAACACCTGTTTTGCCTTTCCATTTTATGAAAAAAATGTTTCGTGAAAACTAATAGAGGATGATAGTGGGGAATAACAAAGGTAGGTCTATGTATTTATTACAATTCTATTAATTCAAAGAAATGCAAGTGTGAGTTGATTACTATCTAGTAATCAGGATGAAGCAGCAGTCCGTTTCATTGCCATGCACAATGCACACAACAGAAAACAGCAAAACAGAAGGATGTCTTGCATACACCAGGTCAATGCAACTCACTTGTCCTATGCTCATCTCTGAGAATTGATGACAGTGATTTACAGTATAGCAATTCATCTTCGGAATACAATGATAACATTACAAAGCAATGACTTGTGTAGCTTTTGAAATGCTTAATCAAGACACCAAAAGCTGCCATGACAGTCACCAATATATGTGAAAGGCAAAGGAAAAGACAAAACTGAGTTTCCCTGCTTTGTATTTGCTTTAGTAACTTCATTTCAGGAGATGTGCCTGAACATAAATGAAGAGTACCCTAAGTGTCAGAAGGGTATAATGTGGTATAAAAAACAATTGGTAGCCAACTCTGAAAATGGAGATCTGTTTGTTTTCTCCACAGAATAGTATAATCATATTTGTTGTTTCTGTTAAAAGCTACATTTTTGTTTAAAAGATTTGCTATTTAAAATTCTGGTTATCTTAACACACTGCCCTGAATTAATTTATCATTTGATTGAGGAGGGAAATTAAAGATGTAATCCAGTTGTGGTTGGTGGTGGTGGCTTCATATGGCACTTCAGCAGTGATAATTTGTATGACTTTCTGTGTATTAAACCATACTTTAATATTGATTCTGTTTGTGGTGTATTAAGTGTTATGCTTTCTTGGTAAAGGAAATGTGCTAAGCAGATAGTTGCTGTTCTAAATCAACAAGACAATTTTAGAGTCACACAAAGCTGTTGAAACCTACCACTCAGTAGTTTGTCTGCCAGATTAATCATCTTTATTGTCCCTTCTGGAGGTGTGTCTCTTCCTTCGTGCAAAATATTTCCAACAGGCAGGCTTATCGTGAGGACTTATGACACTCCAAGGATATGATTATGTGACCATCACAGTTAATATTGTGCCCTACATATCAATAACATAGCCCAGGGTTTCAGAGCTGTCTTTCTTTTTTTAAAAAATGCAAATTACAGAAAACATTTTCTAAAGCGTTTTATTATATTTCAGAATGCATTTTCTCTCAAAGTGCTCCTATGATTATTTTGTATTAGCTGTACTCCCTTTTCAGTGCAGTTAATTTAAAACACTTATACTCAAATTTTTGCATATCGGCCTATTTTTTTAGACCCTTTGTTTGCAACATTTAATTATTGTTAAATAATCAGTAAATATACCACAGGAAATTACGGTGGGACTATTGGATTTGTTTTGATGTCATTGGAATTCAACTAAAAGTCAGTAGTTAGAAAAAACCATGTTTCTAGTGTTGCAAAGAACTACAGTATGTGACTACTCAAGAAAAATCTGGATTTGGTTTAGTTCTTGTTCTTTTTATAATAATTTTAATAAATTTAGAGCTTGGAACTATATAAATATAAACTGCAATGTCATTTAAAAGGAAAAAAGCATATGCAAGAAAGCAGGATGTTTTCAAAACTCCCACTATAAATCGGAGGACACCTTCCTGTTGTAGTACTTTTGATGTTGAAGAAAGGGCTAGTAACTCTCCTTACGCCTCCAGAACTGTTTCATTGTTGATCTGACCACAGCTTTGGGAAGAAAAAAATCTTTTTAGAGAAAAATTTCTTTTGCATGTATTAGACTGGAACTTCGGTCTTCATTTTCAATGCTGCATTCAATGCTGCAATGTATCTCAAGAAGCCTTCATGTTACTAAAGATACTATGATGACAATTAAGCAAGTATATCAGGATAATGAGGTTTAATGCTACTATTTTCGAAACAATATCATGTTTTATCTCAGTTTTTAAATATATTTCCCTAATGAGTGGAGTTCTTTGTTACTTAATCTGAGCTGTTAGTAATGGGAGGGAAAATTAACACTAATATTTTTGATTTACTGTATCAATACAAAGTAAACATCACTCTAAAATTAATAGCTTGCTTTCTCTTCTAAAAATCTCATTTGGCAATGTATCACGTTCCAGACCTTTTTGAAGCCCAGTGAATTTTGTAATAGTCTTACCTGGCATCAGCTATTCCTGGCACCATGTATTACTCCTCTTTCAGCACCTAGGGGATATAACGCACATTATTGAAACATTTTAATTTCTACTGTGCACGCTAATTTTAGATTCAGATTGGAGCTTTGAGTATTATTTAGCTTGAAAATGGAAAATGTAAGCAAAAAAGGTCATATTTGAGAACCTCTTTTTACATGACAGTTAATGGAAACATCAGTGATACTGTTTGCTAGCCTCCATGTCTATGTGAATGTTTTAATTGTACACATATCTGTAAGCCAGTATAGCTAAAAGTACTAAATAATTTGCATACAATTTGTATAAACTTATCTAATTTGCAATTTTCCTTCAGTTGAGCTAAAATAGTCAGTGTCCTGATATATTCTCTTCAAACCTAATATAACCACACAGGCACATCTGAACATGAACAGTTGCAGACTGTGAGATGTGGAGGATGAGAATGAAGAAGCAGTAATGGTGTGATTTTATGAAAGCCACAAGACTGCAAAAGTATGTCATACAGATTGGTTTACAAAAAGAAGAAACCATTTTAATTTTGATTATAATACTTCAAAGAACAAGCGTGTTTTCACTGAATTCTTATTCATGCCCTGTCAGTAAACCCAAACCTCAGAGAAATTTATTCTGTTTAAAAAAAAACGTTTTTTGAGGTGTCTTGTTATAAATAATTTCCCCTCCACAATTCAGTTCTTTTTTTTTCCCCCCCCAATCAATGGACATCACTTGCTGCACAGTGAAAAGAAGGGGAAATTTTGAAAAGAAGGATGTTCTTAATCAGACTGCATTACTTACTGGGAGCGAATTTGATTGCATATGACTAATGCATTAATTGTTATCATTATTGTAGGTCATCAAGAAAAGCAATGGAGTGTCACCACTGAGAATAATTTTAAGTCAGAAATTGGATTATTTTTTGCTCTCAGCATCAGTGGAACTAGTAGGGTTCATAGCATCCATGGTTTCAGGAGTCTGCTCTTTTGCTATAAGCAATTGACTACATTATGTTCAAGCAGAACTCCTGATGAAAAACACTAATTCCAATTTTAACTGAACATGTATATTTCTATATATAAATATCAAAAATTAAATCGTTAATTCATGTGTTTAAACAAAACAAATAGGTATAAAAAAAGGACTCGTCAGTGAATCAGTAGTCCAAATTCGCCCGTATATAGGCAGGCATATCACTTCTATCTGCAGATTTGCATGTCAGTCAATGATATTATTTACAGGCTAACCGTAAAGTTCACACAAGCTTGTTGTGGTTTGGTGGAAAATCTCAGTTTTGAAGGAGCTAAACTACTCTGTAATGGTGACCGAAATTAGACCAGTAACAGTTGAAGTGATTGATTCCAGCCTAGGTGATTGACACTATAAATATGAAAGCTAACAGAAATACTTATGCTGGTCTTATTTTCCCAGAATGAAGACTTTTTCTTAGAGGGGAAAAAGGTATTAAAGAAAAATTGTCCAAGGGAGCTAAAGGTCTTTAAAGTGCTCAGCTTTGACTTAATTTGGCTTCTAGTGAAATCAATGGAATTTTTTGCTCTAGTGAAAGCACTGGCAAGAAAACAATGACTTCTAGCAACAGTGAGGTTTTATTTTGTTAGTTTGAACTGGTATGGTTGAAGTTGCGGGCTACTTTCATCAGTATTTAAAATGGGGGGTACTAATTTAGAATACATACTTGGGAATTATTCACTGTGTCAACCAATCCTGTTCAAAGCTCAATGTTAATAGCTAGGCATTCTTTGCTAGGGTTAACCTTAGATAGAGATACCAAGGATAAGACTTTGAAAGAGTTTACTTCGTTTATATAGGAGGGCATGCTCCAGAAAAGAAACATTTTCCAGAATCAAAAACTACTGAAATGAATTAAGAGTACGATTACTAGCTTTTTTGTTAAAAGCAATTAAAAAACAGTTGCCATTTCAGTTTAGATGTGTATATCCTAAATACTGTGCTTATAAAAATCACTGAGCAAAACCTGATGACTTTTCTTCTATAAAACTCCACTTCCAACTCTTCCAAAGATAGTTATTAAGTCATAAACAGCAATAAAGGACATTTGCAGTCATGTTTTTAATATGTATTCTCCATTAAGCAGTTTTCCTCTACTGCATTTCACATTTTATTCCTTCAAAATAAAGAAAAATTAGTATGAGTGTGCCCTAAGTATGCTTCTATAAAAATTATAAAGTATTGAATGCATACAGCATATGTAGTCCTAATACTGCGTTGTTCTGGAATGACATCATCCCAATTTTTCTTGCCTTTAATGGGAGATAAACTGATTGATCTAATTTGTGTTTTCCACTTTAAATGTCTGTAGCAAAAAAAGAAGTTATTTAATATGATGAAGGTGATTTTGCAAGGTTGCATCATTTTTAAGAATGTTTTGTAGGAAATGAAATGACCTGGTTGGCTAATATTTACCTTATTATTTTAAGAAACAGTTATGTGCATCTCCAAACTGCCCATCCATTTCTGACCATTCTTAAAATATATTTGCTTAATATGGAAGTGAATATAAAAGGAAACAAAGAAAAAATCAAATAGGTCCTGTTTTGCTAAATTTTGATAGGCAGGGTTATCTATCTTGTCTGATAGACAGAACAAGCACACTTAGCCTAGTAAAATACCACACAGGTTTGTGAGCAGGCAAAAAAACAGGTAGCAGTTGTTTCCAGTCTGTGTGTGTATGTATATACATGTTTATGGTTTTAGCAGACAACAATTCCCTGGACTCCACATCACTATATTAAAGCCAAAATGTTCCCCCCCCCCCCAAAAAAATATTTCAAACCTAATGAATTGTGATTTTGACACAGCTTTGTTTTATCAGAATTTTTCTGTACAGTTCACTTGAAATAATTATGCATTTTCTACAGAATTATTCAGAAAACTGGAACTGACTTAGCGTAAGTTAACATTTCCCATATCCTACCTCAGAGAAGCAGCAAAGAAATCATTTTGGCTACGCATAATCTGGCCTTTGTATGGAACTATATTATAAAACCAATTGTAAATAATTTTAATTTCAGTGTTTCTGAACATAATTGAATAATACTTCAATTGTAAGGTGCACTACTATCTGAAAAGTCTGGTTTTAAAAAAGTTGCAACATGTTGTAATCACGGTTTTTTACAAATGATCCTGACTACTGAATCACTTGGTGCAGTGTATTGCAGTGTCATAGCCTTTGTGCTATCTAGGGTAGGGGCAGGCAGGCAAAGTCAAGCAAGTTAACTTATACCCATTGTGTCTGAGAATTCATTCTATCTGCAGGAAAAAAATACGTAGCTGGCACTGATTTCGATGGAACTAGAAATTAACTTCTAGGAGACAAGTCCAGCAACATTCCTCCTTGGAGTCTTCCTCATTCATCATTTTCTCCATGTGGATACAGCAGCAGACAAGTTTCATCAGTACAAAGTCCAGGCATGAGGCTATGGTTACACAGTATAGGGCATATCTGGTTTGAAAGTATATTTTACAAGACTTGAAACTAATGCCCACTTGAACATAGGTGTCTAAGTAAGCATGGCTTTTTTTCAGGTTCACAGATTTTATGACTAAAAAGCAGCAATCTACTTGCCTACATGCAACACATGCCTCTCCCTGTCCTCTCTGTCTTCCAAGGTGTACAAAAGGTATTCCACCTAGGCTTCCACCTGCAACACCATCTCCAGTTACCAGATTCTTACACCTAAAGGGCTTTATCTAGTGCCATCTTTTTTTTTTTTTTCAGTATGATAAAATACATAACTGGAAATCCTTTCATATTGAGAGCTCATACTTTTTCAGGCATGGTTTGTCTTGAACCTGGCTGTCTTTGAACTTCAAAGGAAGGTGCTGCCATTAGTTTCTGTGAAGTCTTGTTTGACCTATAGTATAAACATTTTAGAAATGTGAATTCTTTAGGTAAAGGACAATTCCATAGACAGCCATAATGTGTAAGCCACATACACAGGCTTGATCTTTTCCATTGTTCCACATATGTCCGTAATTATTAGGTCATCTCTTCTCCCCTAAAAAATTCTGGGAGAAATCTCAGCTTTGCCAGAAGTCAGTGATAAGATTTCTGTGAAGCCAAGATTTTAACTGTGAGCACAAGAACTTGTACTGGAATTTTTTTTTTAATTATTCCAGACATCTAAATAGAAATTGGAAAATCCTGACATGACACTATTTGTTTCATGCAACACATATTCTGTAAGGTTATATATCTGATACGGCAGTAAAGGCTAATATTGCATATTATCATCTACTGGCTTTTTCTACTCCTTCCTTTTGTGTGCACCCGTGCTATGCATGACAGACTTACAGGGAAGTCCACACAGACTGTCACATCCCCTTTCCTTGCCCTACCTGTACAGTCCACATGCTTTGTTACAAATAATTACAGCCGCATTGCTGTCCAACCACTTCCATTCCAAATTCCACCTCTTTATTCCTTCTTCCCTGGCCAGATTTAAAATTAATGTAATGATTTTAGGACAGTAAAAACCCCACAAAAACACAGTGTTAGAATACCAGCAGTTTAGGTTCTATAGTTGTTTTCTCTTGACCTGGTGCAAAGGAGAGCACATGCATGAAAAGCTTTCTCCCATGTTCACCAGAAATTAGTCTGAAGTCTCTGGCATTCATTGGTGCAAGACTTGAACTGTATAGGCCATGATGCTTATTATATCACAGCCTACACAAACCTATTAGTAATATCAAATATTATGCATGAAATCGAAGTGCTTTTGGAAAGGTTAAGAAAGATTAGGAAATTTGAAAGTGCAAGTGCTGTATGAAAGAAGGTGTGTATTCTGGAAGGTGTAAGTCAACCACTATTACGTTGCTAATACAATGTTAGAGAATACCATCATAGTTACATAGCAGCTCTTCACTATAAAGGAGTGTTTGCAGCAATGAAGCCATTAGTAACTACCCTCTTTGAAAATGGTGTGGCTTAGGAGGAAATAAAATTTCTGGGGGTAAGATTTGAAGAAGATTAAGAATCTCCATGTATAAGTCCCTCCTCGAAGAATATGAAACTATTCTCACTATTCAAGCCAATGATGTTTTTTTTTAATCATGTAATGTTATTATTACATAGACTCTAATGAAATTAATATTACTGGATTGAAGGACTTACCTTGATAACTTATTTAGTGTAAAAAAGCTATTTCTTCATTTACACCAGTATCGTAAGTCTCAACAAACACTGTTCTCCTTACGTTAAGTCAGTTCTACTGACGTTAAAAAGACCTCTGTGTAGGCATCAGCATGATTTGCCTCTACATAGCGAAAACATTATAAAATTGGAACTGTTACCACTATGAGTATTGGTTTTGCAGTAGTGCCCGTATTGCGTAATGTGCTGTGCACACAGATAAGGCAGTGTAGTCTGGAACTTGTTTCAATGAGAGGAGTGGAGTTTGCCACTCAGTGAGACCCTTTAGAGATCAAAGCAAAGGACAAAGGCATGTGTAAAAGACATATGAAACAAAATATCACTTGAGTGCCACACTATTCCTTCTAGACCATATTCCATAATCAATTTGAATAAGTTAATTGATGTAGATACAGTTCAGCCTGGCAGAGATGAGAATCTTAATTAGGAAAAATGGTCACACTACAGGGAAATAGGTTGCAACTGGAGGTGTGCTTGAAAGAAAGATCTGACGTTTTCAGTTGTGGAAATTGTTTCTAGCTCCTGCTTATAAGGCTCATTTATCAAAACCCCAAACGTTCTGTCATTTCACATTTACAAGCAGCCTTTATAAAGGTAATACTCTGATGCCTTATACAGGAAATACTGTTATTCCTGCCTGCATGCTTTCCCATGCAGAAGAGAAGTCTAGAACCCAACCCTCATACCCACCCCCCAGGCTTGGGTATGTAAGATGCCTATATCAAGTATATCTAAGTTAAAATGACATGTATCCCTTATATTTAGGCACCATCAGACAGTTTTGTATGACAGTCTATCACTGTTGGTTGGACATACCTCATTACCTGTGCATCATGAGTACTAAAACTGCTCACTTTTGAATTTTCACTATGTAGCAGTGGAAATAATTCTTTGATAACATAGTAGTTCTCACCTTTGTCATCAGGACCGTTGTATTCTTTCCTACTCACCGTATTTTTACAATAGATCTATGCAACTGAAATATCACAAAGTTTTAATGATTATATGCTCAAGATTTTCTGAATAAATGTCACTGCTGTGATATAACATTATCAAAAAGTGTTGTTTAAAAAAGAGCTCCCAGTTCTGAGCACCTCCAGTAAGGCTACAGACTGAAAATTACTTTGATTGGCATTTATGTAATTTTGCATTCTACTTCAGAGGTTTACGTGAATCACCACTACGGTTGTGAAGTATGGTGAAGTATGAGCGCTTCACCACTGCGGATGGATTCATAGTCATGTTGCTTAAATTCCCCTTGTATTCCTTTCCACCAAAGGAAAAAAAAAAAAATCTACTCCCAAGATGGTCCTATCTAGAACTGCTAGGGAGGCAGTTAGGATATTTCTGTTGTTTACCTGGCTACTGGAAAGTCATATAACAGGTGGGAAAAGTCATCATAGCAGATGCAGAGAAATCAAGGAGCAAGTACAAAATCAGAGTAAAATAACCTATGGCTTGCTGTACTCCTAGTAGTAAGCTCTGAGAGGATGGTAATACACATAATGGCATTGATGCAATCTAAGTAAAGGGTAAAACCCAGATGTTTATAGTTCTAGCAGAATTATATGAAGTCAATTGCAAAAAAAAAAAAAAAGAAAAGGAAACACAATCACATTAATTTTGCGTCCAACCAGCATTTCTAAAATGCATTAAGAACTTTTGAACTACAACACAATCATAAAATTTT
Organism: Gavia stellata; assembly: GCF_030936135.1. Classification (NCBI taxonomy): domain Eukaryota; kingdom Metazoa; phylum Chordata; class Aves; order Gaviiformes; family Gaviidae; genus Gavia; species Gavia stellata. The sequence goes on from NC_082600.1 coordinate 33,312,602, forward strand.
AAGTGCTTGATGGAATAATAATTTCTTGGAAGAGAGGTATGAAACATATTGGAGTGCAGTAATGTGAAAAAATGACTTGTCTTATTTTAGAAGAATTGAGTCAGTATTCACTGCCATTTTACATTCAGTAATACTACATGTAATGTGGCAGAGTTGCCAAGATAAAGGTCGTCTTCTCTGGACCTTTTAGGCTGCTGAATTTTTATCAGTCATATAGATAGGATACTATTCAATAACTGCCTTTGAAGACTTTGCTTTAGTAGGCTAATTGGAAGCTTGTATTTCAGAACATCGAATGGAGACTTCTGTTTCTTTTCTTTCTTTGTTCCTGGACCTTAGGAATTACGAAATTTATCTAGGTTTGAACCCTGCAGTTAAATTAGTAGTTGCCTGCTCCGCCTTTCACTACTTACATTACTTTAAGTTATGTCATTTTAAGTTAAAATAAATTATAAACCTTCACATTCATGAGGACTTTGAGGGATCTAAAGATGTGAAGAAGTATGTTAAAAGGCCAAATAAATGGGGTTTTATCTTTTTTTTTTTTTACTTTCTGAATCCTGAAGGTAGAAAATGACCCAATCTTTGAGGTCTTTTGGGCTTGACACCAACTCTTTTAATGATAGAACAAATTAAGTGTTTTCTCAGGCTGAATACAAAATATGATATATGCAGGATATACAGAAGTTAAATCAAACTTCATCATAGGGCAGCAAGGGTCAAATAAGTTGTGGAGCCCACCTATAGCTTTCTCCCACAGCTAGCGTGATAATAGAGGCAAGTTTTGGAATAGGCTGTCACAAAAGAGCTTAGACAAGCTGAAGAGTGGGATATTGCATGTGGTTTGGGCTAGGTGCAATGAGTCTAAGAATCCTAAGAAAACCCCAGAGCTACTTAAGCAAAAATAAGAAAGCAACAACAAAAAAATCCCTAGACTTTTGTCCAGCCCTAGAAATCCAGTAGTCTTTGGGTGCTGTCCTGTTTCATTTTAAACCACATCAGCCCACAGCTGCTGTTAAGACTTCCCAATCCAAACACCTTAGTGTGTTCTGCTACAGCCACTTTTACAGTCGGAAGAGGACATGGTTTTCTTGTTCTAAGTACTGGCTACACTGACACACTCATCCAGAAAGCAGGAGGGTTGGATTTGCTGTTTTCCCCCTCAGCCTTGAGGAGGCTGAACATATACTACAAGAATCATCAGACTATCACCAGGGGATTGCACTGAAGGTGTGCCACACCAGTAATGGAGGCAATGCTGTCATTCAAGAAACATCATTCCTTGAGACCAGAATCTAAGACTCTGCTACCCTCCACATTCCAATCCACTAGACAACAGAATTCTTTCATCTCCCTCTGCCTCTCCACGGTCATGAATTTTGCATTTTTCATTTTCACATTGAAAAAAGATTTTCCCACCCAGAGGAAGCCTGCTGGTGACCAAAATATTCTAGAAAATATGGACTTAAACTCTTAGTTTTACTGACTTCATGGACAAGTGCATTATATAATATTTTATATAAATTATGACTATCAACATTACTACCCCACTACATTCTCTAATTAAGTCTTTTAATGGGTGAGCTTGCTAACCCTGAGGCTCTATGGTCAGGAGTGTATTTCAAGGCAAAATGCTTTGCTGTAAACCTGGTAGCCTGCCTAGCTTCTCTGCCTTGTTCCCTAATGCAGACTTGCTGATAGCTAATTTTTTCAACTGAATTTTGCAAATCTCTAGATTAAGACCCCCTTATTCTTTCCTCTGGGAGGCCTTCCCTTAAGTCTTCTAGTCAGTCATTTTTCATGATATCCATCCTAAATTTTCCTTGTCGATTTCATTTAACTCCTCCAAATTTTATAGCTTGTTCTCTCATTGACTACTTGAAAATAGGAAAGAAAGTGAACAGATGCTGTCAGCCTGCAGTTACTAAACAATTAGAAGTGAATGCAGGTTCAGTGATGGAAAAAATAAAGAATAAATTATCTGTTTCCTAATTCATATGCATGAATAATTCCCATTGGTGGTTAATGAGAACTTCAAGAAGCCACACAACAAACAGACCAAACTTCCATTAAGTCATGTGTGTGAACTGATTACAACTCAGTCTCGGGTGAATAGCAGAAAGTTTTGTCCCTCAGAGGTACATGCCTGCATTTGGGAAAATAAGAATACAAACTGAATCCAAAAGGTATAAAGCCCGTCCTCTCAGAATATTGCACATGCAATTCCCTGAGATTGGCTTGTGATTAAAAGGGTCTAAATATCTCCGTAACCACATGTAGCCTTATGCCTCTCCCATGTGTAAAGGATCAGCTAGGATAGTTTCAGAGTTAACATAAGGAAAACATCTTTGCTGGCTCATGTTTACACCCAATACTGTATTGGCTTAATCAAATTACATGTTTTACAAAGCCAATTCAGTTAAACTAGTCAAAACTTATCTGGAAGAGGGCATGCCAAATTTTTTCTGATTCTTTCCTGCTTCAGAGCAGGGTTTAAGACCATCCACATATGGGACAACAGATAAATATAATTTGTACTAATTTGTCTTTAGCCCGTGTAAAAATCATGTTTCTGCTTTTTTCATCCAAGGTCTATAAACCATCTCAAGGGATGGGAGATTCCAGACTTACTATAAGTGAGTGTAAGGCTCAGCAATAATCTGACTAGGAAACAAGAAGTGCTGCTTCTTTTGTGAGCCAGTTTTCACAGTCTTAGGGACTAGTTTAAAACTACCTAGGCAATTATAAAACTACCTAGGCAATTATAGGTTGAAGTATGCTTATCATTTTTGGAAACACCCACTAAAATCATTATGCTTAATACTTTTGAGATCACACTAGGCGTCTATCTACATCTTCAGACACCTAAATACTCTTTACAAATCCAGCCTTTAGGCTGGCATTTCATGACTCTTGTTTTGATGACGAAGCTAAATTAGAGTCCCTCTTCCCCAGACACGTATTTCTCCCTCTTCTCATCTGAAGTTCACAGCCCTTCCCATCTTACAGTACAGGCATTTAGAGGCATCATTTCCAAAATGACTGGGAATTTTAAAAAAACAAAAATATCCAAACACAGTAGGTAAGAAGGTCGGTATTTTGGCAGGGGTTGTTTCAGTGCACGGTTTACCCTCAGAGAGCTTTATCATCACAAGTGAAGTAACAAGCTACACCACACATGGCAGGAAATTTTCCTGGGGCCAGATTGCTTATTCATTAGTTTTCTGTCTGTAAAAGAGGCAAAAATGCCTTCATCACATCCAATAGAAGTTCCATAACTATTTTGTAATTACCAAGACTCCTGATAATGTGATTTCTTTCTTTGTTTTGACAAAAAAACATTATATGAGGTAGACCTTCTCTATCTGTGGTATTTTTTAAATGTTTCTATATTTGTACATTTTATTCACTGCTTTTTTATTCAAAAGGAGCCTGATCCAAGCCAATAGAAGTGAAGGAAATTACTCTGATAAGCTTTGGAATATCACCTTAGAAATTAAGTAGCATATTTTTCTTAGGCTATGATTAGTCAGTCTTCCTTTCTAGTGAGCTCTTTCAAAGACATGATTTCTTCTAAATACAGCATGGTACCTAGCCCTCAGAGGCATTCGCTCATTGCATGCCTCTGGGGGGTCAGACACTTAATGATATTCTTATCAACATCAGTGAAAATACATGCAGAATGTACCTCATCAAGTACTGAATCACAGAATCACAAAATTGTTGAGGTTGGAAGGGATCTCTTGAGAACACCTAGTGCAACCCCACTGTTCAAGCAGGGTCAGCTGAAGCAGGTTGCCTTTTTTGAACTTTATGAGATTCCTGTCTGCTCAATTCTCCAGCCTGTTGATGTCCCCCCAAATGGTAGCATACCCATCTAGCGTATTATAGCCATTCCTCCTGGTTTTATATCAAACCTGATCAGGATGAGCCCTTCCCCATCACCCAGGTCATTAATGAAGATGTTAAATAGTATAGGTGCCAGCATTTGACCCCTGGGGTATGCTGCTAGTGACTGATCACAACCCTTTGGGCCCAGCTGTTCAGTTTTCAATCCAACTCACTGTCCACTTACTTAATCCATACTTCATCAGCTTGTCTATGACGTTAATATGGGAGACAGTGTCAAAAGCCTTACCAAAGTCAAGGTAAACAACATTCACTGCTCTCCCCTCATGTATCAAGCTAGTCACAGCATAGTAGATGGCTATCGGGTTAGATAAACATGATTTCCCCTTTATAAAGCCAAGCTGACTACCCCAATCACTTTCTTTTCCTTCATGTCTGGAAATAGCTTCCAGGATTAATTACTCCATCACCTTCCCAAGAACTGAGGTGAAGCTCACCTGCCTGTAGTTCCCCAGATCCTTCTGCTTGAAGATAAGAGTGACATTTTCCTCCAGTCTTTTAGGAACATTTCCCAGTCCCCATGACCTTTCAAAGACAATTGAAAGAGGCCCTGCAATGACATTGGCCAGCTTCCTTATCACTTGTGGGTGCATGGCATCAGGCTCCATGGACTTGCGTATCTCCAGTTTGTTTAAGTGTTCCCAAGCTGATCTTCCTCCACTGCCAGAAAGTGTGCCTTTCTTCAGACATTCCCTCTGGTCTCAAGGACTTGGGATTCCCGAAGGCCAGTCTTACCTGTAAGACTGAGATAAAGGCATTGAGTAGCTAAGCCTTTTCTGTGTCCTTTGTCACAGAGCCCCTGCCCCATTCATCAATGGACACACATTTTTTCCTAGTCTTCTTTTTGCTGTTTATGTACATGCAGAAGCCTTTCTTGTCCTTCACATCCCTTACCAGATTCAAGTCCAGGTGGGCTTTGGCTTTCCTAACCCCATCCCTTCACAATTGGACAGTATCTCTGTATTCTTCCTGGGTCACCTTCCCCATCTTCCACCACTTGTAAACATCCTTTTTATCTCTGAGTTTAGTCAGGAGCTCCTTGCTCACCGATGCAAGCTTCCTGCCACTTTTGCTTGTTTTCCGGCGTTTTGGGATTTTTGAGCTTCGAGTAGGTCATCCTTGAGTATTAATCAGTTCTCATGAACCACTCTTCTCTCCAGGATCATGTCCAATGGGATTCTTTCAAGAACCTCTCTCACAGGATCACAGAATGGTTGAGGCAAGAAGGAAACTCTGGACATCATCTTACCCTAAACCCCTGATCAAGCATGGCCACCTAGACCCAGTTGCCCAGGACCATGTCTAGATGGCTTTTGAATATCTCCAAGGATGGAGGCTCCACAAACTCACTAGGCAACCTGTACTAGCGCTCGGTCACCCTCACAGTAAAAAAGTGTTTTCTGATGTTCAGACAGAACCTCCTGTGTTGCAGTTTGTGCCCATTGCCTCTCATCTTGTTACTGGGCATCACTGAAAAGAGTCTGGCTCTGTCTTTACACTCTCACTTCAGCTATTTATAGACATTGATGAGATCCCTCCAAACCTCCTCCAGACTAAACTGTCCCAGTGCTTTCAGCCTGTCTTCATATGAAAGGTGTTCCAGTCCTGTAATCACCTTTGCAACCCTTCACTGGACTTTCACCAGTAGTTCCATTTCTCTCTGGTGATGAGGAGCCCAGAACTGGACACAGCACTCCAGTTACAGCCTCACCAGTGCTGAGTAGAAGGGAAGGATCACATCTCTTGACTCGCTGGCCACACTCCTCCTAATGCAGCCCATGATACCGTTGGCCTTCTTTGTCATGAGGGCACATTGCTGGCTCATGCCTAACTTGTTTTCCATCAGGACACCCAGGTCTTTTTCTACAAAGCTGCTTTCCAGCTGGTTGGACCCAACAGGCACTGTGGCATAAGGTTATTCCTCCCTAGGTGCAGGACTTTCCATTTGCCTCTGTTGAACAAAGGGAACAGGACAAAGTCTGTTCTTCTGAAGCCCAGGGTGGTGATCCTGCTTTTTGCCCTGCTCTAGCCTCTTAGGATCCTGAAATCCACCAGCCCATGGTTGCTGCAGCCCAAGGCTGCCTCTGACTTCCACATCCCTGACCAGTTCTTCCTTGTTTGCAAGTATCTGGTCCAGCAGAGCACCTGTCCTTGTTGACTACTGGCTTACCTGTGTCAGGAAGCTGTTGTCAATGCACTCCAGAAACCTAGCTTGCTTTTTCCTTGCTATGTTGTCTTTCCAGAAGATGTCAGGGTGATGAAAGTCCCCCATGAGAAACAGGGTCTGGGAATGTGAGACTTCTTCCCCTTGTCTGAAGAAGGCCTCAACTACTCCTCCCCTATTAGGAATGACCCATGTTGATCTGCCCACCAATTCCCAACCCATCAACTCTCAGCTGGCTCATCATCCATCACAAGGCAGAGCTTCATGCATTCCAGCTGGTGTCTCACATATAGGGCAACTCCCTCTTGCATTCCCAACCTGTCCTTCCTAAGGGGCCTGTGTTTCTCCATTGCAGCACTCCAGTTATATGAGCTATCCCACCATGGCTCCATTATTCCAATGAGGTCATAATCCTGTAACTGCAAACAGAGTTCTACTTCCTCCTGTTTGTTTTCCAGGCTGTGTGCATTAGTGTACAGGCATTTCAGAGCGACACCCAAGTGTGCTGATTCCCCAGAAAGGGCATGAGAGCATTCCTCACAAGGCTGTTGCACAAGCACTTCCTTATTTACATGTCTATGCTTCTGGTGATATCACTTCAACCTTGTTTTGTTGATTGCTATATCCCTTCTGTTCACACCAACTCAGATCCTTTGCCTGCCTAGCCTATCCACCACTTGGTATTATGGAGGAAAGAATCAGCAAAAATTTGGCATGCCCACTTCCAGATAAATTTTGACTAGTTTAACTGAATTGTACATGGAACAGCCTGAAAGACATGGCTATGCCCCAATTACACAATTACCCATATTCTCAGACACTAAAAGGAATATACTGTCTTCCCACCACCACTAACATGAGCTACTTTCTTCTCTCTTGACCCACCATCACCAAATGCAGGTCTGAAGGCCAAGACTGAGAAAAGAAATTTGGAAACTAGTCAGGCTAAAGGCTTGATTGTTTAGTTTCTGGCATGCTAATTGACAATTCTTGCTGGAAAATACTAAATGGCTGCAAAGCGGATCAACCAAATGGCCAACAGGTCAGCTGGTGTTACTTACTAATGTAAATAACTTCACAGGTTCCAAGAAATAAACATGCTCCACCTGTTTCAATTCTTGGAACTTTTCAGTTTTGTTTGTATTGCTTATCTTTTGCCTATCATGAGAAAGCATATTACAATTTAATGACAGCAATAAAATATAATTCCAGTAAAATTTGACATAATATGGAGGATTAAAGCCATTTAAATGGTAAAACCTTTACCACTGGAAAAGCAATCTGAAAGGCAGAAGGACCTGCACACTTGTTGCTTGAACAAACTTCATTTTGCATTATTTTGTGGGACGACTGTTCGTAGTTTAGTCCCTCTCCCCATGCCTATTCGTATTCTCTTTTAAAGACACAGATGACTGCTTTGCTATTGCCCAAATAAGCAGCACAGTTTGAGCCAGCTGGCTTTAGAATACCCAATTTTTTTGGCTGATTTTGCTTCCTCCTCACTTTTACCCCTTAATTTTTAATCCCATGTACACATCGGTTAGCTTTCTTGTCAGTCAGTTTTCCCTCTCCTTTGTTTTAAAACACACATTGTGTAGGGATGAACCCCTTTACACTTCCCCCTTTTAAGAAGGGTATAACCCCTTTCAGCCTTGTCTAGCTGTGATTCTTTGAAACCAGCTTTTGAGGGTTTGAGCTGAAATCCATTCTCATGCAACTCAATACCAGTCAGTATCACTTCTCTAGGACAGGAAGAGGATAAGAAGCCGTTATACAAAACATATATGACAGGCACATAGTGCTGTTTGATTCCAACCTCTTGCAAAAATAGGAAAATCAGCAGAAAATTCAGTTTCTAATAAAGTGTTTTGCTTATTTTTATAAATTTGGCACACTTAAAACATTACTTCATTGCTCTTCATTGGCAGAAAGATTCAAGGGCTTGAACTGTTAAGTAACGCTAAAATTATTAGTGTTTGATTGTTCTCAAATAATCCTTTTAGGAAAACCATAGTTTGCTCACGTCTGGGTTTGTGTTTTGTTCCTGAAGAGGCATTTTGCTTCCAATTATAATGGAGTATTTGACTCACCTATACATTTTCAATTTTGCATTAGATTCTGCCACATTTGTTGGGCAAACCTGATTGATGTAGTTTCCAATTAATGAAGTATAAGCTTTCATTCTTTATTTATCACTTTAGTTAAAGTCCTGCCAAATACCACTGTAGCCTTTTCTCCAGTAATGTGTTGAGATAAAAGATTTCATGATGCAGTTTTCCTCCCAAGGGATGATTTCACCTCTTAGTATTGTAGTTCATTATTTCTGCAGTTATATTATCTTTTTTGGTATACATTTTGCCATATCTAAATTTGTTGGGGTGTAGGCATTTAATTCTAATCATTTTGCTAGGAATAGTAATTGAAATTCTATAACAAAAAATAGAATTTGAAGTGTAAAGACAAAAAATCCATTTTAAATAACATATAATATTTAATATCAGACTTACTTGTTTCTTATTGTTGTGTTATAAGAAAAATTTTAAAAGGTTGACTCTGACAGTGTGTGACGGAAGCTCAGATTTACAAAGAAATTAAAATGTCCTTGATAAGAAATTGCAGTAATAATAAGAAATTAGTATCTCCCATAAATTAAGTGTTCTGTATCTTAGTAATAATGACTATAGAGGTGTTTAGCAGTTTTGCTTAGAACCCAGAAAGGAAGTGTATATCATAGTCCATGTTGGACTTTGTAGTTGTAAAATATTACCTGAATGTTTTGTGGGTTTTTGGTTTTTTTTGAAAAGGAAACTTAAGCCTCATTTAATCTTAACCATTTTAAAGGCAGCTTTCCAGTAGACAGCTGGCCAACATTTTCTGGAGAACGAGGTGGAAAAAACAACAACTACCTAAATACAGAATCACAGAATCATTAAAGTTGGAAAAGACCTGTAAGATCATCAAGTCCAACCATCAACCAACACCACCATGCCCACTAGACCATGTCCCTCAATGCCACGTCCACACGCTCCTTGAACACCTCCAGGGATGGCGACTCCACCACCTCCCTGGGCAGCCTGTTCCAATGCTTCACCACTTTGTCAGTAAAGAAATTCTTCCTAATATCCAGCCTGAACCTCCCCTGGCGCAACTTGAGGCCATTTCCTCTTGTCCTGTCGCTAGTCACTTGGGAGAACAGACCAACACCCACCTCTCTGCAACCTCCTTTCAGGTAGTTGTAGAGAGCGATAAGGTCTCCCCTCAGCCTCCTCTTCTGCAGAACTCAAATACAACTCCAGTATCTTTAGAAGCTCACATTAGTAACTGTTTCTTTAAAAATCTTTGACTGTGTGCTATACAAATAACGAGCATAATTCAATCCACATGATACAAGGGAAGAAGCAGTCCTCTAATACTTTAGTTGTCTTCTACACTACAATATAGCTGTTCTGTCAACTTTGACAGCCTGAAGTGAAACATCTAGTTTCTATTTACAGTACAAATTTAGCTATTTCTTAAAGAAATCTGCAGAAACCAGCATACATATCAGGGGCGTGTTTAGGCTAGTCAGAAACAGAGCCCAAATGGAAGAGCCTATTTTCAGTCTCACAGTGTTCAGTTGCCTAACTTTAGGCCCTGAATGGGTACATACCACAATTTCAACTACTTCCAGAATCTATTCACTTGTCATGATCTTGTCCCATAGAGCTCTCAAGAAGTATATCCCCTTCTTTCTTATACTCCTACTTTCTTATGCGGTAACATAGGGGTTACAACACTTGTTTCAGTGCCTGCTGGGATTTGAAACTTCTTCCACTTTCTAAGCAAATATTACTAAATACCAGGATAGTGAGTATTCTAGGATAGAAACTGCCATGCTGTATTTAGCGTTTAAAGTTATTATGTAAGGTGCTCAATGACACTAAAATTCAGTTCTTACTTCTCTCCCTAGTGGTTGCTTTACTTACTCTCTTTTTTTTTCCCATTTACCCAGCAAGCATTTAATTATACTGTGCAAAGTAGAGCATCTTCAAAAGAAATTTAGAATACCTTTCACTAGTATCTTTTGCTATAGCTTGATGACTAACACAGTCACTTAAAATTCAGAGAGCTACAACAGAGGAGGCAGAGTATAAAACAGAACCTAGATCTTTTACAGCTTGGCTGAGTCAATTAACTGTTGAGTTAATTGGTAAAGAAGGAATAAATTTAGTGTCACTTGCTGCTCTCTTTTTGGGCAGAAATAGTTGTGTTTTTACAATGCAATTTTCAGATGAGTTCTGTATGTGAGATAAGGGAAGATACAACTCTGCTGATATGAACTACACGTTAGAGAGAGAGCAAGCTTCTGGGGTGTACACCTAGATGCAAAAATATGGGCACCTGAGCAACTGTTGGCTGAAATAAAAAATCTACATGTCTACAGAACCTAAAAATTAAAATAAACAAAACATAGGCATCTCCAGAAATGACCAAACTTTTGGCCTCAGAAAGTACTAAATAAGTGTTTTGAGAATTTAAACTTTAGGTTCAGTACTAAATGTCAGTAAAGTGTATATTTAAGTGGTTAAATATTTGTATGCATTTGAGCTGATTACTGAAAGACAAAGTACATGTAAAGTAGCATTTAAAGTAGAGACGTGCAAGATGCTAGACCACATATAGTAACATTCACTTTTCTGTAAGCAGTAGTCCTAATTCTGATCTACAGTTGCACAGCAGTATGACTTAATTTATCATTTAGTTGTAAAATGCTACTCCACACTGAGATTGGATGTCCTTTCTAAGCGCTGGTACAAATGTAGTAAGGCTGAGTTGCCACTGTGAAAATTGTATAGCCTCAGTAGATGGGAAACATATCTCAGTCAGGAGGAATCTTGGGAGCTGAGTAACTCAGGGCATCACAAAAAGAGAATTGCTATGATGGTGCATTATCTGTGGGTAGAAAAAATATGACTACAGAGACAATTTGCTCAGCATGCACATGAACTTGCATAGCTTAAGGAAGCAACAGCAGAAAGAAATCAACTCCTTTGGAAAAAAAAAGTCAGTTTCATAGTATTGTTTGTTTCACAGTGGACTAATGATTTCTTCAAACTTTTTTATTTCATTTTAGAAAAATAAAGTTATATAATTTATAGGTAAAAACACAGAAGTTTGATTATTCTTCTGTTCCAAATGCTAGCTAAAATGATAAACTAAACATGGAAAATATTGAAATAGTACACTTAAACACAATGTTTATTTAACATTATTAGCTGTACTTAATATTTTGTTCCAAATGACCTCAAACCTTTAGTATTCAAGCCTTATAAATCAAGCCTAAACACAATGGGATGGGGTTTTAAAACCTGATTTTGGGAGCAGTTTGTTTTCTGTTTTTGATGACTTTAATATGCTCTTTCACCACAAATGTGAGGACTAGAGATGAAAGTAGAGCTTTTCAGCAGTAATGTGATTCTGGAAACTACAGACTTCAGAGATCAGACAATAAACTGGGAGTATCTTAATAAACTAAATGAATAACTAGATTAAGCAGCAAAAATATTTTTGCATGCACTTTTTACAATGGCACATAAGAGACAAACTTTCAAAAGCAGCTGGTGTGAAAATGCTAACTTTCTTAAAACCTAAAAGTGTCTGAGGTCAACCACACAAACCAGACCTCCAGGATAACCATCTGATTTTGAAAACATGTCTTCATACATTAATATGCAGCTGCTTCTTGGGTGGATATTAAGAAGCTGGAGAGGGATAAGGGTGAGAGAAATTGGTCTCCAGAAGGAATGAAAAACCAGGCATTTTACCCAGACTTACGAAGACAAAAGAAAGAGTGATAACTTTCAAACCAAGTCACCCATGCATTTATTTATTTTTTTTATTTTTTCTGAGATGAAGGAAAGATTGTAGGTGACACTAATATTTTTAGTCTTATGGTCATTTGTTTGGGACTAACAAGACTGAGTTTGCAAGGGTTTATTCTTTTCTTTGTCTCAGAAATTACATCTTAGAAAGCTGTCAGATATATTTTCATAGTTTAAAGTGCATTAGAATCTGACTCAGGGATATATATGCCAATACTGCCCTGTAAAAAGCCATTGTCAAAGAGGAACATGTTTCAGTACCACACTCGAGTGATGCAAATAACCATACTCACAGAAAAGCTATCTGTCTAAATCGCCACCACTGTTAAAAGGTTTTAAAATACATGAAAAGCTTGAATATTTTTCTCATCATAAACAGGAATTCAAAGCTGAGATCAGCCACCACTCCACTAAAGCCACTTTTCCTTGATATTATGACTATAGGCAGCATTAAAATACCCGGCATCTCAAGGTTGACACATCTGCTAACTTGTCTCCTTATTATGCTGAATCAATTTGTGTAAATGTGCTTATTTAGAATGAGACAAGTGTACTATGCATAGTTTAGGCCTAATACCCTGTTGTTTTGCTGAAGGTTTTTTGCATGTGTGTACACCATATTTTTGTTAATTATTTCTATTGTCATGTATACTCTTATCATAAGCAGAAGACTGTTGTGCACAGTACAATACAAACATCAAGCCAAAAGCTGATCCAAATAGTTATAGTCAGCAAATGTAAAGGTTTTTCTAGCAATAAAACTCTTATGTTTTATGCTAAAGAATATAAATTAAAAAAAAAAAAAAAAAGATAAAAGAGGGAGAACAGGAAGATTATGAGAAGCAGGCCCTTGGGAACAAAATACAAGGGAGATGACAAAGAAAGACCTATGATTTTCATTAAAAGATAAATCTGAGGAAAGAGTGATGAATCCTTTCCTTAACCTGCTTCCTGAAAACATGCAAGAAATGGCTGACTATGAGGAGTGGAGTAAATGAAATAGGATGAAATGTAACAGTACGGTATCCTCAACGGTGCACAGTAAGAGTTACACCAAGAATTGATGATAAACTGGAAGATCATCAGCTGGAAGCAAATGAAAAAGAAGGTGACCTTATTAGTGGATCAGAAGATGACACTAAGTTACCAATAGAAAACAGCTGACAGAAAGGTAAGTGTGATTCTAGAATATGCAGGGAGAAATGCTTCCAGTAGAAAACCTGTAATATTAGTATCACTCTGCACAACACTTCTCTGGAATATAGTATATTGCTCTGATCACTGATCACTCATATTAAAAGGAAAAAAAAAATTCTTCAATCTTCATGGGTAAAGGTAAGTGCTACTGGGATGAACAAAGGAATAGAAAGTCTTAAAAGTAGAATGTTACTTGTAAATACAAAAGTGAGTTAAACAGAAGGGGGAAAGTGTTATTTAAGCTAAAGAATAAGTGATTGCAAACTGCTCATGAATACACTGAGTCTGAACACTGAAATGCTTTCACCTGTCAGAGTGGTGCTTGAACGCCCTTTCATTACAGCTAGCAGGGACAAAACCCAGCTATAAGATGGATATTATTTCAATCAAGACCTTTGAAAGTAACATTCAGTTGTTTCCAAACCAGGAAATAAACTCAGTGGTTGGGGAGATTCACTCCTATCCAAAGTTGTGCATTTCTTGGGCCTTCAGACAAAATACTGATCTAAACCAGTCTTGAACAGATTTCTCTCTCATGTCTCCTGGCAAAGGCAAAGTAGCTTTCCTGATCACTGCACATCCTTCATTGCTTTGAACATCTTTCTTCAGAAAATATTTTCTTTTTTTAAGCCAGAATATTTACAAAGCCCTTGTTACACTTGTTTTGAAATGCCTTCTGCTGTCTTATTTCAGTAGCATAATGTGCTAAGATAATAAATTCAGGTCAGCAGGGTTCTCTGAAACATCAAGTACATATATAATGCTGTGGAAAAGTATTGACCAAGTGGGGTAAATGAGAAGACATGATGGGTAGTAAAAACTTCGAAGGTTCTTATGAAACTGAGAGACCTGGGTATTTAACTAGCAAAATAAACATCCAATTTTGTACTACAATGATTATAACTGGCTTACAGAAATGCCGCATTTATAGCAAGCCTTCAGTAGTAGAAGGATTTCTAAACCAAAAATATCCCGGATAAAAAAGGTCTACAAATCTACAAGGTCATCTCTTTTGTGAAAATGGCATTTGACCATGCAGGGAGTAAAAAGCCAAACAAAGAATAATGTATTTCTATTAATTTCACTTTCGAATTATGCATTTCTGACTTTTTAGCATCTAATTTTAGACACCTATTTATAATTGATAGGAAAAGTTTGATTATTTTCCTGTGGTTATCATATACTTTAAAATAATTGAGCCTAGTGCTGCAGAAGGAATCTGCATTCTTCCTAATTGGGTTCATCTGAACTTTTTACAATTTACTGTGAGAAAATTTAATTGATAATTAACAGCACTTCAGATCGTCTTCTCATGAGACTTGAAAAATACATGAAAAGCTGACAACTCATTGACTGAATGAAAAACAGTGTACACAATTAAATATAAAGAAAATCTTGATTGCCTAAATCAAAGCTTAATGTGTTGCACAGATGAATTAAATCTGTTACATGAAGACTTCTTTTAATGTCCAAATTGGTTTTTAAGTAGCAAATATATTAGCCCTCAAACTCTTCCGTGCCACACCACATGTCTCCCTTTCAGAGACCGAAGGGGAGCAGGCAGTCCATTATAGCAGGTCAGAGCAAAAGACAGCAGATCTTCTGTGAATCGTAGATTTCAGCTGCTGATTTCTGGCGCTAGGAAGTTATAGACGTTGCAACACTTAACGACACTTTTTCCTGACAAAGTCCAGGCAGACACTCTTCCAGGAAGACATCCCTTTTTCACCAGATTCACTGAATTAGAGATTTCCCAATATACTTTGCATCTAAGTAGCTAGTGGATTTATTCCAGTGTTGATAATAATGCATGCATCTGTTGCCTATATGCTGAAGATAACAAGTCTCTGTACACCCCCAAGAGGCAAGTTTAACAACCTTTCATCTCTATTTCCTACCTAGATAATCTGAGGTACAGGAAAACTGCAACACGCTTCTGCTGCAGTCAGTATCTGAACTGGAACCAGCAATAAATTGATGCTGATTCTTAGGTTAAATTTTAGCCTAGACACCATGTGTTTTCTTTAAGCACCAAAACAAAAGCAGCACACAATGATGTTAAATACATACAGGAAATACAGTGTGTGGTTGTATATATATATATACACATAAAACCTGGAACTTCAACTAAATATATGCGCTCCACTGGTTCACCTACAGGGAAGATAAGGATAATTTTATATAAGCATGCACCACTCTTAGGAGGCTTTTGCAAAACAGGTTTTTTCTCTCACCATAATAAATAAACTCCAAAGGTAGAAGGATATTGGTAAGAGGCAGTAGCTGACTGAAAAATTCCAACCAGCCATAGATGGGATAAAATAATAAACAAAGGCCCACACTTGACAGATGTTGAATAATTTTTACTTCAGTAGGAAAAGGTTCAACACAAGAGAGACCTTAAAATATTTGACACCTTTGAATACCATCAGAGAAACACACAGGCATGCAAGCCATAAATCCTGTGGTGAAGAGACAGGAAGTTCCCATGTTTTTATTAAAAGAAAGCAAATATTAAGCCCTGAACATGAAAGTATATTTGTTCATTCCAGTGGGGTTGCCAACTCATTTAACTCTTTAACTTTTTGGAAATACAGGTGGACCCTTTGGGACAGCCACAAGGTTGGCAGGAGTATCAGTCTCTCAATAGATATACTCTTGTGTGGCTGATTCCTGGGTGCCAATTCTCCAGAACAAGTTAAATTACTTGAAAGAGCAATACTATTGTCATGAACAGTTTGGTAAAGTAACCATAGAATTTCTTCTCCTTTCTTCCTTCCTTAGCGTAACTTCACTGCATATCTTTTTAACTTTGGAAAATGCAAATCAGTTATCAATGCAAATCATTTCTAAAAAAGGACGACAGAACAGTGAATTACACAGGCAAAAACATATATCTATAACACTTAAAAAGTGTAATCCTCATCTGTTTCCTGGAAGACAGTTACAGTAAAACACTTGCTAATGGAGAAAAAACCAATAAAACTTCACCAGAATTATACAAAGGCTTTGAGACCATTCCTACAACTACATCTCACATGCAACAAACTGTGACTTCTAGGGATATCTAGCATGAAGATTCAGTGTGGGCAACTTCTTTAGTGTCAGACCCTGGTCCCAAGTCTTAAGTCAATCTGGAAATGTTTAGCCTGAATAATTAGGACTTGTGTCTGCAACTGCATCCCATGTTCCAAAAGAACGAGAGAGACATAATGCTGAGGATGATAAAAGGAGGTGAGAGACTTAGAGCAGACTTTAGATTCCTTCTCTGTTTTCACCAGTGCTAGTGAGCTGTGGATCAGATCTTTACCGAGTGAGGAGCTTGAATACAACTGTAAATGAAGGCTTAGGAACACTGAGAGTCCTGAAACAAATAGTGGACTCCTCAAGAATGATGACATGAGATATAAGTCTTCTTATGAACTATTTGCACAGAACAATTTCAGAGGCTGGCTACTACTAGTAGTTATTTCTACTAGGATTGGCAAAAAATTTATATTGAATAAGGGATTAAGTACATGAGGATTGTTTCATTAATGTCTTTGGTTCTTATTTTCACATTTCATGCTTCTGTCAGAGTGTGGAAACAAGGAAAATATGCTTTTAATATTACTCATTCAAACTCCCTTTAGAATAGGAACAGTTGTTTTTGTTTGCAGTGTTCTTTTCCCTTACTTCAGGGAGATGATTTGGGTGAGATGAAGATGAATTAGATTCCTTTTGCTGTTTATTTAATTTATTGATTTTCCCAGCCAACCAAACAAAGGCTACTTCAGACACCTAAAGGAAAATCAGACATTTTTAAAAGACCCAAGGCAAATTAGTTATTCATCTTGTACTGAATTTCAGTGGTATGCTCATAATGAAGAGACTTTTCCATCTCTTAATCTCTTACAGAAGAAATATATGTGTGTGCATGTGTCTCTCTGTTATGGATATCTATGAAGAAAAAAAAAGTATAACAATTTAAAATCAGGATTAAGGACAAAAGCAGTGTCTGCACCTCTCAACAAACTGATTAGATGATAAATATTTAGCAGAATAACACGTTTGAAATGAACAGCTCTTTCTAAAGAAGTGCAAATAATATTCTCTCTGATTATAGACATTGTAGCTGAGCAGGGATAAGAGATGTTGTAAATCCATTAGTGAAGCGCTGCTTGCCTTCATTTCTGTTTAATATTTTTTAAAGCTATAAAATTGTATTATGTTAATGCAACGCACAGTCCAAGTGATAAAGGCAGCTAATGTTATTACCACTCACTGTGCTATAAACCTTTCAGCGAAGCTGCAGACAAATCGGTATTCAACTGTTTCTCATGATGATGGTGTTACACAGAGCAGATCAGATGTTGAAGGCATCATCTGGCTGTTGGGACACTCATATACCAAAGCGTTTAAGCAGATACTAGAACTGATGTTCAAAGTAGTACTCACTTCTCTTTTTGTGGTGAGTAAGCAAGACCTAGCAGACCAGAGGTCCATATTTAAACTATGTATGCAAAGCACAAACCTAGCATGATGTCACTGTTGTGACTATTCACATGCAGAACAATTATCACAGAGCAGATCATAGAGAGAAAATTCAGTTTTGCTGGTATTACTGCTCTCCTCTTCATCTTGCTTCCAAAATAAGCAACAGTTTACTGAAAATGCTGGAGAATCTTCCTCAATCTTCTTATGATTATATGACAGTTATTCTTTTCAGTTACTCCCCTTTCATCATTCTAAAGTGACAACTTTACCTCACCTGTTCAAATTTACATTATAATTTAATTCTGTAATTCTATCAGAGAATTCTAATTCACAATAGAATTCTAGTTCATGAGCAACTGAGAAGAGCTAGAACAAAACTCTGAATATGAGGTCAAGGCATTAACTCTTTCATTGGAGCTTGGATTCCAAAGCCTGATCTTTTCTGGTAGGACAGATTTACACATTCCCTTCTAGGAAACTTGAGCTGGATAAGAACAGATGGAAAGTTTATCTTCACAAGATGGGCAGCCAAACAGTACATTAAAGGGTCCATTAAAGCCTCTGTCCGACATAGCCTTTCCTTCTCATGCATTTGTTGCAATAGTCACTGCAGCCTCTGCCCACACATGTCTACCAATGGCCATTCCTTTTTCTTTCAACAGTGCTTCTGAATGAAGGAACGGTCTTTTTGTGTGTTCAGAAATATGGTAGTGCATAAGCACTGACTTCCCTATTATTCATTTATAAAAGTCTGTGCTTTGCTGTTTAGAGGTAACTCAATTGCTGTTTAGAGGTAACTCAATCTGGATGAGAATATCAGCAGAGCAGGACTAGGCAAACTACTGCACAGGTTCAAACCCAGCCACAAATTGTCTTTATTCTCCAGAATGGAATCCATGCTTGGAGACATTCATCCAATTTTCCTGAAGCCAGCAAGTTTAATGGCCAACAACTGTAACTGAGGAGGGGTAAATTGGTGATAAAGAAAAAGTAGAGGTGGAGGAATTAGTTTTGTTCAGCCCGGAGAAGGGAAGGTGTCAGGTGGCACCTAACAGCAGCCTGACAATACCTATGAGGAGGTTATCAAGAAGTCTGACTCAGTTTCTTCACAGTGGTTTATGGCAGGGGGACAAGTGGATATAAGGAAAAACTTTTTCTTCATCAGGACCGTCGAGCAGTGTAGCAGATTGCCCATAGAGCTTGTGAAGTACCTTGAAGGTTTTCAAGACCCAACTGGATAAAGCATTGAGCAACTTGGTCTGACGTCACGGCTGGCCTAGCTTTGGCAAGACCTACTAAGGTCCCTCCCAGCCTCTCTTCTTCTGCAGTACTGTGTGTGATTCTATAATCTCAGCACGCCACATTATCTGGTGCTGAGATGTCAGAAAATTGAAGGGGGTAGCAGTGATAAAAAATTAGAGGGAAATAAATGCAGAGCTATGTGCAATTTATTATGAAACCAGTTCTACAGATATTTAAATTGTTAGAAACTTATCTTTGACTATCCTATGATCAGCAAAGATACCTCTGCTAAGAGTTTCGGGAATAACATTAACTTGCATTGATGACTGGAAAGAAAACCTGTGAAGACACTATATGAAATAGTACTGATCAGTTTCTGTATTTTACTTATGGAAGGAAGAATAAGTCAAAGAAGCACACATTATCCACATTTCCTCTAACCATCCTCTTCTCTTCCCCACTGTGTAACCTCTGAATTTTAATACTTTTTTCACACCAGCTTGTATATATCCAAACAAGCTTATGCAGATATATAGATCCTTTCTGCCCTCTGACTCAAGGGAGTGGCTAAAAGCTACTAGAAAACATAAACCAATTAAAAACAAATTAAGAACTCAAAAGAGCATGGATAATAAGAATCACTTTCAAAGAGAGATGGGAGCAAAATTCCCAGTCTAGTTTCAGATGTAGCCTCCTCCCAATACTCCCCAAATCCTTGCATCTAGGGGTTTAGCTGTGGGTTCATATCTAATGTCATGCAACCTAGCTGTATACTAAAGCCTAAAAAGTCAGGGTAAAACATTTCAATATCTTTCTAATGATGATTAATTCCTTTTGTATTCATTTGAGTAACATTAATCAGAATGAATTCATTTAGCATGAATGTGGATAGAACATTTAATTTCTTCTGCATTTCAGGAGAGCTTATTTAAATGAATAATTGTACAAAAATGAATAGCAGAAAGAAAGGAACTGAAAGTTTTCATGTCAGCCATAAATTGTACAATAAAATAACATAAATCTATGAGTACTTAATTTGTTTAACTTTAGTAAGTGACACATTCACTGCATGTATATACGGTGTGGGAAATACATAGTCCTGTGCC
This sequence comes from Gavia stellata, assembly GCF_030936135.1. Lineage (NCBI taxonomy): Eukaryota > Metazoa > Chordata > Aves > Gaviiformes > Gaviidae > Gavia > Gavia stellata. The sequence continues at coordinate 33,332,557 of NC_082600.1, forward strand.
ATGGGAAACATACAAATATGAAGTTGGTTTATTTCCTCACACATGCTGTTATATTATTTCAGCAGTGACAAACAATAAGAACTTCAGAGAAACATCATAAAAAACCCAAACAAATCTGACATTTTTTGTTTAAAATTGATGAGTTGCCATTTTTCCAGAATTATGCAGCAACTGTTACGTAAGAAAATCCTAATACTTTAGAGCCTACCCTGACAGAGTTCTTCAGAGAATGTTTTTATAAATATCCAGTCACTTAGGAATTGCTGCCTTCTTCCCATGCCTTTTTTTTTTTTCCTACCAGCCCCTGTCTTCTAGTGATCACCTTAGGCTGACCAACATTTGAGATTCCAAAGCAGTTTCTGAAATCCTCACTTCCATGCAAAAGCATCTTATTTTTTAGGTAGACCCACTGAAGTAATTTGGACTACTTTTCAAACAAACTGTTAGCCAGAACTGCAAAGGTATGAGACGCAACCCTTGTAAACCACATTCCTGTGTGGATGTTTAGTATTAACTGGAGTTCAATGACTTGCTTAGGCTCAGATGAACTAGCTTCCTGAAGTTTCAAGCTACAACTTCAGAAACCTTATGCCAAAAGCCAAGCATCCAGATGTTACCAAACGCTGAGCAATTTGTTTGTAGGTTAATCTATGAGGTGAACTTGATTGTGTAGAAGCAGACTCACACAGGTAATGTAAATAAAGGATTAGCAAATCTGGTTCCTAAAACTAATGTCAAGGAATAAAATTTATTTTGCTATGGAATTTCTTATATTGCCAAAAAGTATAAATTGGGTGGATTTACCTTACCCAGCTCCAAGTGACTAATGACCAGGTGTCTCATCTTTCCTAGAAATGAAGAACAACAAATAAGATGTAGAATATATTCTTCCCTTTTCTGACAAAAAGGCAAAAAGCTTTCAGATGGTTAAAGTGAGTTAACATTTTAACTTCTCCTTGAAATGCTATTCAACATGTGCAGCTGTGCTAGGGATTTCCAAATTTTCAGCTTAATCACATTGTATGATTTATTTCCTTAATCCTGAAACTGTATCCAATATATTTGGCTTCAGCTGTGGAGGACTGTCCCTATCATCCATATTCTGGATCATGTAAATTCTTTCAGTAACTTCAGGGCTAAGAAAACAGCAGTCAGATTAAGACTTATCTTTTGATAAGTCTGTGTTTCCATAGTTTTTAAAATAGGAAACTTTATAGCAGAAAACCTCAAATATTGTGACAGCCTTCTGGATTTAGAAAGAAGTTCTGTAATTCATGACAGCTTCTAACAAGTCACTCCAAATCTCTGTGGATTTGGAAAAGTGTAACATCTACATTGTTGAACCATTCAGCATATCGCTTGTACCCTACAACGCTGATTTTCTTAGACTTGGGTTTCCAGTGTGATGGATTGCAACAATAATGATGTCATTAGTTCAGTTTCACATGCTTTTAGACAGAAAAATAATGTGGATTTGTAGGCAAGCTGAGTATCACTTTGAGCTTCAGGGGTCTAAAACCTCACATTTCAGTGAACAAAAAGAAAGCAAAATTTTTTAATGAAATGTGAACAAAGGCTTGCTACCATCTTCTCCATGAAAGACATAGCTAAGGAGAGCGTAAAGCTAGTTAATGCAATGTATTTTTATGACATATATTTTGCAGTGCTGATAACTTATTGCAGCTCAGACATATTTCTGTTTTGTATTCAGAATAGTGAATAATGAAGAAAAAAATCCTAACACACTTTATTTCCTGTTCTTGCTGGTGACATGAGGACATGTTTAATATACTGTGGAAAGAGAATGGAATTAGCAGCTGGTTTACCTAGGAAACAAACTTAGCATGCAGGCAAATCCGTGATTGCCCAATCAAAGAGGAGAGATGAAGCATATACTACCCTCAAATGATAACAAGAAACTGGGTAGGTTCATTACTGATATACCCAAGTCCTTACCAGCGTATCTTGTAGCCTACTCCTCTCATACAGTTTACAAATCTTGAGTAATATGACAAGGGCTGATTTCAGATGTGGTTGCCAGAGTCTTGTAAATAATCTTAGCGGGGTGTGAGGGGGAGGGAAAGGGAAATTAAGACTCTGAAGGGCAGCTTCTCATATGGCAGCTTGCAATGACAGTTTGACAGATTTTCTGGTGATGTGGAAGAATTATATGCAATAACTATATGAATCGCTCACTTTCCTCCAAGGATTACATATTTTTAAGTGTCATAAATACAAAGCTGTGGGAAGCATTGCTAGGTAGGAAAATATGAAATTCTATTTTATTTCCCTTGCAACTCATTTGCATAATGTAATCTGGGGGGTTGTGTTTATCAGTGGTGGGAAGACAGTTTAAACAAATGTTCAACATATGTATATCATCAGCAGCAAAAGGTCATGGTCTTAGCAGGCAGCTAAAAACATAAACAAAGGCCAGCATGTCTGCATTCTCCCTGCATCTTATTGACAGTAAATAATAGGTCCCTAACAGAATATCTGTCAAGTTGGAAACATTTACTGAGCGTTTTGTTCTGGCTGATATAGACTGTTCAAGTGAGTCATTATACTGGGAGGCAGCTACTGCCATTTCAAAAAGTATCTTGAGACTACGGCAATTTCATATCATTGTAATTCAACAGCAACTAACTAACTAACTAACTAACTAACTACATGCCACAGAGTCCATCCAGTATGACTGTTTCCATGGCAATTTGATATTCAGGCATTTTATTGAAATCCATGAGTTAAAATCTGTTTGCTAGACACCGTTAAGGACCAGGCAGTAATCCTCAGCCTTTTCCTTTCTACGGATTGACCAGTAGGCACACTGAATAATTAACCTCCATGATTTCCAGATTCATAGTATATGATTTTAACTATTTACATCACAAAAGTAGCTTGATAGCTTGTTTTTCTGACTCCGTTTGTTCCTTGCATTCAGTGTCTACTGAAACATATTCCAGTTAATCACCTCCCCTCCTTACGCGAATATGCACCAGCAAAAATACCTGCTCAACTCAAAATGTACAGGATCTCATACAGAAAGCTATTTCACCTCTGATACTGGCCAATGAATCTGTTGAAGGATTTAATGAAGAATTTCAAAGCCAGTGTCTTCCCACAAAGAAGGCTTATTTACAATCTGTGTTATCTTTTGTCAACCCACTCTGATTTCTGGGAGTAAAACATTTTTGGTCCTTGGAAACGGTTACAGAATGAGCCATAGCCATGTTGAGGATGAAGCAGGGAACAGGACAAGGGGAGGAAGAAAAGATCTGTCCACTTTCTTTGATAAACTGAAAACAAGTGTTACGACAATTAATTCCTGTGCCTGTTCTTACTCAGCCTTTCTTCTAAATGATATGTTTATATGCCAGAAAGCAAAAAACAGGTCCTGGCTTTAATCTCATATTCCATCTGCTTCTGGAATTACTGCTAAGTGCAGGTGGCAAATGAGTTCTTTCTAATTTTCCAGTCTTCTCCATGGGACAAATTCTGCCTCCTTGTTCAGGTTGAGTAGTTCTTTACCAGCCCTTGGGATAGAGTAAGGAATAGCTCAGGCTGAGTACATGTGACAGAACCTGACTCAGTATGAAATGAGGGCATGCATGGTTTAATGTTACATGTGTGATGTGCTCAATTTATTATAAGATAATGATTTTAGTTGGATTCCGGTACAACAGACTGGAGCATGACTTAAAGGCATTTGCTTTATGACTAGTCTTTTTAGTGGCATGTCTACATACAGCTGTTTCTGTACCTGCTAGTATAATTGTGTTTTGCTGAATATAATGCTTTGAAAGGTTGAATTTCAAGCAAGAAGGATCTTTTTTCACAGTCTCAGATTCTAATCAAGGAAACATCATATAAAAGGAATGACCTGTATCCATCAATCTAATTTGTAAATACCAAGATTTTTACTGACATTTCAATGAAAATCCAAATCAGGTGTATACGTGATTGATTCATACATCTTCAGACACACATTGGTACATATACATTGGTATATCTATGCATAAATACATATGCATGCATATAAGCATGGTATAAGTGCATACAAAGTGCATCTAAGTCCCTGACAAAGAGGACAGGAGTGATTTTCAGTAGGCTTATTCGACATAATAATAGTTCATTGATCTCTCTGCCTTATTGAGGGCTGATAATAGAATAGCCCAAGGGGAAGAAACCAAGCCAGGATCCTAGATCAAAAGGTTTAGCTCTTTGCTCACATAGGTGCTGAATCCATGGTGTATTTCCAAGTAAAAGTGCCTGCAGCAACGTTTGCTAATTACAGGTTGTGTTCTACTGTTTCCAAACAGGGTGAAAGTGACAGAAGTTTAACTGTGAATAATTACACACTTGAATAAGTATGTGATTAGCCCTATTTGTTGTGGTTGGGACTAGAGTGACAGGACAAGAATGGAGTGATTGCATTATTTACAGCTTAATTGTAGACAAGTAATTACTTATGTAAGCTGGTGCTGTGGGGTCAGGGAATACATGCCTGAGAACGTCCAGGATTTGAATGGAAACTTCAGAAATTGGGTTTCCAAATGGTATAGCGAAAGTGAAAATTCTATGCATTCATTTAATTATGGAAGGGTTTTCTTGAATTACATGTCTTGGAATGTTAAATGTCCTTTTCTCTTGAAACCAAGGATTAGATGAAATCTTTATAAGCCATTGCTTCCAGCCTAATAAATCACAAATGCCACCTAGTGGCTTTTGCTATCTAGTGAATCATTGCGTACTCACCAAAAAAAAAAAAAAAAAAAAAAAAGTAAAAAGTAAAAAAAAAAATCTAGATTTTTACCAGCATGTTATTTCCATTGATGTGCATATGGTTGATGAGATTGTCTGTGAACACTTTTTTCCACTTAGTTCCCAACTACGTTTTATTTGCATTGGATCAGATTGTAAAAATCTTACTCATGTTGGCAAGTAGTAGTGAATAATCCTATTAAAATGTAGTTAAACTCCCTGTCTGGGAAGTGTGGTTTAACTATGTGCTTTCCTTGCCAAGTAGAAGAAGGTTCTATTTACAATGGAAGGCCCTAAGTTAGTAATAAGGTTAGTTAAGTTAAGTTAGTCAAATTAACTTAACATGTCAGTAAATTGCCCTAATTTATTAGTATTTGTTTAAGTGTGCTCATCCAAGTAAATAAAGGCTTCATTTTCTACTTGTGTGCTCCATTTTCAACATGACAAAGTATTCCAAAATGAGAATCAAGGTCCAGCCAGAAAAAAAAAAAGAAAGAAAGAAAGAAAGAAAAAAAGACCAACCTGATTATTTGGTGGGAAAATAATTGCAGTCTGATAGACCTGTTACTTGAGCAGTCCGTGTTGTTAGATCCTTCTGAAATTCATGACAGGGAACTTACAGTTAGTGCTAGATCTCTCTTTCCAGATCTTTTCAAACAACTACTTCTGTTCAATTTCTGATGGATGTCCACATGTGAAAAGGATTTTGCAAGTGTTAACTTTTTTTTTCTGAGACACCAAAGTCTTGGAAATCTCAGAAGCACTACAGATTGAATCTTGTGCAGGAGTGTGGGCAAATGTTTTTAAAACATCTCACATTTGTAACCTGATTCGGCAAATAGATTTAAATTGAAACGTATCAAAGTTTTATAATTTGGCACAGTTATATTGGCACACTATCTAGAAAAAAATGTTAGTGACTTTCAAAAAATTTTGAATAGTTAATCTGCTTTGACAAAATGTGATTAAAGTGCAATTGTCAAAAATTTTCAAAGCATGGGTAAGAGTATTGAATTAACCACGATTGTTTTGTTTTGTTTTGTTTTGTTTTCCTACTGGCAAGATGTACACTCTTCTGATTTCAAAACTTGAAAATAATACCAATGATAAATTACAATTAAGCTATGTAGCTGTGCATGGACAGCTATGTGAATGTTTTATGGTGTAAAATATTCAAGGATGTATATTTAGGTAAGGATTTCTAAGGAAGCTTAAGGTTATGCATGTTGCATATGAAAGTTTAGTGGTATCTAACTGCTCAAGATGCTTTGTCCTCCAAAATTGAGGAAGGCTGAGTAAACTGAATCTGCTCAGAGCAAGTAGTAATTGAAAGGGATAGCTGTTGCATATACTAGTATAGGAGTTCACTTTCTTAAAGTCTTAAAATTAAAACTGCACTCTAATATCTCAGGTCTGTCCCTACTCTTATTGTGACATGAAAAACCCGCACAAAATACTTCAAAGCCTTGCTTAGCTCATGATGCTTTTTAAAGTTAAGAGATGAAACTTTTTGGTTTTAAGTAATTCCTCATGGGTATATTTGCTTTTATGTTCCTTTCATTTTGTTACTCTTGTGGAAATGGTGTATGGTCCTGTATTACTGAGTAGAGAGAATCCCTAAACATACCCATCAGAATAAATGCTAAATTGCTACTAAGTGTTATAGCATAGCCTGTCCTTTAATGATGTACTTTGAAGTTCCTTAAAATAACACAGTATATAGGAAAGCCCATATTGTGATTTAAAATTGAATCTGAGGTAATACAATGCAATTTTTAAAGTGAAAACTGTTTTACAGGTTGGCTATACATCTTTGTACAAAGAAAACAATAGATGACAGTTTTTGGTCACATAATTTAGAAAACAGACACAGTTCCAGATAGACACAGTTCCTCGTCATGGGATATGGGAACATGGCTGCAGTGGGTTATTAGTTATATATTTCTAATAACAGTAATCGGAATCTTTGTTATTTTTCTTGACCTATATTATTCCTAGCTCTCCCCCTGCTCCTGCTTACTCACGCTTTTTTCTTTCTTACCCCTCTTGTTTCCCTCATGTATGCAAACCTGTTATGGAAAGTAAAATGAACAGAGGTCTAGTAATAAATCTTGCATGATATTAATTTTGTTTCTCACATATTTCCTCCTTTCTGCTTTATCACCTGACCTTTTTTTTTAAATAGATATACCTGATACATATATTTACTTGAAAACTCTTAGGGACAGGTCCACACTTCGGTGTGGATAGGACTAAGATGTTTAGTGTTATCTCATCTAATATTGGGTTCTCATACTGGATTTTTCATGTAGGCCAATGCAACTTTAATGAATGTCAACAGAATGGGTCCTGTGGTCATTAACTCACATTAACCACATAGTCCAGGATCCCAATCCATAGTAGCCACTTGCCTAGAGCATGTTGTCATTTCCATCTGTCCGGGAAGTTTAGATTTCTGTATCGTGAGCAAGGAATGTATGACTGCATTTCTCTTTAACATGGTATACTAGAGCATGTGCTAAGATTGCCTTTCAGACATGGAAGCAGGGCATAGTCCACTAAGATAGAGCTGAGAACTGGCCTTGGAGAGCTCTAAAGCTGTAAGCTACTTTGTGTTTATGCCATAGCTCCTGAAACCCTATAACTTTGTTCATATTGTGATTCCTTAAAATCCAGTGCAACCTTCAAGGAATTGGCCTTGTTTCTACTTACACACAGTAGAGAGAATAAATAGGCCATGGAAGTATTGGAAGTGAAAACAGGAAGATGTGGTGGAAGTGGTGAACTGGAAGACTTCCAACAGTGGTTGAATGACTTCTAAAGTCACTGCAGGAAGACACAGCATAGGATCAAACTCTAACCCAGATGTTGAGCAGAGCTTCTAGCTTTGGGCTGAATAGCTGCCAGAAACTGGCAAAAGATTTTTTAAGGCAAGTGGTTGGTGTGCCTGTTGTTGAGGTTGATCTTAAACATAGTCCTAACTGTTGGAATACATACGTAATCTTACTTTTAAAAGACATCTGGCTCCTAATAAAGTTTACAAAGTCCCTAAAAACATGCAGTGAAATAAAACACTTACTAGCTGAGAAAATCTCCAATATTTAAGAATTCTTCACTCATTTATTCTTCTGTAGTTTGAAAACAGCTGTTAAACACTGGTTTAATCAGTTAATGACATTAAACCACTTTGACTTCTACAACCAGTCTAAACACAAATAGTCCAAATAAATGTTCTATGGAGGCCTTTGGCCTCAAAATTATTTATGCCATCTAATAAGCCAATACCTTAAGGAATCTTTACTGCCACTTAATTTCTTAAATAGGCCAGCTCAGTATATAAATTCTTTTCTTTTTATTTAATTCATAGAATCATAGAACCATAGAGTATCTTGAGTTGGAAGGGACCCATAAGGACCATCGAGTCCAACTCACTGCTCCTTGCAGGACTACCTAAAAATAAACCATATGACTAAGAGAATTGTCCAGACGCTCCTTGAACACTGACAGGCTTGGTGGCATGACCAGTTCCCTGGGGAGTCTGTTCCAGTGACCGACCACCCTCTCAGTGAAGAACCTTTTCCTAATGTCCAATCTGAACTTCCCCTGATGCAGCTTCATTCCATTTCCTTGTGTCCTATCATTGGTCACCAGAGAGAGGAGATCAGCACCTTCCCCTCCGCTGCCCCCCTTGAGAAGTTGTAGACTGCGATGGGTCACCCCTGAGCCTTCTCTTCTCCAAGCTGGACAAACCAAGTGACCTCAGCTACTCCTCCTAAGTCTTGCCCTTGAGGCCTTTCACTGTCTTGGTCACCCTCCTCTGGACACTCTCTAATAGTTTGATGTCCTTCTTATATTAAGGTGCCCAAAACTGCACACAGTACTTGAAGCGGGGCCACACCAGTGCAGTGTGGAGTGGGACAATCACCTCCCTTGACTGGCTTGATGCACTCCAGGACATGGTTGGCCGTTTTGGCTGCCAGGGAACACTGTTGACTCCTATTCAACTTGCCATCAACCCAAACCCCTAGATCTCTTTCCACGAGGCTGCTGACCAGCCTCTCATCCCCCAACTTGTATGTATAACCAGGATTACCTCATCCCAGGTGCAGAATTTGGCACTTGTTTTTGTTAAATTTCATATTGTTGATGATATCCAGATCTCTCTGTAAGACCTCTCTACTTTCAAGGGAGTCCACAGCTCCTCCTAATTTAGTATCATTGTCAAACTTACTTAATATACCTTCAAGTTATTTCAACAGGAAAAAACAGTTTTCATGCATAAGTAACAAAAACTTAGTGAGAAGTCAAGAAATAGTAATGAAGTTTGCTTAAATACATATGATACCTGTTATTATTAATGATGTTGATTATTGTTATGACTAGGAAGTGCGAGCAAACTCTAGCTTTTCCAGGCCAAACATGGAGTAATGGTGATCGGAAGAACCTGCAGTCTAAACAGAGAAGGTGGATGTAAGAAAGAAGACAAACAAGACAACTAAACTGTATGCTGTCAGCAAATGTCTTTCCAGGTCTTTGGTGGAGGTAGCAGTCCAGGTAGGAGGCGAACGGGTTAATTAACTAAAAAGGAAAGAAAATTCCGTGTCAGCAACAGAAAAGAGAAAGGGAGAGTAAGCAGATAAAGTGAGAAAGAAAGAAAAGGAAGGAAGGAAGAAAAAAGAAAGAAAGGAAGAAAGGAAAAAAGAAAGAAAGAAAGAAAGAAAGAAAGAAAGAAAAGGAAAGAAAGAAGTACTCAAAGTCCTAGGTTAAAATACAGCTGTGTGTGCTTTTCCATTTTTACGCATTGTCTCGCATTTTTCTTTAGCCAAGTGGCTAAGAGATGCAAGGCACTCAAGGTATGCTCTAGGCTCTTCCTTTCATTAGGTCAGAAGGTTCTCTGTAATGGAGATTATGCAGATCATAATTAATTTATGACACAATTGAAACTGTCTTGCTGGCTTAAGTTTAGGATTTAGATCAGTGGATCTATTCACCACTTAAAACCCACACAATAGAGTAAATACTACTTAACTGCCTCTGAATGAATCCACTTACCATTCAGCCAATGATGACAGTTTTCACTTCCTACCAAAAAAGAATGAAAAAACCCTCAAACAATAAAAAACTGACTAGTTGTTACATAGATGTGCTACTCACTTCTCAGTTTGGATGGTATACTGCACCAGATTGCCAGAAACCAGTATTACTTAACTCATGACATATGTTGGCAGTCTTGCCTGAAATGCTCTTAAAGCTCTCCACTCATAAGTACCTCTTTTATCACATGAGAATATCAGTAATTGGAAATGTTGATTAATGAATATTTTTATATTATATTTGTTAGTTATATAGTTATATTTGCTGCTCCCTAACTCTTGTGGCTTGTGGCACAATATATTATTTTTGATATCCATAATATAAGCACTATTTTCAGTGGATCAACTCCAGTTGAACTCTTGGTTTTATTTGTGGTTTTTTTGTTCTGTCTCTTGACCCAAATATCTATATAGCTCTCTGTAAAATTCAGCTATGTACTATGGTACTATATACATTCAAATCAAATACGAAACTCAAAGTTTTTTTCTGCTGGTCTAAAGGCATGGCACCTCTCCACAAGGGGAATCATAAGAGAATAATGCATATAGGCCAAACACAGACTGAAATATGTCATAAGAGAAACAACTATCAGATGAGAAGGAATCAAAAGGCAGCTGCATAGAGGGAGCTACTTTAAGTGGATGTTAGACAAATTCCTAGTTCTTTTGCACAGCATAATGAAAACAGAACTGTAGGGGTCATATCAGGGACTTCATTCTGAAAAAAGCCCACTTTAGCTGTGGAAGTTCCACTTTAGCTGTGGAAGTTTCATGAGTATTTTAACATAAACTTCACCCATCTCAAATCAGATTTAACCTCTTTTTTAAAGGGAGTTGTCAGACTAAGTATACAGCTATCTGTTGTATATATTTTGCTTCTTTAGTAAATCTATTAATTGTATTTTGCTGGAGGGAGAAATTTTACTATTAGGAGCTACATGACAAGTACCTAAAGAATTACATACAACTTTTTTTCTTTTTTTTTTTTTTTGGTGGGTTTACTTTGAAAAGCAGCACATAATGTAAAAGGTATCAGACTGGAAACTAGTTTTTTGCTTACTGCCTAATGCCATTCCCAGGGTACCATCCCTCTCATGCTTGTGGCAGTGGATATCTTTCACTCCTTGTTGCTTTTCAGTCCTAACAGTAAATAAATGAAAATGCCTTTTCCCTGGTCATCGCCCTAAACGTGCTCACAGCCTTTGCTTCTCTAGCACGTATAGGCAGGTTGGCACTCTTCCCAGCATAAAGAGCATACAAATGCTGGCAGCTATAGGGCTGTGGCATAAACAGCCAAGCTGATTTTCACAAATGGACACACAAGTGCTTAGGTCTCTGTTAGAGATTCTAAATCCCAGAAAGTATGCCAAACAGCTGGTCTGCTATTGTCCCAACTTTGCCTTCACTGGGCAATAAAACAAGTAGTATTTGCCTTTTGTAATCAATATGTTCATTTCTGCTTTGTAGTTGATACAAACATTGAAAATAGCTGGTCACAATCTACTTCATGATCCAGCTGCCAAACGACCACATGGATGCATCTGAGGCACCTTGCAGATTAAGGCACCAGGCACAATAAAGACACATATAGTTCACAAGCACAGGACCTGGACTATACGTGACAGCTCATTGAACAAAGATTGCGAAGCGGCCTTGGGATGGCATTCAAAATGTATAGAAATATCCAATTATCAAGCTCAGTGAAATCCCCATAGCTGGTGGTAGTTGAATGTTTTCTAAGCACTGGTACTGAAAAAAAGGTTCAAAAGTAGCAAAACTTATAAAAAATCATTATCCTTTCTATTTCTTCCTGCTGGCTCAGGGAAGCACATTGCAAAGTTATGCTGGCTTTACATGTTTGCTTTTTTCAGGTCTCTCTCTCTCTCCTTTATTAGGAAAGGTACTTGCTGAGCCTGAGTGAAGGGTAAGAAAGTTCTGTGAAGGGTAAGAAAGTTCTAACTAGGATATTTACTGTAATGTTACCATAGCTGCTTTTTTTTTGCAGTCTGAACTTCCACAAGTATATTATGGGCTTCATAAGTATATTTTTCCTGCTAAATATTTCCATGATCAACTCTTAAACACTCTTCTGGTAATTTTTCAGATTTTGCTCTTTTGGGGTAATTCAACTAATCTACTTGAGAGATGTGCCTTGACAGGGTTTTACACAATATAATAATGTTCTTTATTTTAACATCCCTTCTCTCTACTCTGGTTACTATTTTCTAGATCTGTGTGATTTGTGGTCTTTCACTTTCCCTTTGATTAAATACATATATTATTTCACGTTGTTGTTCTTTTTATTGTTCTCTTATGCTATTGCCAAAATATTTCTTATATAACAGTTAACAAAAATCTATATAATACAAAGCAGGTAAAGAACCACAAGTAAAAGCATGTTAACATGCTAATCTGAGATTTGGAAAGCTAGATTCCATTAACTCTTGGTTATATACTTTTTATATGACCTTATCTGGGCACCTCCATTACTATAGTCCTGACATCTTCAAACACAGTCAAGTGATGCCTGAGTCTGCTGGCTGTGCAAGCTTACCTGGGTACTAGGGTTCACAGCTTCAGACTGGCTGTGAGACCTGCCACATGCCAAAGTAGATCCTCAGAAGCGGTGTTCTTGGAGCTGCTATACCAGAACAACCTGATCCTGATCCTGGAGGGAGTACTCTGAGATAGGGGCCAAATATATGGCAGAGGAGAAGCCAAGGCGTAATCTTCACTATAGCCTATCAATTTTCCTCTCAGTGATGTCAGAAATGTGCTTTTAAATCCCTGGTCAGCTTTAAGTGGATCAACTGGAGCAATTCTGCATCTCCCCTATTTTTCTTATTTTCACTGTATCTAATATCATACAAAACTTGAAATTTTCTGCCCTACTGCAAAATTGCTTACTCAATTCTACAAGAACTGCAAAAATTCCACCTTCCTAGAAACAGAGGCTTTAGGGGATTTTTCATAATTAAGGACATATGATCTATGAAGTTTTTCATCACCCTTAAATAAAATAAGTATAATACAGGTAGTAGGGTACAGAGGTTTTTTTTTCCCCAAAGGAAATTAATTATTTCAACTCTTATTTTCATCCTGAATTAGAATGAAAGCTTAGAAAACTTTCCTCTTAGCAACATGTTAATTTTAGTTTTTGGAATCATGCCTGCTAACATATTACAATTAAATAACTTGTAGGCCAACTGTCTGGGGTATCCTGGACAGAACGATGATGCATGCATGTAAACTGAGGTGCACAGGAGTAACAGCTATTTTTCTGGGATTCCCAGCTGTCCAGCAACTCAGTCTTAGTTACTGTCACAGTTCCATCAGGGATGTGACTCGGGGGGGGGGGGGGGCGGGGGGGGGGGGAAGGCAATAGAGAGTGATGTTTAAAAACATTAACGAAGTCTCAAAGTGGGAGAATTAATGGATATGGCTATTGCAATCACAATCACAATGTTTTCTTTTTATTCATCAAGTTACTGTTGGATGCTTGCTTTCTTCTCAGTTTGATGCAAACCTGAATACCATGGGGATTTATTATAATTCCGTATGCACTATGAACTCCAAATGCTGGGTAAGCTAAATCTCTCATAGTATAGTCTGCTCTAGGAGCTTTAGTCATGCGTTCAACCAGAGGGGAAACCAAAGTACTTTATGGGGGATATAATTCAATCAGTGATTCCTCCCTGTAGAAAAGGGCTGTGAGCCATCCTAACTAAAACTGCTACATGCTTCTGTAGTGACTAACACAGGGGCAAACAAATATTGAAAAAATCTGAAACATTTTTAAATTTCATTTTTACAAATCTAAATGTCAAGAATCAGATTCGCTTGTCCCAAGATAAAATATTATATTCAGTATTCCCTAAAACAAATTTGATTTTTTGTGGTAAAATTGAAATTTTAACATGGAAAATGTTCCATTAAAAAAATGTTTGAGCAGAAATTTTCCAGAAGTCCAACAAGTTTATTTCAACAAACTTTCAAATCACTGTCAGCTATCAATGCCTTTAGTGAACTACTTTGGTAGCAGCAATGTTAAAAGGAGACTATTAACGGATTAACTACTCTTAGATCTCATTCTGTCCCTTCTAATATTTTTCATTCATAATGAAATTAATGAAGTGTTATTAATGTTTTTCACCAGTCTTTACAATTAACACTGTACCTCAAATTGGCTCAGTGCAGAGAAAGTGAGACATTTCTCATCGTGTATCTCCCTGGTGATGTAAACCGGCAGAAGAGATAGATAGCAGCATAACTTAAAAGTGTTACTGCTACCTACCCAAATCTTTGGATACAAATTAGTCAGAGGTGACATGAACATCACTAAATCACTTCTCTTTAGAATTCCATTGTATTATTTTGTGGTAAGCTATTAGCACGTGGATGCTGTGAGTAAGGAACCATTCCTATTATTCCTCTGAAATTATATCCACACTGACTCTGTTAAAATTGCCATACTGCAATTGCCATATTACAGTATTATAGTATAAAAGTAGTAATTGTCGAAAAGTAAGGTAGCTTGTGCTTGAAATTTAAGAGGAGGGACCAGTTTATGAGTATCAATGGAAAGGTACTACAGATGAAGATGGTGTACAGAGAACTAACGGTTAATGGAGACAGTGAAAGTGGAATACATGTTTATGCAACAGCATGCAAGTCTGTTGCAGCAAGTCTCCCAGTGGATCCACACATTCAGAATCAGGCTACACAGGAGGAAGAAGGGAACTGAGTTAGAAAGAAAAGGGGAAAAGAAGAGGGAAGTATGACAGATGAAATAGGTGAGACTCATGGTAGAAGAAGAAGGTAAGCAGTAGGCTAGGCATTGAGGAAGAATTAGTTAATGAAGAGGAGATGGTTGTAGAGGCCAGAATTATTTAATTCCTGACAACTCAAGACTATTTAATGTTCCAAACTTTATTGGCTTCCTGATTTTTTAAATCCTATATCTGCTTTCAATTCCGTTCACATTGCTACTCATATTCTAAATAACAAGGCTTTTTTATTCTTTAAGAAAGCAGTAGACTCTACTGTTTGTTGCATAGTACGTAAGTTATTATTATGTCAGGATCATGATAAGTGCCTGACTTGATTTATGTAAAAATAATACTTTTTTTTTTTTTTTTAACCCAAAAGACAGCTAGAGAACACTAAGGAAAACCTATAGATGAAGACCCAGTCAGCAGGATAATGAATTAATTTGTATGCATCTTTGGCAATTTGAGGTAGACACTACAGAAATAATTTTCTATGCATAATTCTTTCAAACTCTTGTACACTGTACCATCTGGCCTACAGTTCTTTTCCAGATCACTTTTTGATCTTCACAAAACATCACATAGTATCACTGTCTTTGCAAATAGTTATATTTTAGCCCATTCTTTTTCAACAGAGAGAGCTGGTTGCTTGAATATGTATACTCACATGCATAGCTATTTCCTGTTTGTGGCCTCCATACTATAGGTTAATTGGTACTATAAAAAAAGGTATTTTTTTGTCAACTTTAACAGATGTAGCAGGCTTTTTCAGAAGTAGTCTCAGTGGAAAATAGATTCTGGAAGTCTTTAAAGTCCTCTTTCTAAAAAGGCAGGAGGAACCTTTGGTAGGAGAGTGATCCCAAGTATTCAGTTCTCTCTTTTGTTTTTAAAGTCAGAAGCTCAATAAATAAAGTCAGGAGTTCTTCAGTTTTGGAACTTGTTTTTTCCTCTTTGCTTGTAAGATGAGCTTGGCTATACAACATACTTAAAACACATGCACACAGATGTGCACAGATATCTCTCTCCTTAGCTTTCTTTCCCAAGTAATTAAAATCAAGATCAACAAAGTTGAACTGCAGAACATGATGATTCTTTGATTTCTAACTTATAGACTGAATGGCCTTCAAGATTTTTATAAGTTTCTCAACAAAATAAGCAAGGGAGAAGTATTTAGTTCCTCCCTGAATTACTCTGTGATAGAACGGCTCTGATCTTTAGCCAGAGATTGGAGCTGCGTATGATTACTCTGTTTCTCACTGAGCAAGAGCTAAGGGCATTGGATAAAATTATCAAGCACCAGCCCAGGCCAAACAAAGGGTACGTTTCATGTAATGCATAACTGAACTGTAGAAATCATTAGTACAGAATGTTGTGAATGACAACATTTCATAGAGATTCAAAAGTGATTAGTGTTCCAGTAGAAGCTGTTTTACACAAAGCCCTGGGTATACTACAGAAATAATCTTGCCCTTGATAATCCTTCTCCACCAGATGTCTACTATTGGCCATTTTGGAGTCAGGAGACAGGGCTAACAGCATTTTTCTTGTCAACATGGTCATTCCTATAGTAAGTTCCATGCTCATAAACTGGTGTGCAGAGTAAGTTCTTTCAGTTTCTGACACACGTGATCTCTTGATTATCGTGCCAAAGAGAATGTTGTTTGGTGCAGTTTATAGAACATTTCAGTAACCCTAGCATTCTCAGGGATGAAAAGCACTATCAGCTCATTCACTCCTAATATTAAAATATTCATGCTACTAAAGTTTCAGGGATAGTTATTTTTCATATGGAGCATTTTGCCTTTTGTCTTTTGAAAAGCCAGCTGTTCTCTCAGTTTCAGATGACACCTTTAAGTATAACGAGAATATTACAGGACTTTGGAGGCTTGAAAACACTGCTTGTTTCTATGCTGTAATAAATTATAATTTCAGTACATTGACACAGCATTCTTCTACCACGCATAATTTTGCACTTCACATTTACATCATTAAATCTTAACATTCATTCAAATACATAGTTTAATACAAGTGTTTTTCACACGTACAGTCTTTCTATTTGACTCAAAGAAATTTAAGACTTCAGAAGCAAAGTGCACATAATTCAACTCTTTGGTGATTCAGACCCAGGGAAACCTGATGCAACCCTTTCATTTCAATGAAATTATACATTCTTATGTCAGGTCCATCATTGATCTGTACATGCTCTTAAAAAATTAAAAAAAAGTGTGCCATATGTCCTGTATTCACAGAATCACAGAGTGTTTGAAGTGGGAAGGGACCTCTGGAGGTTGTCTTGTCCATTCCCCTGATCAAGCATGGCCACCTAGACCCAGTTGCCCAGGACCATGTCCAGATGGCTTTTGAATATCTCCAAGGATGGAGGCTTGACAAACTCACTAGGCAACCTGTACTAGCGCTCAGTCACCCTCACAGTAAAAAAGTGTTTCCTGATGTTCAGACAGAACCTCCTGTGTTGCAGTTTGTGCCCATTGCCTCTCGTCCTGTTACTGGGCATCATTGAAAAGAGCCTGGCTCTGTCTTTACACTCTCACTTCAGGTTTTTATAGACATTGATGAGATCCCCCCTCCAAGCCTTCTCTTCTCCAGGATAAACTGTCCTAGCGTTCTCAGCCTGTCCTCATATGAAGGGTGCTCCAGTCCCTTAATCACCTTCATGGACCTTCACTGGACTCTCTCCAGTGTCTCCAGTGCTGAGTAGAGGGGAAGGATCACCTCCCTTGACCTGTTGGCAACACTCCTCCTAATGCAGCCCAGGATTCCATTGACTTTTATTGTTGTGAGGGCACATGGCTGGCTCATGTTCTACATGTCCACCTGGACCCCCATGTCTTTTTCTGCAAAGCTGCTTTTCAGCCATGTGGCCCTCAGCATATATTGGTGCATGGGGTTTTTCCTCCATATATGCAGGACTTTGCACTTGCCCCTTGTTGAATTTCATGAGGCTACTCTCAGCCCATTTCTCCAGCCTGTGGAGGTCCTTCTGGATAGCAGCACAACCTCTGGCATCTCAGCCACTCCATCTAGTTTTGTGTCATTGTCAAACTTGCTGAGGGTACATGCTGCCCCATTATTCAGATCATTAATGAAGTTGTTAAACATCAAGTAAAGACTGAGGCAAAGAAGGCACTTGGTGTCTCAGCCTTTTCCATTTTCTGTGTAACTGGGTCTCCTGACTTGTTCAGCAGCAGCATACCTTTCTCCTAGCCTTCTTGTTGTCACCGATGGACTTATAGAAGCTATTCTTGTCTTTGACATCCCTGGCCAGATTAAATTACAGCTGGGATTTGGCTTTCCTAACTTCATCCCTGGGTGCTTGGACAGTGTCTCTGTATTGCTCCCAAGTTACCTGTCCTTGCTTCCACTATCTGTATGCTTCTTTTCTGTGTTTGAGTATGGAGTTTGTTCATCCACACAGGCCTCCTGGCAATTTTGCCTGACTTCCTATTCATTGGGATGGAGCTTTTTTGAGCTTAGAGGAAGTCATCCTTGAATATCAGCCAACTTCCTTGAGCCCTTCTTCCTTCCAGGGCCTTATCCCATGGCATTCTACCAAGCAAATCTTTGAAAAGGCCAAAGTCTGCTCTCCTGAAGTCCAGGGTTATGAGCTTGCTTTTCCCCCTCCTCTCTCCCCTCATGATCCTGAACTCCACTGTCTCATGGTCAAAGTAACCAAGGCTGCCTTTGACCTTCACATCCCCAATGAGCCCTTTGTTGTTGTTGAGTTTGAGGCCCAGCCGAACACCTCTCCTTGTTGGCTCCTCTATCACCTGGGTGAGGAAGTTGTCGCTGATGCACTCCAGGAATCTCCTGGATTGCTTATGCTCTGCTGTGTTGTCCCTCTAGCAGATACCGGGTTTGTTGAAGTCCCCCATGAGAATAAAGGCCTGCAAATGTGAGAATGCTCCTACCTGCGGTGTATAGGGCCTCATCCACTTGTTCTACCTGGTCAAGCACCCTATAGTAGACACCCACTACAATGTCACCCCTACGTGTCCTCTCTTTAATCCTTACCCATAAGCTCTCAGCTGGCTCATCATCCATCCCAGGCAGAGCTCCATACATTCTAGCTGTTGTCTCACATAAGGAGCTGCTCCACCTCCTCATGTTCCCAGCCTGTCTTTCCTAAAGAGCCTGTATCTCTCCATTGCAACACTCCAGTCAAGGGACACATGCCACCATGTCTTTGTGATCCCAACAGGATCGTAGCCCTACAGCTGCACACAGATCTCTAATTCATGTTCATTCTTCATATTGCAAGCATTAGTGTACGTGCATGTCAGAGGGTTACAAGATAACATTCATTGTACCATCTTCTCCAACTTATAAAACTCCAGCTACCTGCACAGTAATCAGATAAGACTCATGCTTGATTTTTACTGGTGCTGCCAAAGCACCATTTTTTGACCTAGAAGTGTTTTACATTTTTATTGTATTTCATCTTCACCCATAAAACTCTTCTGTTCAAAACTGTTGTTAACCTGTTTTTGCATTCCTTTCCCATGCAAAGGTGCTTAAGTTTAAGTAGAGTGCAGCAAAGAAGAACCCATTCTAGTGCAAGACAACTTGAAAAGGTAAGATGTGACCAAGAATCCAGAGTTTTTAAAAAGGTTTGCTACCATCTTAAAAAATCCTCAAACTTTGCCTTTACAAAAACAAAATAAAGGGATTGTTTCCATCTTCTACCACTGAAAACTGTCAGTCACACATGAAATGAAACAAGCAGAGACTTCTTAGGCTTCTAATATCATAATGGTATAAAGCAGAGGATAATCATATTCATACCAGATGCTATTTTTAGTAATTTTGCTCCTTAATACATTTCAGCTGACTCCATGGTGCTCACCGATTAATCTGAATTTACTGGTATAAAGTGATATAAATAAGAACATAGTTTTATTCATTGTTCTTTTCATTCCTCTGTGGTCCTTTTAAAAGACGGAACCTTCTGGGAAGGATGCTGAAGCATTTTCCTTCTTCGTAACTGGACACTTTCCTTGAGAGTTTTGTTCCCAGAATCGCAGCATCAGGTTGCTTGCAGTCCTTGTTGTTCTGGATACCATGAGACATGGCTGTGCATGGAAATCTTCTCCACTATTAATAGGTGAGAAGGCTGCACTCCTTTCCCAGAGTTTTGGTTTAGGTGTTGTGATACTATATTGCTCATTAATTAGTTGTTAGGCAGCTTGCTATAGTTGTCTCTGTGTAGGCATGAAGGCAGTGTTCGTAAAGCAGTACAATTTGTTCCAAGCATAGCTGTCTGTCTTAGCAACCAAAGCTTGCAATCACATTTCTTCTCATTTTGAAGCTCGTTGCAAGATTTTTCAGGAATTAGACTTGCATCTTCAGACCTCTCTGTGGTCTGGTTGAAGCTGTCTTTGGGATTATCTCTTTTTGTGAAATCCTGACTGCTGACAACAGGTACATTCAAATGGAAAAGAAATATCTGCCTCAGGAATAAATCTCATACGTATTCAAAAGACAGCTTTCTCTGAACCTATCAATCAGCAAGTCATGTAGGAGAGAATTCAGGCATCACTAAGTAAACATGATGACTTGTTCTGTGCTGAAAATATTGATGTTGAATATTCAATATGTAATTAAATAACACGAAAATAGTTGTTTGGACTGATGTAAACACCTGTAACCAGAATCTTTCCCAGAAAGGAAAGTGAGCTATGCATTCTGTAGTTTTACAGTGACACTTAGATATAACATCTACCTATGTTTTTTGGAAGCATCTGGAAAAGCAGAGGAACTGTGGGAAAGTGAGAAACAAGCCATGTGTTGCTTTCTTCTCATGTTAGACTCAATAGATGATACTAAAGCAAAGAGTTGCAGACAGCCAGTGCACCTTCATTTAAAGCAGTTTGTATAATCTTTTTTTCCCCCTGTTTTTTGAGGTTTTATAGGGGAGGAGGGGGGTGGTTCTTCAAGGAGTTGAGAGGAAGAATGGGATCACCAAGAGTTACTAGGAACTTCAGTTTCAGAAAAAATAGCAGTCATCTCACAAACATTTCTTGCATTATATGTTTTTTACTGATGCTTCTGTTTGCTTCATATTCTAGGGGCTCATTTTGTTTCTTACTGGCTTACAGACTGTTCTGGAAAAGAAGACAGAGGGCTGAAAGATCACCAGAATATTTCTGCTTCTAATGAAAAATTACATTTTGTTCTGGAGTATCAGACAAGTGCATAAGACAATGCATATCACCAATTCCTTTTTTTTTTTTTTTTTCCTGGAAAATCCTGGCATTTCTAGCTCAAAAACATAAAATGTGCATGTGTGCATGAGCGCAGTGGTACTATATTTAATGGAATCATAGAGAACAGTGTTGAAATATTGGTGGATTAAACAGAATAGTTTCATTTTCCTTAGGTTTATCTATTAGAAAAGTGAAAACTTGAAAAATAATAAAAATCATAAAATAAAACTTGTCATTTACAGCAACATTTTGCCATTAAAATACCTGGATTGCAGTTGATTGACTTCTCTAATAGCTCATGACCATATCCAGTGGAAATCAACCATGCAGACCCAGTATATCATACCATCCAAGAAGAAAAAAAGGATACTTGAAGATAACACCTACTTGACTTTAATTTGAGTGAGGGCATCTGGGTTCCAACAATGGAGAACTAGATTGACCATGACTCTAAACTTGCGCAAGCATACTTTTAAGGCATAGTGGTCCACAGCTGGTGCCAAAAAATAGTTCTGTAGAATATGTCTATGTGCTGTAGATAAAATCAACTCTTTCTTTGACTTGTTTCCTTTAATCACTGTGAGGAACAGATGCATACTTAGGCACCAATTAGCTCATGTGGGAGATGTATGGGAAACATTAGGAAAAACTCTCTAGCTAGATATCAATCTCTGAATTAGATTGTTTAGAAAGAAATGGGGCATTTCAATCACTGTTGGTTTTGTCTTTTTTTTAAGAACATGTTAGCTAGAATTAAAGTGATTCCCTGACAGATACTTAACTAAGCAGTACTGAACGCCATTCAAATGCCCCCTCACTTATTTAGAGCAGGGATGTGGTTAAGGAAGCTATTCCTTACTACTTCTTAGTGGTGAACTGTGAGCATTTGGCTAAAACTCAGTGACTGTATAAGCATGACTAATTCCCAAGATTCAGACTTATGAACAGTACCCCCCCCGTTCCTTTGTCTACAGGAAAATATTTTATTTGCCCATATTGTATTTCAGACATAACATATAGCAGAGTGACTGATGTGTGGATGATTAACTCCCAGTACCACACTAAACTGATGAAACTGGTACAGACACGAGATTCGTAGACCTTGGCTGCATAGCTGGTCAAGCAGTAGCAGAGAACTTCCAGTTGAGGCAGCAAGAGAAGCCACTGAGAACCTGAGGTAAGCCAGCAGCAGAGCATTGTGATATAATATACTACAAAGCACCTAAGTGCTCAAAATCAGCATAGTTGAATCTTCTATTAACCTGACTTATAGGGTGCAATGACAATTTTTTCTACTGAGAGAATAATTTCAAAATCATGTTAGAACACATATCTAATACAAGGAACTTCAGTTTCTTTGCTCCTTTTTTCTCGTATGTAGAGTCCCAGGTTGTTACAGGTGTATACAATTCTGGAAAGATATCAGCAGTTCCAAGCATTTCTGGCTAGAATATTAGTGAAATTAGGAGAATAAATCCACAGATAAGCAACCCATGCTTCAACTTCTACTCAATGTTTTGGGAGTTTTTGTTTGTGTTTTTTTTGTTTGGTTGTGTTTTTTTTGTTTGTTTGTTTTTAATTAAAACTAGTAATATGAAAATGGTAAGACTTTTTGCTGCTGAAACAACTTTGGGTGTACTGTGAACCAATCATGTCTTTTTATACAAATACAACTTGGAATGTTTATCAAATGTTTGTGTTTTCCATACGAGAGCCTCATATAGGTACTGATTATATTTATCTTGGCTGATATGTATCAAAATATTTTTTAAATTATCTAATATTTTCTTTAATATTTTATCAATGTGTAGCATCATAATAATAATTCCTGTGAATATACTGTATGTTTATGACTGTGCATCCTATATATGGCTTTGAGAAAAAATATATTCCTCTAAAATGGGTGTGGTATTTTTTTTTTAAATATTTGCTATATTGTCCTTTCAGAGATCTTACAGAAAAATTACAGCTTTTGACTGTGCTGTTGGGATTGAATTTTCTGACTACTTTTTAGAAGTTTGTTAAAAAAATTAAATCTCTCATGTCACCCTTAAAATGATGCAATTTTAATTTTAATTAAAGCAAAGAAATGTCAGTGGATATGTGAAAACTAAAACATGATACATAAGTAATTCCACAGTAATTTCTTACTTTTGCATGAAGTCACAACTCTATCAGTTTTGCCATTAATGTTACATATTTGTTGTGGGAAATTTGATCACAAAATTCAGACCAGAAGAATGTGGTCTGCCTCTTCTATTGCTATTATACAAGGCATATTCTTAAATTAAGACAATAAATACAGTCAATTAAATCAATGTTTTCAAGATATTAATGTTATCAAAATAAAATCTACTTTACTGTAACCCAAAGATGTACTATAATGTAACCCTTGTCATGTGTTTTTGTGTCTTACTGATAAGAAAATTAAAAAAAAATTCTTTCAATATGTTATCTATAGAATCTTCATATAATGTTTACTATAAAAGGACTTTCTTTTAAGATGACATAATTCAGAAAGTCTGTGTGCCATTGGTGAAGTGGATTTAACCATAAAAACTGGAACCATTTAACCAATAAAAACTGGAATAAAGAGAGAGACAACAGTGCAGGTATGATCTCATAGGAGCTACTATAGCCCTACTTTGAACATTTTTAAGCCCTAAAGCAGTGGTATCATATACTTTGAGGGAAAACTTCATTTCTGCAGATTGCTTTGCTTTGATTATTTCCCCAAGCGCACTCAACCCATAGAAAGATCCCAATTTCAAAGGGAAAAGAGAAAATTGGTGGAAAGGGAAATTCCCTTGCTTTCAAATACAAATATACTACCTTTTGGCAAAATGCTTCTGCAGTGTTGAACCTTTTTTATTATCTATGGATATACAGAGAGCAGGGTGTTTGATAGCAGGAAGAGTGGATTTTTCAGGAACCACCATTAGGAGAGTGCATACGGGTTGACTGCAATTTCAACTTTCTTTGGTGGACTAAGATTTAAGTATCCGTCTAGAGAGAGGATCTGTCAGAAAATGTGGTGTAAATGGGGTGACTTTCCCTTTGGACACAGCACTTTGTCCCCAGAGAAGCCTAGATAAACAGTTTACACTGCAAAGTTAGAAGAGATGAAACCTACCCTTGGACAATTCTGACAAACTGGATTCACATAGCGTAGGTGATCTTTCAGGTTACTTAAGAATCATAGAATAGAAATGGTTTCCGCTGGTTTTATTACTTGGGAGGGGGAATAGATTTCTCTAGAGTTATACATCTTAGCTTCTTCTGCTTGTTTTGCACTTACCATTTTTGTGCCTTCCAAAAATAGATGGTTTTGACCAGCACTCATCTGATTAAGGTGTAGGTCACTTCCTCATGGCACACTGTATTTAGTTCAAAGAGTAAGCTTACTTTGTAGAAAAGACTATGTATATATACAATGTTGTATATTTTTATTAAATTCGGAATAATGTAAACATAATGCTTAATGGAATTCCACATTAATTCTCTGTAAGTAGAATGTTTAAAATGGCCATATTTCATTCTTGATGTGAAACTGCAGGTAAACAATATTCAAAACTATTTTGAATCTTACTGATTTGAATCATTGACACCAATGACACCAATGACCACTCACCAGTGAGATGGTAGTGTTTAGATGTCAGATGCCATATGGAAACAATTTTTTTTTTGAAAAAAGTAAACGTTTGATAATTTTTTTACTTGTAAAATTTTACAGTTTTCAATTTAAAAGAAAATAGGTGTTGCTCATGGAGGTTTCACTCCTTGGCACTTCAAACTATTTTGTTTCTGTCTTTTCCCACTTACACAAAATATGATGGACTGTATACCCTGCTTTGAGATGCTGCCAATAATACTGCGTTTGATAGCCTTCTCTGCTAGGCCAAGATAATGGTAATGTTAATATATGAAAATAAATCACAGTCAGTGTATGCTCTTTGTGGCACTAGGAAAAAGTCTTTAAATAATAATAGTGGAATTTGTTTGCCTTTATGACTGAAACAAATTAAACTTGAGTGGAAGATGCCTTAAGATCAGTCATCATGTTATTGCAAGGAATTGCAGTAAAGAGAACATGTATCAGCTTGTAGTCTCTCAAGATGTCTGCACTACTTAACCATCAAAGATTAGACTTATGTTTCCCTGGCACCCTTGCTGTGACATCCTCTGGCTTTTATTCATCAGACCTTTGTTAGTATTTTCAGGAGTTTTCCTATTTAATTTGACTGTGACTGGACATATTATTGAATTATTAACATGTTGCTCTTTTTGAACAGCAAGTTCTTGATTGTTCTAGGTTAACATTACCCCAAGGGTAATAGTGCAAAAGTAATTATTAGGTTATTAATTTAACAAAGTCTTAATTTTAAATGTAATCTGATTCAATTTTGAGAATAAAGCTATAGACTTGACCCTTAATTTTAACATGAAAAAAAATACTGTCATAAATCACAGGAAGTATAAATGCCAGTGGCTTTGTAAGAGCTACCTTTTTATCGTTATTAACATTTCTAGATAAAAGAAGTTTATAATTCAGTACGGCTTTATAATGAAGTTTGTACAGTTTGATTTTTGGTACATAGACATATCTACAGGTATGATAGACTGCCGTTTAGGCACCCTGGTTATTTGCAGTAGGGAGGGGGAGAAGGATCTGCAGATGAATTTGTTCAGGGCTCCATGTTGTGACTTATACATTAATCATGAAACATCATGCTTATGCAAATGTGTAGCAGCCCAATTAGGCATACAGCATTGGGAATAACATTATGAGCTATTGGGCCTCTGAAATATGATCCTTGGCCAAATTTTCAAAAGCAAAATAGATCTGAGAAGCCTTTTTACTTTTGAAAACAGGTGTACAATTGTCTTCTTAGTGCTTATTTCATGCCTTCAACTTTAAAATAAAGCTTTATCCCAGTTGGCATGATTTTTTCCTAGTCACTGAAGAGTAGCTGTGGATATTCTGAATCACTGACAAGAAAATAAAATGTTCATTCAGAGCACAGACGTGCTGAGAATGTTGGCAATCCTTTAATATTTGGAGAATTTTTCTGTGTGTTTTGAGCATTCTTCTTTCTGGAAATATTGAGGCTGGATTTGGCACTTTCTTCCTTCTTGCTACAACATGTGATTAATCAAAATATTCTGATTTGCATTCTGAAAATTCAATGTCTTAAATGCAAATATGCAGAATATTAAACATTCCACTTCAGACTACAAGGTTTCATTACACAGATTAATTCATACTCTTGTCCAGGAATTACTATTTAACAAAATTGCCAGCATGTGTTTCCTCCTTCCTTATATGTTTGTAAGGTTTCCTTCACATTTATTAGTGGGATTGTGTAAAAATTAAACAGCAATTTACTTACCTTTTTGAAGCTGCTGTATAGAAAAAGAAATTAGTACTTATAATCAAAGTCACTAGTGGCATGGTAAACACAGCACAAGCTCTTTCATGACTAAACAGTCCTAAAATAATAGTACCTTTCACTAAATAAACTCATCTTGTTTGGTGGGGTTTTGCCATTTGGTCCATGCATTCTTCAGTTGTTCACAGATTAGTGTGTAGATCAAATTGCTTCTATACCTAATAGTGAAACACATGGTGCTGTTTATGTGTACCAGAATAATAAACCATGACAGCAAAACCAAATGTCTGCAGACTGCCATAGAAAGAGAGAATGATGACCTTTTAACAAAGGTGCCAATATGCTTAGAAATATCTGAAGATGCCTCCTGCTGTGGTGACTCGTGATGCACTGAGATTCTAGTGGAAACTGGTGTCCCAGCTGCAGTAGAGCATCAAATGGAAAACAAACAGTGCAAATTTTATGTGGTAAGCAAAAGCGTTGTCCCTCTTAAAAGGTAGGAGAGAAAAAGAGAGAGAGTATGTGAGTGAGAGATTTTGCGATTTTTAAATTAGAGGACACATCATCATCTGAATATCACATCACAGGACAATGAGGAGGCTGACAGTCTTCTTCCTGTCCAGCAGGGGATTATTGGAACTCCTTACAAGGAAAAGTATTCTATCTTTTGCTTTATTTTATGATCATATGAGTACTTTTCCTGAATAATCCTGTGTTCTGGGAACACATCAAGAAAATGATAGGAATATATGTTTATCCTTATTAATAATTAGCATAGGGACTTTATAGAAGGCCATAGATTCATATCCCAAGTAACTTCTGGACAGCAAGCTGAGAGAATGTAGACCTTGGAAAGTTAAGCAGTTTTCAAATATCCTATCAAAATAAGTAAAACAGCAAGAGTGAAAGTCCAGAATTTTGAAGTGTACAGAATGATTTCTATCAACTCCACACTTTAGCTGAGATGCTCAATGAGCTAAAATTACTGAAATTGATTTTTGATTTGCCTAAGGTCAGTATTTGTTGTATAAAATACATTTGCTATAATTAGGAAAGGGAAATAGTGAATTCTGAGGTGAAGTGACCACCTTTGCTCATACATGAGCGTCAAGTTTTTCCAGCATGATTGTTGTAGGCAAGTTTAAACAGATAAAATCTAAAACAGCAAAAAAACAAGTCCTATATTATTTTTTCCATTTTAAAACATTTGTAAGCATTTTTCAAGTTCTGATAGTTACCTAAACAAAGATGTCAAACATCCACCTTTTCTGTTTGTTTCTTCTGTATGCCAAACACTCATCCTTT
The DNA here is from genome assembly GCF_030936135.1 of Gavia stellata. Lineage (NCBI taxonomy): Eukaryota > Metazoa > Chordata > Aves > Gaviiformes > Gaviidae > Gavia > Gavia stellata. Next base: position 33,360,099 of record NC_082600.1, read on the forward strand.
CTGGAAGATTGAAATTAAGAAAATTAAGAAATTGAAATTTAGAAAGTGTTGAAATCAGGGCATCCCCAAGCACATAAGCTCTTTATATATATGTTTTCACTTACAGACTGTATGCTTGATTTGGGGAAAAAAATAATGAAGGAAAAATGTAAAAAAATAAAATATTGTTGAGCCTCAATGCACTGTATTACACATGTCAAATATTGGAAGAGGCAGATATATTTTTCTAGAACTATCTTTAAATAAGAGAAAAAATAGTGCTGGTAGGGTTGCTCACTTGAGAGAAATTGCAGATGAAGAGGGAAAGTACACAGTGCCAGCAGACAGTAAAACAGAGATGTAACTTTTAAAAGACATTGTACAAGCATCCACCAGTCCCTTCAGGAAATCTTAAAAAAGATGTTCATGAAAAGAATTCTTCTTATCTTTGCCTTTTTGCAGGTTTTAGTCACAGTTTCATAAAAATAGTATTTTTGTTAGACAAGTGGTTACTGCCTATGACAAACAATACTACTTCTTTTGGGAGAAAATCCCACTCATTCATTATTGAAAACGAATGACATCATTAGGCACCATTGGCTATATACACAGGGGTCAATAGCATCAAGACCTGAACCCATTTAATGCTTACAGTGCTTTATAAACATTCTGAAATCTTTCATTTTCTTATTTACATTTAGTTCAATCATTATCTTCTACTCTGACCATTACTACAGTGCCCAAAGTCCAGGTTGGACGGGGCTTTGAGCAGCCTGGTCTAGTGGAAGGTGTCCCTGCCCATGGCAGTGGGGTTGGAACTAAATGATCTTTAAGGTCCCTTCCAACCCAAACCATTCTATGATTCTGTGAAAATCTGTCTTTTCACTCCACATCCTCCCATTTAAGCTTTTGGTGAATTAAAATACTCCCTGGTTTCCTCTAGGATCTGAAGGCAGTCAGTAAGTGCTATGGCAGTCAGGAACTCTGCCTTTTGGTGCTGGTCTGCATGTGGTGAGGGAAGAACCTCCTGTACAGCCAGAGGGAACAATTTATGAAGGCATCTCTTAAATTTCAGCTCTGGGCTGCCTGGAGCAGGGTTAGCTTTCAGAAGCTGTGGAGAGTAATGAGGCAAAAAAGTGAGTTCCACAAAGACAATCATCATCTGTAAATTAGCAGAGTGAAATCATGAATTTCCACTGTGCCAAGTAAATCATACTTTCCTCTTGACTTTGCAGGATGAGCAAGGAATATTTTGTGTTGAAATTCTCTTGAATTACTCTTAGCAGTTCTAGAGAAAGAATTCAATTGTAATTGAATAGAGTAATATTGCAATAGTGCAGTAAGAAAATAAGGAATAATTACCATGTTAAAAAGCCCCTTAATATTATGGTAAATTTTATGCTTTCAGAACACAGAATAAGGAAACTATTTGGCTTCATAGATTTGACACTTAGTTACCTAATAAAGTTAAAATTGAGATTAAAATCCTCTAACCTAAATAATAAAATGAAAATACTTTTTGAATACCTTGGCTTTCTTGGGCAACATTTTGGTCTTCACTATTTGAATCAATAAATACTCAATATGTAGGATAAATATGTTTGGTAGAATATTTAATGATGAAAACCTTTTTTTCAGCCTTTGATTATGAAAGCACTAAATGGAGAACTAAAATAACATTAAAAATAATTCTTAAATAACTTTGATGAAAAAATTTTTTTTCTCTTTTTTAATAGAAAATAAATAGAAAATATAAAAATATCTCTTTGCTGTCCTAGAAATTTTCTGAAAAATAGGTAGTCTTTTTGAACAGGCATAATCATTAGAGAATTTTATAAATTTGGGTTTGTGAACAAGGTAAGAATATTTGAAAAAAAATCTCTTTTGAATCAATCTGAAGTACTTCATTTTACTGTTAAATGTAGAAAGTCTCCTTTCCTCCTTCTCATCTTAGAAAAATAAATTTCAAAGCATAAACACTATTCCAAACTGAAGAATACCAGCAGTAGGACTTTCGCTAGAAGCTTTAGTGCTACTGTTTGGGCTGAGGTTATTTTATTTTTACCTTAAAAGGAGTTTTGCATGTTCCTTGATCTTTAGAACAGTTTTCCTGAGATCCCTTTCCCTGCCAGCCCTTGTATGTGTGTTAGGATGATCCCTTTGGCTCCTCTGACTTGAAAGTGGACTACAGCACCTTCTAGTAAGCCGACTTGAATCTTGTCTGACATATGGGCTTCAATCTTCACAAGAAGTATGTACATTCAGCAGTAACGGTATCTAAACTAAGCCTCTTGACAGCAAAGCAACACTTAGCTGACTGGAGACAGGATCAAAGTTCTTGAAACAGAATGACATTTTGGAAATGTTTTGTGAATGTCAAAACATGTTCTCTTCTGAAATGCATGTCTGACTCCTCCAGTTCATCTCCATGTCCTTTAAAAATGTTTGTATTTGTCCTATTTTATTTATTTTCTTGAAGCCCACTTCAAAAAGCAGTAAAAGGTTTAAGGTTGATTATAGTCCTATTATCTCTTTCAAAGTGCTGTTTTCTCAAGTGTGCTAGACTCTTTGATTTTTAAAGCTCTAGCACGTTTTAAACAATGAGGTTCAAATGCTGCCATAACAAGGAGGACTTCTCAGAAAGTTCAGGCATTATTTGACTGGATTCGTGGGTTTCTTTCTGTATATCTCTGGAAAAGAGACGCGTGAAATATATGGACAATAAAATCTTATGATTTGTGAGCTCACAAAGTTTAGCTGTGCCCTGGGGAAGGGTAGTTTTCCTAAGTTTCTGTATATAAAAAAAAAGAGATATGATTTGCCCTATACATCCTCTAATTTCATTTTCACCTCCATCCCCTGCAATTCGCATAGCTAATTCTTGGATCCACAGTCCACAAAACTGCTACCGAGTTCTCCCGCGTATCAAAGTGTCCAGAGACCTCTGGCTTTCGTTTCACAAAGCACTTTCTGATCTCCCTAGGCTCCATCCCCAGGATCCTTTTCCTGTAAAATTAATTTTCTCATTACTGACAAGAAGACCTGAGCTTAATGTTTGTGTGAATCCTTGTAGTCTTTCCTTCTGTACTTGTGCCATCAGTTTGCTGATAAAGGAAGCATACCTGTTCACTGGTGTAATTCTTAGGTATATCCCTTACTTTCTCAGAGACTGTGAAGAAATCAGGCCTCCTCAGGCCAGTGAAATTTAGAAAACTTGTAAAAGAAGGAACAAACACCACAAGCTGATCAAGTGACTTTACAAAGATCTGTTCCTTGGCTTCAGAGAAGCAAGGTAGCTTTGTAAGCCAGAAATTTCATTAAAAATATAATTCTTCATTTAATCAGTACAAATTTGCTCCCCAATCTTCTAAAAGCATCAGAAATGGTAGCTTTTTTTTTTTTTTGACTAAGCCCTCTGAAAGAGTGAGAAAATTAATTTGCTCATGTCTACGAAATGTTTGCTAAGAATAAATTCCCATGCAGCCCATTTTATAAATATGTTCAAACTGTTTGTGTAACAGTGAATAGAGCTGACATTTTAATTTGTTTAGAAAGTCACGTACAATGTTTGCTCATTTGTGACTAATTTCTGAAACCCTGGCATGCTTTTAAAACATATTAGTTCAACTTTTACAAAACTCTGCCTGAGTGACTTTTGCAGAATTAGGTTACTAAAACTGCTTTTACTGCTCTCATAGCTTACTGTCCTTACAGATTAAGTTTCTCTGTGTGTGAATATATGATTGCCAATTGTCATAAGTGCTGGGAATTAAACTTGGGTATTGAGTGGAAAATAGCTTCCTCACTCGGAGAAAAGGTGAAGCAAGAGCAGGGTAACAAGTGGACACTTAGTAAACTCTCTTATTTTACTGACATGATAATATTACTGCTCATTACTTAGTGACTTATGTTTTTTATGTCATTACACACTTCTAAAAAAAAGGATTTTAATTTAGGTACTTCTTCTGACACAAGTCATTTTAGTAATTCAGTAGATGACCCTTATCTCCCGGGAGGTGTACACTGGACTGAACAGTTGCAATGGAAGCCAAGTGGATTTCTTGAGGTGATCTGTGCCCTCACATTTTTTGATGCACATTGAAAATTAGTATAAACCTGTGCTGTGTAATTTATGCATTTTATTAAAAGGATAACAAGGAAACATAAATTCTCTATATTAATGTAAATTTTCTAAGATTTCTCTAAACTGACTGATGATGGAAAAATGCAATGATCAAGTTAGAGTCATTGCATTTGCAAAGCAATAGGTGCAAAGATCAATGCTCAAAATTATTACAGTTGGTAAGCATATAAAATTGTAAGATTAGAATTAAAAGGATTTATTTTGTTTCAGTTTTTGGGAGAATTTAGGGAAGAGACTACTTATTTCCATTTGGTTTGAGGGACCTAGCTAGCTCAGAAAAGTTGCCTGTGATCTTACATAGCTTATGCTTTTACCTTTTCCTGAAGACTCGTGTATCTTCTTGAACTCTTTTCAGGTCACATGGTAAAGCATCTTGGCTTCTCTGAATATTTATATCAGCTATATATTTTCTCCTTAAATCTTACTATTTAATGTTATTGACACTCTTTTTTATTATTCTTTCCATGAAAAAAAATATATCCTGAAGCATTAATACTGAGGTACTGGCTTAATCACTCGCAGTTGCAGTATTTGAAAGTTACCATGTGATAAACAAGAAGTTACTGATCGACATGCTCTGAGGTCAGGGGTTTCTTCCAATAAACTATTGACTATGGTTTACATGTATTTGTTCTTCAGACCAAATGGAAGAAGTCAGTGGACTTCCCCCACTTTATGTTTAATTTGTATAACTGTTACTGTTCATAAACTAGGTCCAGAAGACAGACACTTCTATAGATCTTAAAACATGTGCATCCTGTCTTGTCACTTTGCAGAAGGTCAAGTGTATGTTTTTTTGTCCTTCCTCCTCTGAAGGTTATTTCAAAGAAGCAAAAAGTGCCTCGCTACTGAAAGAATGAAGGGATCATTTCCTTTCTGTATGATTCTTATTTGGGGTGGGGTGGGGTGCGTCATTCGTTCTCCACACTTGTTGCTATGAAGAGAGTTAAATATGTGAATTAAATAGATGAATTCATTTACACTACATCCAAGCAAAGCTAAAGGACACAAGAACATGCGTGCTGCCCGGGCTTGATAGATCATAGGTCCACCTACTTCAGTAACCTTTTTTTTTTTTTTTATATTGGCCAAAATACCAGATGCCTGGGGAATACTGTAAGAACAAGGCAGATATATGTTGATGCCCCCTCAGAGCAATTTCCCCAACACCGGCTATTGTGAATCAGGGACTCAAGTCCCTGTCTCTGTAGTTAGTACACCTAGATGGACTTTCTCTGTTTTATGAAGTGACATGTTGGATTTTACATTCTTCTCATAATTAAAGCTTTTCTAGGACAGACCTCCTTCATGTAATTTTTTAATACAAAGTCTGAGTTGTTATCTCCTAGACATATATCTTGAAAAGCTTCATTTATTATGTTCTCTTTATGACTGCATCATCCTTATAATATTTTTACCATGTACAAATGTTGCATACAGTAATATTGCACATAAGTCTTATCTATTGACAAAATGTTGAGTAGCTTAAGTCTAAAGACCAGCTTTTATTAGACCTCTCTAGTAAAGTCAGTTCTTCACTTACAATTCATTTTTCAGATAGTAAATTAACTGGTTCTTAATGGATTTAGTCTGAGCTATGTTTATATTTAAGATCAAGGTACCATGTATGCTAAACTAAGAGCTTCAGAAAATCCGATGTATACTGTATTTATGAAATTATCTGTTTTAAACATGCTTCTTTGCAACTGGCAAGTTTTTCATCTTAGGAAACAATAAGCAATTTTTAACTCCTAATTTTTTGTTGTTGTTGTTTTAAAGTAAGTTATATTGAGAAGCAGAATAATTCTTCAGTAATCCTTTAGTAGTGGATTTATGCAACCTAACTTCAGGTTTAATTTGATAAAGGTGTCTAATCTCAGCAGGTTATGTGCAGTTAATCAAAAAAGACTGGTGTCTTCTAAAGGCAACTCCTCTCATACAAAAATATATTCTACAGACTGGCTCAGTTACTAACAGGAGACAGACACTACTTTCGTCTACTGATTATAGAATGAAGCAAGACAACTTGCACTGAATAGACAACTAACTTTTCAATGGCTAAAGATCAGTGATATGAGTCTCATTCTTATTGTCGGATATAGCTAAGGACTCAGAAACTTCAGGGTTTAACTACATAGCTTAGCCTAAACCTGGGTACCAATAGGGTGCCACAGAACAGTTAGTCACTAAAGAAAGAATAGATGAATAAACAGCTAACAAAATGTCTAATGCTGATAATGCTCCACATACAGCTTCCTAGAGTTAGTCAGTGATCACATAAAATCATTCAAATCTTGACAACCAGACACTGCATGTGTGAATCCGAGAAGCTATCAGCAATCTGATTAATCTACCCTGAACATTCTCCTTAAATTAATTCTTATAATTTTGGTTTCTAAGAGATCAGCTAATTTCTTTGTTTTCCTGAAAACAAGCATAGAGGTACAGATTATCATCTGTAATCAATCACCTGTAGGATATAACACTTATGATTCTCTGGCTACAAAAACCACCCAGGAAAAAGGAGTCAGATTCAACTCCTCTTCTTCATTTCAGAGAATACAGTCCTTTTTTGCTGTTTCTTTTTCCTCCATAACCAGTGAACATTGATTTGTTCGATGATTTGCATAATACCAAGCTTTATCTATATTAGTGGAGACTATTGTAACCCAGGATACCGTTACCTTCATATCCCCATAACTTCAGTAGCTAATTGTCTCATTGAAGATAAATTTCTTGTGGCTGCTGTGTCCAAGAGGAAAAGGACTAAGATGAGGACACTGGCCAGGATGCTAGTCAGACCATCTATGGCATACTAGTGACAAGGTTTACAGATGCAAATAACTTATTTCTCAAAAAGCCTTAGTCAATAACTCTGCTTATCAGGAAAAGAGTGAGAATTGTTGTTTCAGAACAGAGTCTGCCTTTCTTTCAAGGAATCCTGCCCTCATTCCCCCTTTCATGCAGCTTCTCCTTACTGAATCCATAAGTGCCCTCACTCCTGTGGGTATTTCTTAGCTGTAAAGGAAGTTACTGTGGAGGGACAGCAGGCTGTCTAGGATTACAAATTACAGCAACATCCTTATTCTAACCAGAGGTCTCCTGCACTAGACAAACCACTCATCATAGGCCCTGACAGTGCTGTTTCTCAGAGGTCTTTCTGTTTCCGTCTAGTGTCAAACATTTGTAACACACTGTGGAACAGTGGATGCATCCTTTTAAGTATGCCTCACTGCATTGACAATTCTATTTTTGCATCTATTTTATGCTGTTATTTACATTGTTCATTGAAAGACGTGTCAGCCTCTTCTTTCTATCTGAAGATATTAGTATCTATAATTTACTCAAACAGGATCATTCACTGTCACTCTGTTCATTTATTTTACTTTCTTAGAGCCCAGTCCTGAAGGTAAAATTTCCTAGTTTGAAGCCAAATCATTCTTATCTGGGGCCAGATTTTGCTACTTCTATTTAAGCTACCTTCTGTCTTATTATCTCACGATCTTCTATTGATGGAGGGAGAAAAACAAAGCTATGAAGTCTTAATAAGAAGGTTTGTCATCAAAAGAATGCACCTCCTCTCAAAGCTGGCCATAATTAACAATTAAAGTAGTGCAAGGATTGTTCTGTGTTTAAAATATGCCTGTCTGTCAGTCTCTAAAGTTATTTCTAGCCTTATTCAATAAAACCACAGATTAGTAGTAAACACTAACTGACTCCATTTGTAGAAAATATGTAAAATACAATTTGGAGTCTACCCTTTTTCTGTATGCATAATTCCAGCCCTCTGCTTTACATTTGTTTTATGACAGTAATGATACCCAGCATGGTGTGAGTAAAAGACCAACACATTCTTGTAATCAAGATATATTTGGAAGGTTTAGCAACATTCTTTTCTAAACATATTTTCATAGGTGCTCTGCATTTGAAATGACTGTTTTGGTAACTGGAGCACTGCAAAATATTCCTGTGACCTTTCAGATGTGCAGCTTGCAAGGTGCTGGAAGTGATGCAGCAATAGCCAGTGCACTGTTACAAATCTCCTTTGCAATCATAATGTTAGCTGTGTACAGAATGCATTTGAACTGTTGTCAAATCTACTTCACAGTTTTCTACAATGCCTGTTAAATCAGAAATGTTCCACAGTCCTGCAGTTGTTACTTAGATGTGGGTTTTTTTCTCATGGTGCTAAATTAGTTGATTCTGAAAACATTGATTTAGACCCTTAGGTTTGGAGACTGATCTAACCCACACTTGTTGAAAACTGAATTATAGATAAGCTCTCCCCCATAATGGAAAAGAACAGCTTAGATGTTCAAAGAAAAGTTGGTGACCTATCCATTTTGAAATTGGAAATTTTACTTCTTAGCGTTCCTAGACTTGCATAATACTTAAGGCACTCTAAGTTGGACAAAGTTAGCAACAAAAATATTTGAGCAGGCTGTCTTCTAAAGAATTCAAAATTACCTTTTACATAATTTGGCATATAATTAATAATAGTAACCTTGGTTCAATTCAGAAAATCATAATTTGTATTCTCTAAAAAAACCTGCCAGTCATGATAAAGGAATTTATTTGTCCTTCTAAATTTTCAATAACTGCAGGTACTTTGAAAAACACAAATAGGAAAATCTAAGAGAATACTGTAATGGAATATTGCTAACATTCTTTTAAGATGAATTTCCTTGGCATATTTGCTCATTTACGATATATTTGAATATAGTTAATATATTTACTAATATTTTACTAGCAATATTCAAAATCAAAAGATATAAACTATGTTTAAGGGAGGTGGGAAAATCAATTTCAGCGCAAAATTATTGTATAGATGATAATTGGATAACATGAACATAACACGTAAGTCATCACGAGATGTAACTGCCTCATGTGTAAGAAAAAGGACTTATATACTGCACTTTTTGTGTATATGTTCAATTTATGCAGTATTAGGAACACAGAACTAATTAAAGCGATACAAAGTGGAGAATTCTATCCTTTGATGACACAATAACATTAAATATAAGGAATATGGGAAAGGAAAGCCACATAGAAAGGAAATTTGTGTCTCAGGAAAGAAAGATCCTGTATTTTCAAAAAGAAATGGCCAGATACATAAGTGAATCCTGTCACATTGGTTTTTGATCTATGAATTAGAAGTGGGTACAATTATGAGAATTTGGCAATTGCCAGAATTTCAGTTTGTCTGAAATTACCACGAACTTGTAAGGGCAGTTCCTCAGCTCATGTGAGCTCCATGTCAGACTCCTAACAACCAAGTAGTATATCTTACATTTTGTGAAAGTTCTCAAAATTTCTCAAAATTGTGATTCTTTGGAGAGCTTTCAGTTCAAGGGACAAACTCTGAGTATTAGATTGTCCTGCGATAATCACTGCACAAGAAGAAATAGATAACTGGGATGAATTTCTTTTTTATGTTCCTTTTTAGGCCAGATTTGCAGCATATCCTTCATGTCATGCTGTCATAGTTCTTCCAACAGTAGAAGAACTAGGGTAGGTTTTTTTTGCAGGAAAACAACTACTGGAGAGGGTAGCTGGATTCTTGCCTTTTTTTCCTTAATCTACAGATTAAGCTATGAATAGATCTACTGCAATACGGACAATCCCTGCAGGAGAAAGGAGACAGGTAAGGGGGCTGTTCTGTCACTCTTAGCTACTTCATGACCTCCAAGTTAATATTACCAGTATGGTAATTTCCACACAATTAATTCATTATGTTGGGACTTTTAAGCAGAGTTTTTACGAAACAAAGACAAAAGCTTAACTGACTGGGACTGGGTAGGCAAATATCCTGTGCAAATGGAAAATAGCATCAAATTTTTGTTCAAAAGAAATGTATGGTGCAATGACACTGGGCAGCCCTTATGGGTATGAGTTCCCTCATACAAAACACTTGCCATGTAAGTTGTATTTGCACTGTGTAGCAATTCTTGTGTTTCATCCCAAGGAACAGGTAATACTAAAACGAAATATTAAGCCCTGGCAAAGAAACTACAATGCCATCTTAGCACAATGCTAGACCTAGACTAACTAGCTATGCAGAGGATAACCTGTCCTTAGAGGGGCCATGCTATCATATCTATATTTTTTCTGGGGCCCAAACATTGACCAAGTAGATAGTTCAGAGAAAGCTGTATGTTTCATTCTTCAGTGTAGATATGAATTATCTTGTTGCATTTACACATATTCCACTGGTGGAAGTGCAAAGCCTTCAAAAATCAGATCACGATGCAAACATAAAAGTATTTATGCAAGGTCTTGTAAGAAAAGGCTTAAAATAGAACATGTGGCAATATGAAGTGAATTGCGTCCACATATATCATGGTGAACTTTGGCAGATCAGTTTTTTTCCTGCAAGCAAAAAAGTCATATTCAAAGTAATGGACTTATGGGTAGCTAGGCAATAATGTGTTTATCCTGTGGCTGTCATGATCAAGGACAGCACTCTGGATTTGTGCATTCTTCCACTGAGCTTTGATCACAGATTCATACTTCTACCCATGGTTTTAGGTAAAGCAATGGCAGTGTTATTTAACTAACTTGCTATATCATGCTGTTGCGCTTCTAGTCTAGAAATTAATGAGTACTTCTCAAACTGAAATGCTCATGGACAGATCTGCTAAGTGCTGTTTTTTAACCATTTTAATAAATCAGAAGAAGGGTCTAGTAACTGTATATGTTTTATCTATACAAAAAAGCTCATAAACTTTTCCCATATATATTGGATTTATTATATTTCTCCAAAGCAATTTGAAAGGCACTGAGTTATACTCCCTTTCAGGTTCTGAAAGAACTTGAGTAATAAAAGCAGAAAAGTTGCTGTTGAAATTCATTTTCTTATAGATTTATAGGAAAACTGAAAACTGCTTTGATGTCTTTCGCATTCCCTTGCCAGTTAAAAAAAAAAGAAAAAAAAGAAAAAAAAGAAAAAAAAGAAAAAAAAGAAAAAAGAACTTCTATTAAATTTAACAACACTCTCCTCCTCTCCCCCCACTTCAAACCTCATTTATTTTTTATGAGGTCTGGGCATCTTGCCATAATAAAACGGTGCGTTATACTAGAATTTTATAACAATTTAGCGTTTTTTTCTTTTTTTACCCTATCAACTCACTGTGGCATTGACCCTGCCATTTAAGAAGTTGGTTTGAATGGGTCAACACTTTAAACACTACAGCATGTAGTTCAATATTCAAAGCAATGAACTTGGACAATTAAGGTACCCAATTTTCAGAGGGATTGCTGTCTCCACTTGCTGCTAATACCATTCCTTGCAGCTTAGCTTTGCCTAAAAATAGCAACTGGGATTTACATCTTTTCAGGAGTTGTGGGAAGAAGAGGAAATATTAACACGTTAGAAAATGTGTAAAAATGTTACACATCCTTGAATTCAGTAGATTTTTTTTGTTACTGATTTCCATGGGATGGTTTTCCAGGATAAAATTATGAATTTCTAGTGAATCAAAGAACTTCTGATTATATCTTTAAAATGCTATTGGTCTTTCTCATAAGAGTTCTCTATTATCTCCACTGAGGTCTTGATTTTTTCAGATTTCCAGGAAGATAGATCATGACACTTTTTAGCATCTAATCCTACTATCTGTTCATTTAAAGACATTCCATTGTCTCTGAGAAGATGATCCAATGAAGCCAAGGACAAAACTGTTGTTGATTTTGATTGAGTTGAACCAAACTATTAAAGGGGAGATTTTTTTTCTGGTTTTGTTTGGATTTTTTTTTTTTAAATGTAGGCATCTGTAATGAAAAGGTGTACATGAGAGTATCTGTCCAGACCTCTTTTAAAAAGGCTGGAGAAAAAAATAGGCATTTGGCATGAATGATCCTAATGCAAAAAAGCAAAATATTTCCAGTGAACCTTTCCCTTTTTTCCCAGGGACTATGCTGGGAGTTAGATTCTTATGTCTGCACCACGGTGTTTAATGTTAGGTGACATGAATCCCTCCCATATTGTCAATTTCATTTTAACACAAACATGAGATTTTTGCCATTCATTTCAACTGAAGTACAGTATAATTCATTGAAACATTTGTAAGCAACACAAAAATCTGTATTCTGGACTGAAGTATAAATGTAAACGATACCTGCATTCATACTGCTCAAACACTAATCAGAGGAAGCAAGAGCTATATCTGAAGGACATGCTGAATACTGTCTTGGGAATTTTGAGCTGTAAATATCACCAGTAACCCAATACTGAACTCTTGCATTCATCAACTGAAGCTATACAGCAGAGTTTAAAAATATGAAAATGAAAATAATTAGTATAATACAGAAACAAACCTCAGATATACTTCTCTTGAAAATCTTGAATGTATAGTTTTGAAGGGACAATCAAGGCAGTGGCTGGCAGAGTTAATCTCCATTACCTGCTTCTTATTGCACAGGTGAATAGAGGGAAAATGATAAATTTGAGATTGCAAAGAGAGTAGAGTTTGGTACTTAAGATCACAGAGCTGGAGAGGAGGTGAAGGAACAAGACTTTGTTGGGGAGTCAGGTCTTCTGTGTAGATTTATTATTTCTGAAGAAAGCACCTTCTGTGCTCTAATCTTTGAGCCTTGGTTTTCTGAGTCAGCCCACCAGCATGCACAACAAATGTGTTAACATTACTAGATATTATGCAATTCAATTCCAATACTGACAAAAAAATATATATATATGAACTCTAAGGCATTTTCTTTAATACAGGATCTTTTTGAAATTTCTTCAGTATTTTATTTCCAAAGTTCATAAATTCTCTGTTTTAAAACTGTGAAAGTGAAACCAATCAATCACAGGCTGCACTGCAGCATATAACAAAAGAGAAATGAGATTTTATACCAATCTTTTTTCTTTTTCAGAGATTTGACTAGTGATGGTAAATTGTCTCACAGAAAGAGGTTAACAGAAGTTTGAAGAGGAAGTCTGTTCTGGAAATTAAGGTTCTAATCTGAGAAATACAGTATCTAGGTTAAGTTCCCTGATGTGCTGTAGACTTTGTGACCTTGAACAAATCACCTAGTGGAATTTTTCTTGCATACCTATAGTGGTCTGAAAACCAGGCAGACAGACCAACGAAGTTACCTAGATTAATCTAGATATATTTAATCACTGAAGGACAATGAAAGCAGGCAACTTCTTCCACCTATTTTTAGGATAGGATGAATCACATTTAGAGATAATCTCTCTCTCCTCCAAGTAGTTTGGACTAGATACTTAAAGTGAGGTGAGGCTTATTCCACTTTTAATCTTCCTACTCTTCAATTCTCCCCACACCTGTAAAATGAGCATAATGACATTTCCTTTCCGTTTCAGGCTATTATGAAAAAAGCAAAGTGTGCAGCATTAAAATACTCTAAGAATAGGGTCATAAAAGTACCAGACACATGTAAGACTAATATACCTGTAAGAATAAGAAAATCCAAAGTCTTTATAACTTCAATCAGTGTTTTACTAAACTCAATTCTAGCACTCTTAAAATCAACTTTAATCAGAATACTATCCTCGTTGCCATCTGGTTGGGTTCCTATTAGCCATTCAGAGACTGACACATGGCACTAAATTGTTCAGTAGAAAATGAAAGACATGGTATAAATAAATGCTAGTCAGCATTCAGGTGTTGGGAAATCTGATTTGTTACAGCCATGCATGGTATCTATCAGCAAACCTAGTTTTAAGGTGCCTATCACTGAAAACCTGACTTCTTTATTATAAATTATAAAAGAGACATGTCAGTTGTGAGTTTCTGCCCTTTGCTTGGAAGGAAGTTAAATAATTCATTTTTCAGCAATAGACAACAAATGACTGAAACCAGAAGAAATTGCAGGCCAAGTTCTCAGCCAAGTCTGTCAAAATGAAGTGACGTGTTGGTGATTTCTAGCAAGAAGACAACTTTAGTGCAGCAGCCTATGAATTGAAATTGAAAAAAGCCTAGGGTTTTTTTGAACAGGAGTCCTGTGGAATTTACGGATGTTCTTTGAGTTTAGGGTGGCTTATATTTGCAGTGCAAAGCTGTCAAGTCAATTTTACCTCTTTTTCTTGCTGGGACTATTCTTCTTTCTGTCAGAGAGCTGCGTTTAAGACTCCTGTGTTTCTCTTGTGTGGATAGAAAACCTCTTCTGGACAGCAAGTTCGTCAAGGTAGAGTAGCTGTATTAGAAAAATCTTCAAGGGTAAATGCAGGCTAGCACCTGTCTTTATCACTGAGGAGCGTGTAAGTCTGATAGTTAGTGGTCAGCTTGACTGCAGGACAGGATGACCTAGGAAAATATCAGTTTTAGGATGATTGGAATATTTTCTATCCAAAACTGTCCACTGTAGATTTTTCAGTGAAAGGGTATCATCCAAAGCTGAGGTGTTTATTCAGTCATGGCATGAGTCCATGACTTCAAGAGATCTCACAGAGGGGGTAGGTCTTCAAATGTAAATTGAAAAATTTCAAGCCTGTGTTCTGAGTAGAACACAATTTATGTGTTTTGTTTATTTACATACTTTGTATGGGCAAAAGAAAAAATATCTTTTTCCTTTCCCCTTGCAAACATGTGCTCACATCCAGGGCATCTTTTAGATCTCTCCAGAGCACATTGGAAAGTACTTGGATACATCATTATTTCAATTGCTCTTGAGTTGCTCTAGTTTTCAGATAATCTTCGTCATTTTATTCTCACTCTGATACCATTTCTTTCATCTTCAGGGCTGATTCGGAAATACTCCTGTTTTCTATGGACATTATACAATGGTTGTGAGGCTTCCTAATAGGCGTCTTCCAAATTATTTCCCTTATAACAATTAAACTGTCTAAATATTCCAAATCCTGTGAATCGTTTGTAATTTGAAAGTTGCCATCACCTTTCTGTGACTAGGCAGTTGATTCCTCCAGTAAGTAGAAGGCAATATGATTTTTATTTTAATTCTTTGCAGTGATGTTCATATAGTTCAAAAGGCTGGAACTGTATTCACGGTCACCACATTTCAGTTTTCAACAAGGAAGATTCTACTTTAGAAAAGGAAAACCAGTGTCAGAAGAGATGTATAAAATGACGCTTTTACGTTGAAGTATCACTACCTGATGTAAATTGTAGTTCCTGCTCTGCTCTGTAAGTCACTTATAACAGCCTGGATCCATTTAGGAATGTGTTCAATGTGGTCTCATACACCTCATATCTTAATTTGTCCTTTAAATTACAGGAAGAATAACAGCCCTTAAAACACTGGGGTTGTTTCATTAGGTGGATTATCCTTTTTCTATAAACAAGAATGAAGAGGATGTGAATAAGCTTTAAATTACCTGAGGCAGAAGCTGGTATATCTGCAGGCATATATTCCCTCATAATAACTTTCTGCTTCGTACTAACCCAGCAGCTGGAATAAAACTTATTAGAACAAACTGTGGTCTCCCAGGAACCTTCAGCTTCTCAAGTCAATGGATTAATGTTATATAAATAGCTTGATATTCTTATTTAGTCAGTTTGTCCATATCAGTTTTCAGTACAGCATCATCTCTGGTCTAGTCTCCCTCCAGGCTAAGCCCATTAATATATGCTGTATCTGGTTGTTGCTTGGATTCATTTTTATGCTTTGTATCTTTGTGCCATATCAATGCAAAGCAAATTAGGCAAGATACAGCATGCATATTCCCAAAAGGAATACAAGCAAAATGAACTAACGTAAGTTGCCAGCCTTACTGTACTACTGCCAACATCAGCCACCCTGCTGGAGAAAGAATATCCTGCTATATTAAGGTAATGTCAACCTGATGAATATGTTGGTACAGTAATCTTTATTTTTTATCTCTTTCATTCCTGTACTGTGAATAGGTTTTGCAGCCAATACACTTTGCTGCTGCAAACAAGAAACACTTCTCAGTTTCTCACTCCGTTACTAATCCTATTTTTCCTAACTTCTCTAAATTTATATTGGTTTCTATAATGCCTTTAGTCCATCTAGTATCGATTACATTTGTTAGGAAGGATTACAGTTCAAGGTGGCATCTGCTATTGCTTTCTGGCCCTCTTTTTGTATGATGTAGGCTGAGTCAGTCCACAATGACAGCCATCAGGAGCTAAGAACTTTGACCATTATTTACATGGAAAGAGCATAAATTAGAGCAGCAAAATCCAGCCCTGCTCCTCAGATAAAACTTAGCCTGCTTTTACCAGCAGAGTATTGACTTTGCTGTGGCTCTAGCATATTGCTTTCCCCTTCCTTGATGAAACTTTTCCTGCCCAAACATATAACACAAACATGGCAGAACCAGAAAAAAGCATTTGTGTTCAAGGCCCCCAAGGCTTATTTGGTAAATATTTCGTAACCCTTTCTAGAAAACATGATATATTTACTGTGTATAGATTTATATAAGGAAGGTTATTTTAAGCAGGATGTCTTCTTTTGCATTACAAGACCTTCTGCCTGTGTTGTTACTTCCTCTGCCATCCGTATTCATGAGGAACATCACTGTATTTGTTAGCATATTAGTTACAAATAATTAGTATTACTATGTGTACTCTGTTTTTAAGAGAATTCATAAATACAATGAAAAAATTGCAGCTAAACAGAACAATTAGCTTCCAAGCAGCCACTCCACTAGTCTGCAAATTACAAGCACAATGGAAGCCACCTACAGCCCTTCAGCCAGCACTAAGAATCCAATCTTTTCTAAGGTTAGTGACATAGAATGCAATCATGCAAGCTGCAATTCTTCCAAAGTACCAACCTTCCTTTAACTAATATGCATATTTTAATGAAACTGTTACTGGGCTCAGCAGCATGTGCTCAGGAGCTAGTCTACATGTCCATAACAAATATGGAAAGACAGACAAACTTATGTTTGTGATTGTGCTTTTCTGAACATACTTGGTCTCCAGGATCCCCCTCAAAATGCCTTTGTTCTTGTTTCACTGTTTATGTTGCAATTTGCACTACTTTAGTTTTATGCTAATGCAAGGATGCAGAGGTTTTTTAGCTCAGGTGACAAAGCATACATGGTCAAATTCTGCATGCGAAAGAGCTTCTCTCATATCAGCAACTTTTGAATCCATCCACAAATTTGACAAGGAGGTTAAGGTCTCAAACACTGTAAAATTTCTTATGACTTTTATGAAAATAGGCAGTGAGATATGGGAGAGAAAGACTTTATTAATGCCTCTACTAAGGGAGAGCTCTCACACAGCAGAAATGTTGAAAATCAAGCTGCATTGGCTCATGGAACTTTTCCTTGAAAATCTGGCTCTGAATCTCATCAGTATCTCCTTACTCTTTGACAGGTGTCCAATGTTCTGCATGAAGTTGTATCCTAGAGAAATGAAACAATAACAGTGTTTTCATTTCAGTTGTTTCAATTTTGATGCTTGTTTTCATTCTCATAAGCAAATGTTTTCCTCTTGTTCTTTCCTAAACTGCCATGGGATAAAATAAAATAAATCTCTAAGAACAAAAAGAAAACAATAAGGCTCTTAAGAGGCTGTTTGGTTTCTGTTCAGACTCTTAACAGCTGTTTCATTCTTCTTCACTGGTTCCAGATTTAATAAGGCCATGTAAGTCTTTAAGAAAACAGCAATTAAAAAGTTCTTTCTTTTTAAAAAAATTTATTTGGTTTCAGATTTTAATATAAAATCATCTTCTCCAGTTTTTCTTTGAGTATAATGCCTGAATTTCTTATTTATAATTCTTAAAGTTATTTTTTAAAAAGAGAGAATGTAACACAAAGCTATATTTTCCATGAATGACAGCACACAGCTCTTGTCCTGCACATTGACTTGACTCAAAATAAATCACTAAAATAAATAAATCTTGATTCTAGTGAAATAATCAGATTTTTGCAAAGCAACACTGATAAAGTCAGGTCAAAATCTGGTTTATCTTGATCATGTGTGTCTCTATGTAAGCAGTAATGAAACATTTGAAGAAATGTCACTATAAAAGTTTTCATGTTTTCTACTTTCTGAGTAGAAATAAATGATTCATTGATTTCTTACCTAAGAACTTAGCATTCATTGGTAGGCTTGCCTTACCTTTTACCTTATTGTTTTAGTACTATTACTGAATATGTCACCCTACTCAACTTCTTTCAGCTTTGTATGCTCTAATCTGCCTTAGAGATCACATTGGTCTTAAAGTCGACATATCCTGGAACCACACTTACTGAAGAGTACTCTTTTGTTATAGTTGAGTTCACATGATAGAGAGAAAGTATACACAAATAAATAAAAAACAAATGGTCTAGACTTACCCAAATAACTCCTTGGAATGTGTGGTAAGAATGCTGAATTTTTCACGGAAAGAAAGAGTAGGATTGGGAGAAATTTTTAAAATTTATTTTGTTGTTTATTTTAACATTTCGAAAACTTAGAACCTATCAGTCTTTCTTTCAGATTTACCACTTTTTAAACACTGGTATACATTCCACGGGAAATTAAGACAGTAATTATATTGTGAACTGCATGATGCAAGCTTTCACGGTGCTGCTGGCTTCCATTCTCAGACACTTAAATGCACTTGAGGTACTTTTTTTCTCTTGAGGTAGTCTATGTTCATGTGCGTCACTGTTTCTTGTGTAGTGAGGTGTTTCAGGCATGCACTGAAACAGGGAAATTATGTGTATCTATGGACTTGGGAAGCTTGTTTTCTTCTCTAGCAATCAATTAATTTCTGTCCTAATTACAACAATAGCAATGCTCCAGTATATTATCTGGCAGCTAAAAAAGCCTTTTGCAAGTATTCCATCATCACCCTCCTACTGCTAAATCCTTAATAGCATTTATATCACCTGTCATCAGATGGAGTTCCAATGGTAATTTTTCTTTACTCCTTCCCTTTGCACTTTGCTAGAAACCAGTAGAAATGTGAGATACACAGTTACTGAAGGAAACCTCTACTGCCCCAAAGATACATTCTCAATAGGCTAAATTACCCCCAAATTAATACAAAACATTAAAATGAAATTAAACTTAAAATTGAATTTTAGAGAGTTGTGATAAAATTTTAAAGAAGAAATTGATAGTCAAAAAATCTCTCTTTATTTTTTAATGATGTTTCACAGACTAGCCGTCCTATTTTTCCAACTTTTGCAATGCTGGTTTGACATGTCCAATACCTGTTTTAGTGTTATATTTTCTTTAGGAAAAGAAAATGAGTCATTCTCAACTTATATGACTTATAGCTAAAGCAAAAGCATGTGAGAAAGACATCTGTATTCTGTAAGAGATTACAGTACATAATCTTTTAAAAATGTTAGTCTCTTTAGATGGGTTACAAGTGTTCACCCTGCACAGTCACAAAGCTGAAAAAGATGCATGGATCTGAAATAACTAGTGGTGCCAATTTTTGTATTAGTTAAAACATCATTTAATTAATATAAATTGAGAAAAATATTTTGAGTGAGAATGTGATTAATTTTGTGAACAAAAGCTGCAGAAAACCACCTTCTGTCTTTTAACTTTCAGTCAATTCTCATGTACCTTTAGGACTGGGTTGCTGGACTGTTTGGAATAACATGAAGAATGAGGTTTCCAGGTTTGTCTTCACTCTTTCCTCTTCCAAATTTTAAAGACGATGGGAAATTCAGGGAAAATTAATATATCCTGTCTATTCAGTAAAATCAGTAAAATTAGAAAAGACCAAGGCCCAGAAGATCTTTTACACTAAAACCATTTTTGCTTCTTCTCTCAGCCCCAAAATGTTGCAGTGCTGGCAATACTCTATACTTAGACTTCTGTTGAGTTGAATGAGTGACATGCTTAAAACACAACAAGCTGCCTTGGACATTACTTTGGACAGCAAAATTTGGAAAATCAAGTCGAGTTCTGAAAAAGGATCTCTCTGCCCCTTTTAATAAAAATGAGTGTCTTTATACCCTTTCATTGTTGGCAGAGACTAGCAAGATGTCATCAACCTTACATACACTTTGCAGTAACATAGACTTTTTCAAAAAGTCAAGCCTACAAGGGTGGTAAATAGCTTTTCAATATTCACACCTACTTGGCTGCTTTGTCATTTTCATCAAAACTTAGAAATTCCTCATCTAGGAATTATTTCATCAATAAAAAATTTATATTACAGAATGACAGCTTAGCATTTTTGACTTTGGCAGTTGCACTCTGTAGGTGTCATGTTTCAATATAACTGTCTTGAGTACAGTACTCTCAGACTCAGTGCAATATACAACTTGTTCAGGGTAGTTAAATCTTGGCTTTTGGGTCCTCTTGTTTAAAAGGTGACTGTCACCTCTGAGGCATCTAAATTTAAACTTAATCCTGGTTATGTGGGCAATTTCACATCATAATGGGAAGTGTTTCTCAAGGGGAAATTAGAGAAGCATGAACCGCTCTAGATATGACAATTTGGCTCTGATAAGCATCCAAAATTTAGACACTTACCTGGACCTGTCTCTGGTCTTTAAATCTTGTTAGGATTTCTTAAAATACTTCCATATTTTATGGGTTTATCAGGGTGGACATAGCAGAATATTATTTTTTGTGGTATTTTGGTTTTAACTCTACATTTCTAGATGTAACTGGGAGATTACAAGATTCAAAAAAGATTCGATAAGGGGAGTCATTCAGTAAAGCTTTGTTCTGGAAGGCCATATTTGTTTCAAGCCTGGGACTGGATTCTATATACTAGTAAAGAAAGCTTTTAACTGAAAGAAATAATATTTGAGAATTCTACAGTATAGCTAGTTTATGATGCTACTCCTAGGGCAGACAGCAAAAAAAAAAAAATGTAATTACTCTTGTCTTCCTGAAATGGTAGATATAAAACAAAAATTTGGTTTAGAAATTCTTCCAGGAAATGTACTCACTTGGTACGTTCAATGTTTCTAGTCCGGGTCAACTTATAAATATTTCAAAAATGCCTTCAAAGTTTTCTACTTTCTGTCCCAATCCAAACAGGAAGTGAAAATGTACGGAGGAGAAATACAATGTTTACTATTTTTTTCTTCCTTTATATTAAATATCAGCAACAAATGAATTTTCCATACAGAAAATCCAAAATATTGGATCAGTTGTTATGCATTTGCCCACGCTGTACAGAACTTCTCTTTCCTAGGGGCTGACAGTTCTCCATTGCTGCTCTATGACATTTTTCTTTGACAGGTTTATTGCTCTGTAAATGCTGGGACCATAGACTGCTTTATCTGAGGTGAGATGATCAGCAGAGGTATTATCTCGTCCTCCTTACGTATGCAGAGAGAGACCTGGGAATGCTCCTGGGGGTAGGGCCCACATGCACACCTCCTCACTTCATGGAGGGAGGATTACCCACTCAGCATTTTCCATACAACCCTACACTTCTGTGCCATTTATTATTTTATCTACTTACCGTGACCAAAGGACTGATGCAAATAAATGACTGTTTCCGTTACCTGTCTATGATAGATATAAAAATAGTTTTCAGGAGAATTTAAGTCCTCTGATCTGAAGGCCTGTCCTCAATCTAGGAAACTTTTGGTAGCAGCTTTTTCTTTAGTGCAGTCCAAACAAAGTTCATTCTGTTCCACTCCCATTTGACCCACAATCAGATGTTCAGGTTTCATGTCCTATTTCTTCCTTGTGATAGACAAAGCAGAATGTGGCATGACATAGTTGTCTGGAGATGGGAGTCTAGTGCCATTTGGCACTCTCTAGGATACCAGAGGTAACTACAGAGGACTGGCAGCTAAGACACAGAGCTTGTTGGAGGCCCTTGCACTTCCGCTGTGGCAGCTGGAATCCAGGTAGGACATCCCCTGGACCCTATGATGGACTAATGATTTGATCCATTTGTCACAGAAGAATTTTCTCTAACACTTGGTTTTAGCAAGACACAATTAACAATTTCATTGGAGTTCTTCAGTGACGTTCCAGGAAGCCTAATTGTTGCTGAATGGCAGTCAGGTTATACTATTTAATGGCTGTGAAACCACAAAACCACTGTCGCCTTCTACTATTTGATAATTAACAGATTTTAGAACTTCCACCTAAACTTACAGTTATGTACGTGAAGTGCCTATAAAATCAATAGCTGCTTGTGTATACATCTGGATGCTTTACTAATTTAGCCTTCATTATGCTTCTCTGCGGCAGGTAACAAACCTTAATATTCCCAGACAGCATACAGGGAATCTGAAATAAAGATAGATTTATTCAGTTACCCAAGGCTATGCTGCAGGTATAGAGTCTGAGCTTAGCATTACTTGCTTTGGTATTTTCTGATTCCATGTAATCCATCCCCAAACCTTCCAAGACTATCTCCAAATATAGTCTAAATATGTACACGCAGTATTATAAAAATTCCTGGGGAGTTTGGGATGAAAGTTGTGTTTCTTCTGGAGCAAACCCATGGACAGTCTTCTTAAAAAACCTTTTGGAGTTAGGGCACTGTAGGGGCAAGTGATGGTCCTTTGCAGGAGACATGGCACAATGGGTATATATCTGCATGTTCTCCTTTTGCCTTTGGTGGAATGGTCTAAGCATCTTGAGCCAGTTTTTACATTCTTAGCAGCAATAATCTGTTCCAGGGGACAGCAAGTGGTACATGTGGGTGACATGGTATCTGCCATTAGAATTCAAGCGTACACCAACACTGTAACATTGAGTTAGATTCCTATGAATCAGAACATGGGATAAAATCAGTCTAGTGCTACTCATTTCTTATCAAGTGGTAAGGAATCTTTTGTAATTGATGATCCAAAATATACACAACAGGTTTTTAGATTAGAGTAGTATGTTACTGTGAGTCCAGAACAGAGAATGTTGGCTGAAATCTTGAAGGTTTGTATACTGAAAAAGAAATTGTTTGGCACTTATGTTTCAGTTTGCAGTAGGTTTGGTGTTTGGCATATATAATTTATCAGTTTTGCAAAATAAGAAAAATAATTCATTATCATCAGAAATGGGATGTTTAAGTGTTTCATTGAACAGCTGGTTTTAGAGTATTTCCTTTCTGTAACTTCAAAAGATAACATCTGTCATTTCAGAAGAAACAAAATGCTGAAATATTAGATACAAGTAACAGGTGAAAGTTGATTCCACTTGGTATGAAAATTGAAATACTGAAAAATAAAAATAAATTATGTGTTGGAATATTCAAATCTTAATAAATGATCTTTTCTATTCCAAGAACAATACTGCTTATATTTGTATCCTGTAATCAGCCTCAGGAGTTTGATTTGGCAAAAAAATTTCTTTTTTAGCCTTTAGCTATGTGCTTTCTTGTTTTCTTTCATCCAACTGTTTTATTTATCTGCTTTTGCTCCCATTTTTTATTCTCTTATGCATACTCTCTAATACTTTCTGATGCATACTTTCTGATCCCCTGCCTTGTATTTCATTTTCTCAGTTCTTATCCCAGTTCTTTTCAAAATACAGGCATAGATCTGAGAAAATGGCTTGGGAAGTAGGATCCCTGGGGAGAAGGCCTCAGGAAATGAAATAGCTCAGCTTAAACATAACAATGAGTTGGTCACAGGATTGGGATGAATGCAATTAAGTGTGCTGGGTTTGTTTTGTTTGTTTCTTGAATAGTGGTTCTAATTTCCCTGTACTAAATAATCATACTTTAAACATATCTAAAAGTAAAAATGAATTTTTAAAATGGAGTAACAGCAGAAAAATGTTTAAACTTTAGGTTAATTAAAGTTTATTTCACTCGATAATACAGATCTATTTACTGGTTATATTGGCTAAATTTCAACAAACTGCACAGAAAAAAATCCAGTCCTAGGGCATTAAAGCAGCATATATTATCAGAAAGATTATGGATGACAGCTGGGCTGGTTAGTGATAGCTGAGGAAAAACAAGTTTTGCTAGCTGGAAAGATTATTACTGAAGGTCTCACAGTGGTGAGATGGCAAAATCAAATACAGATTGTGCCTTTAGCTGTTGGCATTATAATTTGCGTGACTGTGAAATCTACATATGCAACCTGATGGTTCTTTTTCATTGCACCTTTTTTGTCACTCTGTATAAAAAAGACAAATGGTATTTTGCTTTCCCTGCACCACACCAAATAATTGTCAGGTGTTGTTTTTTTCCAAATGGAACAATGACATGATTTTATGGAAATTGTGCTGACTTATCTGCACTAGTTCTTAATAACTGTTAGGATTAAAAAAACCTATTCTTTACCTTATTTACCAGCCACCTGTAATAAATGATTGCAAAGCATAATTTGTTTTCCAGAATCTAAAGCATAAAACTGAGTTTTATACATTACATACTGTTTTATGTTAAAGTAGAAAACTGAGTTTTAAACTATTATAGAGCCACTAACAGCCAAATTCTGTGGTATAACTTCAGGGACATGGATGGGACTGCACAGGCTATAAATTAGGAAGGAATCTGACTTTTAGTGGCTTCATATTATAGTCTACCAGGACAGCGTGAAAACAAGAACTATTTCTATTAGCATAGTAATGAAGCATTTTTTCCAAAGATAGTGAATGAAATCAACACACTAATTAGGTTTTATGCATAATACTTGATGGTCAACATTAGTCAAAAGAGATAGGGAAAGCTTCCATTTAATGCATGCCAATATTCTTGTTTATATTACAGAATCATAGAATCATAGGGGTCGGAAGTGGCCTCTGGAGATCATCTAGTCCAACCCCCTGCCAGAGCAGGTTCACCTACAGCAGATTACACAGGAATGCATCCAGGCGAGTTTTGAATATCTCCAGAGGAGACTCCACAACCTCTCTGGGCAGCTTCTTCCAGTGCTCTGCCACCCTCAAAGTAAAGAAGTTCCTCCTCATGTTTAGACGGAACTTCCTATGACCAAATTTGTGCCCGTTACCTCTTGTCCTGTCACTGGGCACCACTGAAAAAAGACTGGCCCCATCCTCCTGGCACCCACCCCTTAAGTATTTATAAGCATTAATAAGTCTTCTCTTCTCCAGACTAAAAAGACCCAAGTCCCTCAGCCTGTCCTCATAAGAAAGATGTTCCAGCCCCCTAATCATCTTCGTAGCCCTTTGCTGTACCCTCTCCAGCAGTTCCCTGTCCTTGAGCCAGGGATCCCAGAACTGGACACAGTACTCCAGATGCAGCCTCACCAGGGCAGAGTAGAGGGGGAGGATAACCTCCCTCGACCTGCTAGCCACACTCTTCTTGATGCACCCCGGGATGCCATTGGCCTTCCTGGCCACAAGGGCACACTGCTGGCTCATGGTCATCCTGTTGTCCCCCAGGACTCCCAGGTCCCTTTCCACAGAGCTGCTCTCCAGCAGGTCAGCCCCTAACCTGTACTGATGCAGGGGGTTATTCCGCCCCAGGTGCAGTACCCTACATTTGCCTTTGTTGCATTTCATAAGGGTCCTCTCTGCCCAACTCTCCAGCCTGTCCAGTATGAATACTTTTAGTATAATTTCTTCTTTTTTACTTTTATATTCCTTTTCTTACCTGTATCCTTCTTCTCCTTTATATATCTAGCACCATTAATAGTTCTTTCTCTATTTCTCAAGTACTTGTCATGACTCAATTACAGATGTAGATTTTCCTTCCTGCTTGAAAATTATTGCATAATTTTGTATTCAGTTAAATGATTCTCAGATAAATCTCCTGTATTGTTTTTAACATAATAAAATTCATAAAAATTATTTATAGAATTTCACTTTATTTGATACAGAATGAAAAAAATATTTTTTTCATTCATATGAGGTAGCCAGGAGAGGTTGAAAAGGAAGTATTCTTATAACAGCAAATTTTTATCTGATTATGCAGCTGTAGAAAGAAAAGGTAATTGACATTTACTCACTCTCATATAGAGACAAAATGACTACTTTCATCATATCTCTTTTGCACGGTATTTAAACTATAAGTGGAAATAGCTTTTGACAAATTGCAAGTAACTCAGCAAATATATTAATAGTAATTTATGTGAATCATGTATAATATAATTTATGCCAAGATTGCTGAAATTTTATCAGATCATCACTCTCTGAAAGTACAGAATAATATATTGACCTCCCCAAGTAAAAAACTTTAAATACAGCTTATCTGGTACTTTACTTTCTCATTATGAAATAAGCAGCTGCATTAAGCGCTTACCAAAGATTAATAATATATTGCTGTTCTACTTTATTCAGCTCTTGAGTAGAAACGATTCCAAAACACAACCTTAGATGTAAACAGTTTCACACTGTTCATAATTCTGTTGTGTAAACAGACTTTCACCTATATAAACAGAGAAAACCAACAAAAATACAGGGGGTTGAACACCGTGGATTTCAATCCCAGTTTGTACCTTTAGCGTGCTCCTTAATGAAGGTGAATTGACTGAATTACGTAAGTATTTTTCTCTTTGTGTGTGCTCTTTGTGGTTGTTTAAGACTTCCATAGCAGACTCAACATCTCCACAGAGAAAAGTGTCACAGGTACAGAAAAACTGCTTTATGTATGGAATACTCTATTTAAGCTAATATTTAAAAGCTGGTGGAACATTTTGAAAGCTTTTTATTCTAAAATGAGAAACAATCAAAACATTTCTCTGGAAAAAATTTGTTTATGATTTTCTACCTTTTTCGTGTATATGTAAAATGAATTCTCTCCCCTTTGAATTCCCCTTTCAACACCATAACATGTTTCAATGATAGTGTATTGAGTTTGGCATTTCATAGTTTTTACAGTATGGGAAATAGTGAATAACTATTCCTATTCATTTTATCCATGACTTTTATGATTCCAGAGACCTCTACCATATTCACTCTTTTATTTATTCATTCCTTTGTGAAACTGAAGAGCACCAAACTGTTTTGGTCTCTTCTTGCTCAGAAGCCACACCACAGTTGTAATAATGTTCATTGCCCCACACAGACTGTAGCTGGTGACTTTTCTCCAGAGCTCAGGTGAGCACTACTACCTTGGTACTCAGTGGGCAAGCTAAGACATCATCTTCACTGCAATCACAAAGCTTCTATATACCTGTGTCCTTGATAACAGAATCCCTGGTTACTATGGCTTGCTTATTGGACAGGTTCCTATCTGCAATAGGGCATTTTTGGCACTGGAATGTACAAGATCATGATTTGGGAAACAGAATGGAAAGAGTAGCAGAGAAACTCTCTCAGCAATATCATCACTTCCACCCTTTTTTGTTTTCTTTTTTTTACTTCAGTGGTTTGTTTACCTGGAGGTAAGACTGCCCTATGACTTGTTTCTACACCTTGTATGGTGTCTGGGTTTTGTGCAAGTTATCCTGTCTGGTCTTAAGAGTCAAATAATACATAAATAAGTAACAAAGCTTTTTTCTCTATAATTTTTTTTTTTAAAATGCGGTTATTACAAATGCTTAGAAAAATAATGTTTGCAATGATATATGTTGTCCCCTCTCTCAGAGGTATTGTGTGACATGTGTCCCTTAAATTCAGGTCAATGCAGATTTAGGTTAGATTGTGAAAAGAAATTGCTAATTAAAACATGTAGATTCCACCAGGGACCAGTGTGTTCTGTGGGCACAAACCAAAATGTTTGAATAGAGATGACTGCAGTCTCAAAAGTCTTTTCATTGACTTTTCTCCTGCAGACTTCCATCCTTTCTCCTTCCCCCTCACCACAGTAGCGGCTCAACTAATAAATTAAAAACCTAAGGGCCAAAGATTGTTCTCTAACCCTAACCCACTTCAAAATGTAGTCACTTTACAAAACAAAACTGAAACAAAACAATAAGGTATAGTGAGATTGTGATTCCGTAAAACAAATACAAAAAATGTTTTACAATTCCAGTGAAGTTCCAAACAGCACTTTTCACTTCTGTTTGCTCAAAATTGAGCCCTTCTACAACATCTGTAATGACTAGGCTGGTGCTTTGTAGGAATAAAATCACATACCATGTGAGTCAGGATTATCTCACTGGGGATCAAAGCCGTGTTTTAATGTGGCAGAAAGCACTGAAAGAGTTGTCACTTACAGCATGTGCTGCCAGTATCTCTAAAATAATTTCTATCAACTTCACCACTTCAGAAAAGAGCTGACATTCAGTTTGGTTGAATAAACAGAGATATTTCTGAATGGACTTCAGTGCTCTTTCTGTAATATGATAGTTAGCTTGAAGCAGATGAAGCTAAGTAATCAGTCGATTGTGGCTGAAATTAGAACTATAGACCAAAACATGTCATGAACATACATTTATCTTATGTTTGGTGGTGTTATGAATGTTTCTCAGTATTTTCAATCAAATTGCAGCCTTTCTTTCAAGATTTGGATTGAATATTGGGCACTGCAAAATCAATCATTTTGAAATAGATGTATATAATGGATTCTTTTACGGAACTTGAATGGCTTGAATTGGTGTTATCACCTGTCCCTATTTGCAATATTAATTTCTTTTTCTTTTCTTTTTCTTTTCTTTTTTTTTTTTGGAAGCCCTAATATTTTATCTTTCTTCAATTTTCAGCCTCTTAGGTGTGTTTTTTCACATATTAGGTGCAAGCTTTCCTCTGACTGATAGATTGAATGAAGCAGAATTTTCATAAAAGATTGGACTTCTGTTGATGAAGCTTGCCCTTGAAAAATTGCTATATAAATCATTGAAAAAGTTAAAGTATTCCATTTGAACTGCCATGCCATCAATTAAAGGGACCATTTCAGTCTTTTGCTGTTACAACAAATGTTTATTGTCCTCTTTGCAAGGTAATTCTCTGAAACTTTGCAAGGTAATTCTCAAGGTAAGTCTTATTGAACAAAAAATTCAACTTGTCAGAGACAAGTTACTGGTGCTTGTTGACTTACTACTTACATTCTTTGTATCTTGGAATATAATAGGATTTTTAATGTTAATTTTTCATTTTATGAATAATTAAGAGTCCTTTAGAAAAGTATTACCTCTAAAATAGCAACATAATAATGTGTATATTAAACTGTAATGTCTTGCTGCATTCAGTTTGCCATATCCTTACCCTATTAGTGGCATTTTCATTCTTTGTTTATGAGTGCTCTAATTGATTCACAGCTCTAAACTTGTTACTACACTTTTAATTGTTGGCTCTAATACCTCTGGCTTATTGTACACTCCTCACGAGCTCTTCACCAAGTTCTGCATTGTCATCCACTTACCACAGACATAAAATCTGGTTGCTGTTGTTTAAGTTTTTTGTCCAGTTGACCATAACTTCTGGAAAGTGGCTTAATTTTTTTCAGAATTATATCTGCAATTTTAAGACCCAATGTTTTTATGTTCTTTTTTTAGAAAACTTCTCTCCTGAATTTGTCATTTTTCCAGCCACTTTGAAATATTGGGATCAAGTTCTACCAGCAAGCCAAGTTATTGAATAAAGCAACTGTCATCCTCTGTGCTTAACAATCTGTTGTCAGCCCATTTGGCTTCATGGTATCACAGAGGAGTCTTTGTCTGGCAAGAGAATATATGTTACTGTTTTCATTAGGACTCTTCTGTTTGTTCTTTCTTCTAAGAGCATTGAAAGCATTTTTGTCTCCAACATTTCCTGTGCTATTTTGAAGAACAGAAACCACTCATGGTGACATTAGCAAGCTCTACATCATTCAAATTTGTTTCAAGACCTTTTTTAAAAAATAAGGCAA
Source organism: Gavia stellata (assembly GCF_030936135.1). Lineage (NCBI taxonomy): Eukaryota > Metazoa > Chordata > Aves > Gaviiformes > Gaviidae > Gavia > Gavia stellata. The sequence goes on from NC_082600.1 coordinate 33,389,752, forward strand.
GACACTCTAAGTCATGCCCAGGCAGACTGATACAGCTGTGATCACTGAGCTGCCATAAGACATGGGCAATCTGATAGGCAAATCATCACTAAGAAGCCTAGTGCTCCTCTTACCTAACTCTGAGCTTAAAACACACCATTCCTTGAAATTCACAATTTTTTTCTTTCTCTTCCCACATGAAGTCAATGTGGCTGTAAACACTTTTGGAAACATGAAGTGTGTGGGCTTTCCACTCTCATGATTTAGTTCAAGAATCCAAAATTCAAGATAGTGACATCCCGTGGTCAGTAAGGGGTCCCTGGAAGAAGACCCAAAGTAAAAACAAAACTCAGGTAAGGTTACCAAAATAAGCTGCACAGTCTGAAACAGTCAGAAACAGTACAGTCATGTCTGGAGACCTCTTTCCTATCCATCCTGCACTGAGCTTCCATGGGCAGCATTATGAGGTGTGTTACCTAAGGAGAAAACAAAAGTTAATCTTGAATCCTCCCCTGCAACATGGTTGGATGCCATGTTGTTCTTAATGCTTTGTTTCTTCATGGCTCATACATTATCAAAAGGACTGTCTGGCACCAGATAGGTTTTATGATCAAAGAATTCACTCAGCATTTGCATCCTGGCCGCCCACCATGTTCCAGTATGTTTCAGTGGAGTTCAGCCAAATGCTACTGGTTTTTGGCCTGTTCCCTCTCTCCCTAATTGTGGTGCAAAAACCAGTGTAGGGCTTAAAGAAAAAGTATCAATGTTCTGCCTTGCAGCTGGAGTTCCACATTCTGTATATTGATGGCAAACAGAAAAGTTGCTGTATGGAGGACTCAGTTTCAAACGTTTCTGTGGAGGGGAATAAACTAAATCAACAGCGTATAATTTATTCCTTGTACCTACACTCTCCAGAATCTCAGCCCTCTAAAACACTGGTCTCATCCATGTATCACCCATGGATTTTCATATGTATTCTCCAGGCTGGTACCTGTTAGGGGAAAATATATCGTGCCGGCTCCTACAGACTGAGCGAGGCGAGACTGCTGCAGCTCCATGCCCCAGGTCCTACCAGCAGTGAGGCTGAGCACGTATTCCCAGTAGGCACATGAACACATACCACACATACACACAAATATAAATGTCTGTCCATACAGATTAATAGACAGACACACAGAGCACTCACATGAACACAGACAGCACCAGTGGCCTCATTCTGCTCCCTTATCTAGCTGAGCAAAATGGAGGTGTATAGTAAGACTATAAAGACACACACGTACAATATGGATCCCTCCAGCAGCCGGGCTCAGACACTCGCTCTGCCCAGCAGCTGCCCCTGGATCCCAGTCTCCCCATTTGCTGTCAAACGGACACACAAGCCTCGAGGCCATAGCCCCACTCCAGTTGCTGGTACAGACCCCTCACTCACAGTCACATTCACACGCACACACACACCCCCAAAGCTGTCTGAGACTCCCCTGGTCCCCAGTAGTGTCACCCTTAAAGACACACACCCCCCCTTCCCCGGGCTCCTCAGCCACTTCATCCACTCTCCGGTGAGTCCAGCTTGATCTTCATTAGCGCTCACATGCTCACTTGCACACCTGCCTAAGATCCAGTTGCTGGCAGCTGGGACTCTGAGCCCTCGTCCCAGTCCTGTGGGCTGGCACTGGGTTTCACTCACTCGGCTCTCTCCAGCTGCTGGCACTCAGGCACACGGGCCCTTCAACATGTGGGCTGACTCCAGTTGTTGGCACCCAGACCCCCCATACAGACACACAGTAGAGAGACTGAGAGTTCCTCACCCAGGAAAGAGTTAGAGAGGAGTTTAATATGAAGGTAGGATGGATAGCATGCCAGACAATTGTCCCAATCAGCCAACTATTTACATATGACGTCCACTTTTATATCTTTAACCCTATTTTCCCCACACTTGTTCCTCTCAAATCACCTAAATCTATCCCTTTCCCAGACATTGGTCTCTCCCCTAAACATCCCATAAGAAGTCTTGTGCAATCCCCAAATGCTCTCCCCCTTGTTTCCAGGTGGTCCACTCCCAATATGTATTGGTGCCTGGGGTTGCTCCTGCCCAGGTGCGGGACTGCACTTCCCTTCGTGGAACCGCATGGGGTTCCTGTCAGCCCATTTTTTCAGCTTGCTTCCAATTTCCTGCTCCAGACATAAATTCCAAAAAGTTACTCTTTTTATGAGATGAACTGCTTTATAGTCCACTATTTGAACACTTTTTGTGTTGAGAAGTCAAGGGCCAATCAGCCTGAAATGTCTTGGCACAGGGCAGAGCATGAAAATGGGAGTAGGAAGAAAAAGGTGCAAGGCCAATGAGAATAAGGGGTAGCAATTTTTGAGTCAAGCCTGTTCAGTCACGTCCATAAGATATATGGGTTCTGAAATAGAGAACAAGCTCCCTCCTTGTCCTTCTCTACTTCCTGACTTGTCCAGGAATTACAGATGGAGAACACATGCATGAGTTTAGAAGAATGGGAAGAGGTATGTAGATAGTAATAGCAGCATAGTATTAGACTCCTAAACACAGTGGTATACATGGATTTTAGGTCATTAGCAAATAATAGGACTTGAATTCATAGAGAAGGACTTTCAGAAATTTAGGTACCTAAGGATACAAACAAACAAACAAAAAAAAAAGAAAAAAACCTTAAAAAAAAAATGTAATGAGATTAAAAAGAAATAATACTTCCTAAATGGTTTGCCTATCTAGTGATTACCAAAATCCATGACAGTTAAGTATGATTTCCAGAAAGGTACCGTGGGTGACTGAAAAAAGGTTTTAAATTCAATTTGGGCACCAAGATCCTTAAAAGTAATATAAAAGGACCTTGCTGCAGGACAACTCACCAGAAATGTAAGTTTATTCAGTGCCAAGTATAGATCCTAAAAGTTCTCTTAGGGACACTTAATTTTCTCCAATGACTGTATATGCAATGTATACACTTCACTTACTTTCTTTAGATTGTTTTCATGGGTCCAGATGTATATTTCCATTACTATAAACTTGAGGGTATTTAAAGTGCTTTTTTGAGTTCAACTTTACATTCTTTCCTTTGTAAATCCTACTACACTGATCAAAAACTTTATGCTTGAAGATACCTTTAGAAATCTCTCTCTAGTTGTATAAATCACTTCTGACAACATAATTCTGTCTAGATCACCAAAGTACCTTAAAACATTTTGGCAGAGGTCTTCAGAACAGTCTAAAGAAGTCACTCAGAGTTGAGTGTCTGATAGAATCCTAGCAGCTTTTACATGTCAAAACTTAGGTTTGTATTGTATCTATCCACTGCTGTGGTGGCTCCTTATCTGACCCTATTGCCATCACCCTGTTTACAAATTTTGATGCCATTCTACAGGCACATTTTTATCCATGAACAACTTGCTGAAGCAATATGGAAACATAGATGTGTTTTGGTTTATTTTTCTTTAAACATGAGTGTCCCCTCTAGGAGTTGCAAACAAGCATTGAAATGCTACTGTATCCCTATATTTGCAGAGCAAGTTACTCTGTCTGGAAGCCAATTGCTCTGAAGTAACCATTGTTTTTTAGAAAAGAACAGGAAGGGAAAAAAGATGAGATTCTGCTATAGTAACCTGAAGGAAAAATAGCTTTTTTTAGTATAAACCTTCTTGATATCACCAATAACGGGAAAGTTTGAGTGCCATGCTACAGATTCTATTTTTTGATAAGTAAGACATCGCACTTTTGGCAGTGAGGTTTCAGCGACAGAACACTAAGGCTTTGATTTGGACCCCTGCTTTTCTCTACAACTTTAATCTGTGTACACTGTAAGAGTTTCTTTCACATTTGTAGCAGCAGTCCTGAGACTGATGTCACCGCCCATTATTATAGAGGAGAACATTTGATATTGAAGGTTCCCGGAGCTCCCATCAGCTTTCTATGGTATGTCTGCTCTCTTGACATTTAATGTCCCTTAAGCCTGATATAGTCTGATAACTTTAACACGTCATGTGCTTTTTTTGGGAATAAAGAATTTTGTTACCTCTGCTTCTCCATTAAGATTGTCACTATCTACATTCACAGTGCTTGATTTAGCCACCCCCTTTGTAATTAAATATAGCTGTATAAGAAGTAGAAATGAACGATCAGCATAATGTCATACACAGGTAAATACATCCTGCTGGAAAATGCTGAATGCAGATAGATTGAAAAACAATGGATGAAAACATGTTTCTCTGAATATTGCATCCACTTGTGTAGGTCTGACCCCTTTCCTGTGCATGGCTCAGGGCATGTCGTTTCAGGAGCAGACATAGATCAGACCCTATATTCCATCTGATCCATAATTGTTTTTGTCTTGATGGCAAGCACCAGATGTTTCTGAGGAGGTGTTGAAGCAGGCTACCCACAGAGACTGTTTCTTTCTAATCCCAGGCACTGAGTGCTTGGTTTTTGCACTGAAACAGAAGGAACTGTCAATTGGGCATCCCAGTATCTGGCTTTTCTACAGCTTTCAGAAGTCTTGAGGGCTTTGGACAGCTGACTGATCTGTCCCAAAAGATGCCAGACAGCAGCTTGGGTCTTGGCTAGTAATGAGACATGAGGCTGTTTAAAGTACAGTCACTACTGCAACAACTGTGACAGCAAGCTGAGTTTGGTCAAACCAAAAAGAAAATAAAAGGACCATAAATTTGCTACTGTTAGCAATTATGACTGGAATAGCTAAGAGCATTGCAGGTAAGTTCAAAATGATAAGCTTCTGTAACACTGTTCCTTCTAAGTAATATCTCAAATGCTGTAAGACAGAAGTGTGGTAGATAACATCTGACCCATTCTTTGCAGGCAAGGAAAAAGCTCAAGCTCAAGAGAAATTCTAGAGTGTACCTAAACCTGCTAACCCCCAAAGAGCAAAGGGAAATAAATATACAATTCCTCATTGTTGCTGTGTTTGATCTGCTGTTATAAAGCAGTATATTTGCAGAAAAACATGTTATAAAATGTGATGCCTAATTGGCTTTTGAAAAACTTCATGTCCATTCTGCTAACACATATTCTGGAGCAAAGACACAAAATAATAACATAGAAATAGTAATATTAATGTTAATATTACTTAACATTAATATTAATATTAATAAAGGAATATCTTGCCAAGTGGTTATTTTAATAGTAGCTAGAGGGAGAAAAGGGTGTATTTTGCTGATATAACATGATGTTCCATATCCAATGAAATTAAAGCTGATCAAGATGAAGACAAAGAATCTTGTATCAGTTGAAACTTTCTTGATTTTATATTTACATTTTCTGTGACTTTCTATATTGTTTTATAACTTAAGTGCAGACTCATGCCTAGTAGAGTTTTCTGTGTTCATAGTAATACACCATGACAGATATCATGCTGTCTAGGATGATCTAATCTAATTGTTTGCTTCTGTTCTTGAACCAACAGTTAGATACACTTCGAGCACCATTTTAATGTCCTTGCCATGTTGTACATTGCACTGACAGCAAAATAATATGTCAGTGTTGCACAATGTAATACTGAGGTACTGAATGCTGTAAAATGCCTATGAATAAATAAATAAATAAATAAATAATGTATAAATAAAGTAAATAAGAATAACTGAGTTGCACCCCCAAGAAAAAGGCTTAAACTACAGCTGTTCTTCAATCCCAATCCTGGCAATCTTGTATTCCTAACCCCACACAGAGTATAGTACATTAATACATATCCCAAAATCTCTCTCTCACTGTCTTCCTTCAGGTGTTGGCATTTAAATGCATGTCTAGACAAACACAAAAATATTGTTTTCAGTACTAATTTATAAGGAAGTTTCTAAAACTAAACTTTGAAAAACCTTACTGTAGAGGTAGGCATAATTTTATTATATTAATTTTATGCAGGAAAGCATCCAGGTTACAAAGTTGCAGTGGTTTTTATTCTAACATGCCAGTATAGAATGTGGAATGTAATAACCATTTTGGTTGTGCTTTGAGAGTTCAGCATGACCTTATGGGTCACTGAATTCATTTCACTAACTCATCACAAAATACAATGACAGCAAAGTCACCTACTGTGCCACCTTCATCAAAAGTAAATAGCATGGAGAACTTAAACAGGTGTTTTTGCTCTCTCCAATGCTTCAGAAAATCAAGTTATTATTGGCCTTTTGGTGAGTTTTGAGAGTATCTTTACAGTTCATCATTCACATGTACTTAGACCATTATTGTTTAATTGTGACTACTTTATTGTACCTAAGAAGAGGATATATTACCTGGTATCTATAAGTAGATACTTCATAAGACAATATTTCTTCATGTCTCACCAATTTAGGGATTTCAGCAAACAGCTCACTGAGAAATAAATACGAGTACAGCAAAAATGAATAGCAGAAAAAGAAATGTTCCTGTTTTTCTTCAGCAAGACTACCCCTTTTTTCTCACATGCTTTAAAAAATATCTTCTTTATATTGCATTTTCTTTTGAACTTCATGAAAACTTGTATTTATAGAAAATAAAAATAAAAGTAATGCAACTGACTTTAATGAGTCATGTCATGTCAACAAATGCAGCTATGTGTTTGCAAATCATTCTTGCTACTGCTCTCTAATCTTTTCTTTCTAAAGGTAGAGGTTCAGTTTAAAAGGGTAGACCATAGAGCTCTTGTCAGTAAACACAAATTACAGTTTCAAGTCTGCAGCTGGCCCAGTCTGTCTTTGCCTTTACGTCTGCTTTGAGAATATCAAATGGAGGCACTAAGAATTTTCAGAATGTACTGCTGATGTAGGTCACTTCATTGTTTGGATGCCTTGGATACAGTTTTCCAAAGGTTTGTAGCTTTAGGCTCTTACTGATCCTACCTCAAATTCTTTATATTCAGAATTTCAAAGAATTTACCCCAAAACTGAGACTTTCAGTTCTTTCTTCTCCAGTGTTCATTTGCACTTTACAGAGACAGAATGCTGGGAGGGATACTCTCTTATCAGACAGGCACAATATTTTTCTTCTTATTCATCAATGCTGCATTTTCTTTAGGTAAGAAAAGATAACAGCAACGAGCAGTAATTTTTCCTGTGCCTCTGGGACTGCATTGAACTGCTGAAAACATGAGATAAGATCACCAGCTTTACTGAGAAACTACCTTTACTTTAGATATATGTATAAGAGGCTCAGGAGAGAGGAAACTATTTACATTCTGGCATCTTAATGTGTTTCCATCTTTTTCACCTTCTCTTTCTCCTTGCTCCTGTAATGATTTTTTTTTCCTATTAAAAGGTGCAGTATGTATAACAGCTTCAGTGGCATTACTAATACATGTTTATACAGTAATGAAGGAACTATAGCAATGTCTTTGAGGTGAGTGGACTTGTCTGTACATTGAAACACCACATCAGAGGGGAATTTACCTCATGTATTTTGCCTGGCAACAGTCTCTAATTAATGCCCCCTTCACCCCCCACCCCCAACCTACAACTCTCTCAAAAATACATCTTCTCTATGCATGAATGCTTTCACAGGGCTTTTGGTTTCACTCAACTCTATTGAGAAGTTAGCCATCACAAAATCATTTAACAGCCCTTTGTGTGCCATTCTTTCCACCTGCTAATTTATGGTTCTTTCTCATGCATGTCTGCATTCTTGGAACTAGCCTTTGGAGACAGCTTCCTGCCTTGAATGAAGAGGAGATTTTGGTTTGCTCTTTTTTTCTCAGCGTGTGTGTGTAAAGTAAGCCCTCACTTGAGAGGATTCATGTGCCTTTATCCAGGACAACTAACATACACTGAAAATATAACTTAGTAGCTATATTTTCTTTCTGACATACTTACCAATCATCTTAGTCAGCATTAGTTGTTAAGTACTTAGCGTTCAGAATGTACTCTTTTCTGTGCTAGAATAAGTTTAGAACAAACACCTAATTTATAGTTCTATTGTATCACAACATTTCCTTGGCTCTGCACCCAGTTGCATGAGACTGTTTAACCCTTTTATTCCAACTGCATTATTTCTAAACTTTGGCAGACTTGGTTTGTTTGTCAATTCTATACACATACTATACTATAAGAATGCTTATTTTTTCTCTCACCCTCTAACCTTCTCTCCTTTTTCCAAATCCTGTAGCTATACAATGCATACTGGTTGTCAACATTAATTTAGGATTTTGAGGGAGATAGTTCTTCTGCATTCTTCTGACGGTGTTGGGCTACAGGATGACTGGATCTCAATTTATTTGCCTACATTAAGAGAAGGTCCTTGCAGGTGCAAGTTTTTAAATAGCTATTTGTAGCACAGGTCTATATTGCACTCATGTAATTAAAACATGAATAAAAATAATACCCCTTTTGAGAATAACAAGCAGTAAAAGAATAATTCTGTAGCATTTGATGTTTGAATGATTGGATATGGCATGGATCAGTGAATAACACTGGGGTTCACCAGCTGATTACTGTTTGTCTTGAAACTACTTATTCTTGCTGTGATAAAAAAGAAAGAAAGAAAGAAAGATGAATTTATTTATTACTAGAGACTGCTAGAAAGTAAAATTAATCTAAGGAAGATTTAATCAGTTTCTGTAGTGAAGCAATCTGCGTTATCTCTAACTATAGGGAAGTCTCAAGGAATTAGAAAAGTATTATAATAGTACTATAATTTGATTTAACATGTTCTTCACAGACTTATAGCAAAATAATTTTGAAAATCTGTGAACACAAGAGGCATTTAGAGTTGGAAACACACTTTTTATTTCTTCTCAAATAATGTAAGTGGTCAAATCTGAGTTTCTGTCCATAGGCCAAAACCCACTTCTGAAAAGAGGGGTCCATATATGTATTTTCCAAACTGTCAAGATGTTATGCCACTAGTATATTTTATTAACTCAGTTTTTACATTTCCTTGTTTTAAAATTTTCTATGCTTGGTGTTGGAACAATATGAAACAGATGTGGAGAAAGCAACAGCAGCATCACCTTCACTTGAACACTAAGTTAAGAAGAGAAATGAGTAGATCCTCAGCTTCCAATTAGTGAGAAAGACAAACCTGATGCTCTACCAGACTAAGTATTTAACTGCCCAAACTAGGGCAACTGGGCATGTGCAGAAGTGCAACTCCAGTCCCAAAGATACTGGACAGTCCAACAGTGAGACAAGGACACCTTTAAAGGTTCTGTGGCAGGTGAGTGGGAATTTCTAGATTGCAATTTTCAATGTATGTCCCAAGTCCTTTACTGGATCTTGCCACTAGTAATTTTTAAAAAGTTGCTTCTACTGCTAAGAATAATCTTTTATAAATTACTCACATGTTCTGCACTTATTTCAGTTTTGTTCTTTTTAGGGATGCTTGAGCATTTCGTACTTGGAAGGATGGGTGTGGGTGGTATTCTTCCTTCTGCTGCATCTTGGTGATATTATGATATATCCCATGTTCATACAGAAACGTTGAGATTGGTTTTGTTTCCAATTTTTCCAAAATCAGTATCATTCTATGAGATACATAAGAAATGATTGATGTGCCTTAGACAACTCTCACACCTGCTGTCTTTCCAGATATCTTGTACCCCGCATTCATTTACATGTTAAAGAACAGGTTATAGAATAAGTTCATTACCTCCTTGCATGTCATTGTACAAGACATTGATGATTTCAGTAAATTGAATGGAATATTCAAAGCAGCATGCATCCTGTCCCATCCAGCAAAGACATACTGAGGCAAATCAACAGCTCCGTTACCTCTATGGACTTTCACCATGTTTTCTTTCCATTTCACTGATTTTATTCTGAAGTTATAAAACACTGTTTCCCATTGTTAACAGCCTCTATACCCCTGCAAAATACGATGCAGTGACAAGAACCTATCTTTTTCCTATATCATCTGTTACAGGCCTATTGTGGCCTCTCTTCATACGTTGGACATTCTACTTTAAAAAAAGAAAATTTTTTTTCCACAAATTGTAAAGTATTACCTTTTATAAATGAAAAATAGAAAACTTGCAGCAGCTACTGTAAGACTTAGTGCAAAGATCTATGAGGCAATTCTTGTTCTATTAGTTCCTCCCTTTTAATATGTTTTTCCTTTCAATTTCATTTTTTTTTTAGTTTGCTGATTTTTTACCTTTTCAATTTTTCTTCCTATCACCTGATCCAATTTAGCAGTGTCTTAGGGTCTACTCTGTGTGGTAAATAAAAGGTAGCTACATTACATGCCTGCAGAGTTTTCACTGTCAGTACTTCAGATTTAAGGCTGGCTATTGATAGTGTATAGTGCTTTGTTTCAGATCTACTCTTAAACAAACGGTTATATCTCTCCTCTGCCTCTGTAATAGACTGTGAAAAATATATCTGTCTTAATTCAAGCAGCTATAAAGCATTCTGCCATCTACTCCTTCAGTGATTTTGGGACCTCTCCTCTATTTCCCATACTATAACTTTTTATTTTATAACCTTCTTTCTGAGGGTCTTAAGTTTTTCATTTCTACTGATAAATTTGGAAATACTTACCTTAATTTATTATATTATAATCACACTACCTATGTATATGTATAAAATTTGATAAAGGCTATAAAATCTCTCAGAACTGAACCTCTAGTGGCTTCTACATGTTCCAGGAAAATTTACTACTGTCAAAAAGGTATTTTAAAGTAAGAATTAACAGAAAATAATAGTGCTGTTACAGGATAATATCATAAAATGTTTAAAATCTTTCTACTGTCTTTCACACCTTCAGCTTTACCTCTGAAATCTATATCGTTCCTTCTTTTACTGGCTAACCACTCTGCCCTGAACCCAAAACCTTCCAAGTGACTTGACTGAGCTCTGAACCTATTCTTGTTAGACACTTACAATATAATGCTCATAATGTACTCAGTATTACTTGCCCTTTCATCTAGTACATGCTATATAACTTTTCCAAAACTACCCAGTCATGCATATCTATTTAGTAAATAATAACAAGTTGTCTGGTATTATGCGTAACAGTGAAGGAGAATTCCTTATGAAATACCTTCCTTCAAAGCCTTTTTTTGTTTGGATTGTTTTTCTTTTTGTTAAAGAAACATATTTGATATTTATTACCTTCAGAATGTATGCATACGATGGCACCTAAGCTGTTAACTGAGGAATGATAAGAAAAAAACCGCTTTGGCTTTTCATGTAAAACTACCCACTGTCTGTATGCCTCTACCTTCTGTGCTACAAGGTGAAGAGATGGACCCATAATCTGTCACATTTCTGTGATTTCTGTGTTCTAGTGCACTATTACCTTTCACGGACTGTGTTTCTTGGTCAGCTCTTTTCCCCTCTCCTCTGCTGATCTCTTTAAACGACTTAATTACATATATCATCATACCTGCATAAGCCTGATACCTCCATTTCAAGTGACAATACATTTTGATCAGAAAGCATTGTATGTCACAGATGAGAACAGATAAATCTAGATATGTTTTAGTTTACTCAGGCTGCATTTGTAAATGCGAGTAATACTGCAGTACTACAAAGAAGCTTGAAATACCTTTTCAACTTGGCTCTGCAATACACTGAGTTATTACATAAATCTCTCCCTGCAGCTTGGACACAGTGGAGAAATGGGGATCTATGACTGTCTCCACCCTGAGATAAAAGTCTGGTATCAAATGGTAATCGTGTTGTTTCCTGCTCTGAGCACAGCACAGTTTAACATGCAAAGTAATGGACTTCATACTATGGGTAGTGTTGAACCTAAAACCCTGGGCTTGTGTTTGCCCAGGGAGGTGGTTGAGTCACCGTCCCTGGAGGTATTTAAAAGACGTGTGGATGAGGTGCTTAGGGACATGGTTTAGTGGTGGACTTGGTAGCATTAGGTTAATGGTTGGACTTGATGATCTTAAAGGTCTTTTCCAACCTAAACTATTCTATGATTCTATGAGTCTAAAACAATTCTTCTAAAGCTCCTTTCATTCCATCTGCAGCCCTACAATGTAGAAATGAACAAAACTGTTCTAGAGCAAAAATAGTGTAAGTAAGTGGGAGAAGTTACTGCAAATACACAAGTTATAGTGTCAGAAAAGAGATAAAGGAAGTTTGGTTTCCTGTAGTCTGGGTTTTACACTTGTGGTGCTATGTAGCTTCTTTGACAGCTCTAAAGAAAAGAGTTTATTTTGCAGCCCCTCTATCAATAGAGGTATTAGCAAGGTCTTCTTTGTACAGAAACTATAGGAACCTCTGGGGATGTAGGATGTATCAAATTTGGTTGAAATTACTCAGTGCTGTAGTGGGTTCACCCCAGCCAGCAGCTAAGCACTCACACAGCTGCTTGATCACTCCCCTGCCCTCAGTGAGATGGGGAAGAGAATAGGAAGAACAAAAGTGAGAAAACTCATGGGTCGAGATAAAGATAGTTTAATAAGTGAAGGAAAGAGAAAAAAACAAGTGATGCAAAGGCAACTGCCTCCCACAAGCAGACTAATGCCCAGTCAGTCTCTGAGTAGTGACCACCTTGGAAGACAACCCCCCCAACCCCTTTCTTCCCCCACTGCCATTTTTTTATTGTTGAGCATGATTTTATATGGTATGGAATATCCCTTTAGCCAATTTGAGTCAGTTGTTCTGGCTGTGTCCCCTTCCAAGTTCTTGCCCACCCCCAGTCTACTTGCTGGGGGATGCACAGAGGGGAAAGAAGAATGGTAAAATAAAGAGAATACCTTGAGGCTGTACAGGCGCTGTTTGGCAAAACCCAAAATGTTGGTGTGTTATCAGCGCTGTTTTAGCCACAAATCCAAAACGCAGCAATATATGAGCTGCTATGAAGAAAGTTAACTCCATCCTGGCCAGATCCAGAACAAAGGGATACAGAATTTGTTATAAGTGTACATGCAATTATGTCAGCTTTATTGTTTACCAGGACAGCCAAGCTAATGAAGCTACTACCTGCATGAGCCTTGATACTGCTCCTGCAGAAACCTGTGCTTGCCCTCAGTGGGACTTCAAGTTTCTATTACATCAGTAACATCAGGTTAAATATGTAACTAAAAGAGTGTCAAAAGAGTAAAAAAAAAAGGTCACTCTACCCACCTTATGTTTTTTCCTATTTTATCTTTGTGGGGTTTACTTGCTTGGGTTTCCTCCACTTGAATTGGGTCTTCTTCTCGTAGCATAATAACAACATTTGGAAAAGTTTGGTCGACAGTACTTCGGCATAGATTGTTCACAGATGCTTTTGCTGGTCATTTTTGTCTTTTTATGAAATGGCTTACAAGTGAAAAATTGTCACTGCATTATATATGGTGACATTCCTCCTAGCATACAGAAAACAAGAGGAACTTCAAATTAAGTCTATGGCAAACCTGTCTGGACTTTTTTCTCCTTCAAAATATAATAAGAATGTTAGTTAACTACTAAAAAAAGCAGCATTGCACTCACATTATGTTTGCTACAGCAAACACATCCCAGATGTTGAGGAAAACTGCCATTTTTCAAGAGGAGTTCTCATAAAGCAGCAGCATTTGTTGCATTCCTCAAGACTTGGGAGTTTGTGAAAGAAACAGGATATTCCAGATTAGATTCCTGAAATCCAGTTGCATTAAAAAACACCCCAACAAAACAAATAAACAAAATCCCCAGCATATAAATAAGAAAACCAATATTTCAAAGTGTTAACAAACAATGCAAAAGAAGAAATTGCTCCAGTTAAGAGCATTGTGATTCCTCATGCAGTTAGCTTACTTGTCCAGTTACATTTCTAGCTTTGCACTGGTAAGAACTAAATCAACACTGCTGAGTTATTGACATTTATCATCTAGGAGGTGAATAGTTTTTTAAGATTCATATTTTTTATACAGAGAAGGTGATATTGTGGAAAATTACTCACTTCTTGATCTGCTAATTATTCTATGACTTGTTCTTTAACATCCTACTATTTGTTTTGTCGTTACAAAAAAAATATGGAAATTTTCCAACAGGTTAGGAACATTTCCACAACAAGAGCAAGGCTTAGGTAATCACAACTGTTTGTGGCTTTTTGGAGGTCTTTAGGACCTGGAAGAAAAACCAAAAGCTGATATCAAACACTGAATAACATTTTAAGCTTTTGGAGAGGAATCAAAAATATATGGTAAAATGGATTTGACTTTATCATTCCATCTGCTAGTGAATCTTTTAAGTGAAACATTCACAGTTGTCAGAATTCCTAGTAAAATTAATTTCTAATTTTAAATGAATGCATATAAGAATGGATCAGAGAACTGCATTTCTGCTTGTGTTGGCTCATTAGTATTTCTAGTTTCTGTATCTATATATCTGCAGGTATATCTATTTAAATTAACATTCCTTGGCAGAGTCTTTGCTTTATCATTATTTCTTATTTTATAAATAGATACAAGATATTATGCTAGAGTACTAGCACTATCCAACCTGATCTTCATGCATTCCAAAACATTTTTATTAGAGAAAAGTGCGAGTCAAAGGACATAATCCATGTATTAAAAGTGTGTGCTAGCACAATACTACAAGGTAAATTGTTATTGATTCATCTTCTTTAAGGAAATAGTTTTTGACAGTGCTGAGGATAGATATAAAGAGATGCAGCTTTAAATACGAAGGGTAAAGTTGGAAAGATTTACATTTAAATTAAAAAAGTGGCTGCTGGAAATCAATAATAATAATAAAGGGATTTAGCTTTGGAAACATCATGACATTAGAAAAAATATTCAGATTTACAGTTGTTGCCCTTTAGATATATGGAGAAATCAAGGACAAAATTGATTTTTTTTACATTCCTGTTTCTATTAAATAAGCTCAGATAATACTTTAATGTTAAGTATAGTTAAAGTATTTCATATATCCAATATATGCCAAAATGTATGATTAGATGTCTTTATCTATCTCTGAACTTCATTTATGTTGAACAGTCTCACCTGTGTTGTCACTAATGTAATCTATATCTCACATTTTGTGGTAGAATGACAGTTTTATGTTGTGTCCAATTATTACGCTAAAAAATGCTCCAGTGAACAGTCAGTAGTTAAGCAGGCAATGAAGTTGAAAATGCAGCTATGTAGAATTCTGCTCAGAATCTATCTATCTCAGACTAGCATTTTCCCACCTGATTTCTGTTCTACATGTGAATTATTATGTGCATGAGTATAATGTCTCTCAGACCCTGTGGCTATAGTACAAAGCATGGTAGTAAGAGACACTCACCAGGAGGCTACACAGCTGTGGGAAAGCAATGAAGGCTAGCACAGAATATGTGGACACCTTCTGCAGACTGAGGAAACTTTAGGTGTTGAATTAAAAAGGTATTTATAAACATTTATGGAATATAAAGATGTAAAACTCTGCTAGTAGAAACTCAATAAACTGACAGCTGTGTAGCTCGCTACCTTTCCCCCCTCAAATTTTGAACACAAATTGAATCAAAAAGATTCATGCTTTGTCGAGATGATAAAAGTTCAGACTAGAGATTTGTATTTTCGTTTGGTTCCTGGATGGTAAACTGAAGTGGTAATGTGATTCTTGTATTCCTCTCAGAAACTACTAGAAGTAAAAGCATTTCTAGACCTAAAAAGTCTCTCCCTCCCTGTCTCTCTTCTCCCCTGCCACTCTCTTCCCCCGCCCCCCTGAGAAGTCTCTGAAGTTGGAAAATTTTGCTTTAGACTCCCTCTTCCCTCCCCAATATATTCTGAAGAAAGGGTAATCACATAACTCAACATTCAATGTGGGAAAAGAAAGTTTTTTTAGGTCTTGTTTCCGGTGTCTGTTTGGTGATCCTATGGAATACCCTTGTGACTAAGGTCCTACATTGGGAATAAGGAAGCTTCAGGTACCTTTCTTTCCTTGTTACAGAAAATAAATTTATTTTAATCCTATAAATTTATGTTATTAGCTTCTCAGTATCTCAGTTTGCAACCTACACTGGAAATATTATTTACCTTTCCCAGATCAACACTGTGCAAACTTGTTCATTGCAGGACATGGTTTAGTGGGCTGGTGGTGTTGGGTTGATGGTTGGACCTGATGATCTTACAGGTCTTTTCCAACCTTAGTGATTCTGTGATTCTGTGATTAATGTTTACAAGGACTTCAGCTATGGGGTTTTTGGAGGTTTTAGAATAATTTATTTAACAGATAGGCAGACAACCTGTAAGTTTCTGAGCCTCCTAAGATATAAAGTTCAGTTTTGAAGACACTTGGAAAAGTTACCAGATCTTCCTAGAATGTCATTTTTGCATAAATGAATTCATGTTTTGGAAAGGCTAAGCTACCTGTCTGCCAAAGATTTCCTGTGGAAAATAGGAGAATGCTACACTTTAGTGGGTTGAGTAGCTGGGGAGAGAATGGAGAATAGGAACAAGAAGAGGGACAACAAGTACCGGAATTAAACCCAGCAAAGTTTATGTAATGATCTGAATAGTTTGACCTGAATCTGAGAGTAGAGGCTTTGCTGGATTTTTTTTTCATCTCCAGAGTCTCTCTTTTTCTCAGTAACAAAGTGTATTTTCTGTAGCAGAAAGTCTTTGTTTTTTTCTGCCTATGCTTACAGTTGAGCCAATGTTTCAATGTGTATATGCATCATGTGTTGTAAAAGAGTGCTCACACTACGTCTAATCAAACTCTGGTGTTGGTACCAGAAGCAAAGCAGAGGAAATTTGTAGTTAATGTGGGATTTCTTCCCTACTCTATAATGCATGGTATAGCTGTAGCATAAATGTGCCAACTGAACAAAATACATGTATATACTGGGATCTAGACCCTGTTAATTCTTGTTTAAATCTGATAACAAGGATGTAATCAGTTTCTCAGTATCTGATTTAGTAACTACCATTAACTGCCAAAAAAGTATGGCTAAATGAAATAATAATATCATGTTCTTTTACAGAAATTTTTGCCAATAATTCTCAGAGTTCTTTAAAAAAAAAGAAGTCTTCATTATCCTCATTTTAAACTGAACACAGAGAGGGGAAAAGTATCTTGTTTGAGGGCATTGACATTTGAGTTCTGATGATACTTGCTTAAGTATATGAAAAAAATTAATACTCATCACTGTCTATTTTTGTTCTTGTCTATAAAGTACCATCTCTCCAGCAGTCATCAGAAGGGAAAGGGTGCCCATATTTCCGTTACACTATACTAAGCCAAACGACTTTACTCTAAGCTATTAATGAAGATGCTAGACTTCTTTACTAATGTGTGGGTATACCACCTACTTTGCTGAAGAGAAATAACTTCTAGTGAAAGGAAAAGAAAGCAATAGAAGGAAGCCTCTGCTTTGTCTGCAGAGTGATATCTAGAATTTTTCCAGAACTGTCCATCAATGTCTTACGTTGCCTGGTTACTGAGTCAGGAAAAGGATGTGAGTCCGCTGCTACATTATCCAGTATAACACACTTCCTCAGTTACTGAGATTTAAACACAGTATAATAAAATATTAAACTGTTTTCCTGTATTAGAAAAATACTTTAGACAGTCTGGGGCAGAATTTAACCTTCTATTTTTGAAGTTTCTCTTTGTCGCAAACCCTCCCCTGTGGGGTAGACACCTCTGTGTCTGAGGTTTGTTCTCATATTTACCCTGAAAGGCACTTTTTCATTTTTAGTTCTGAATATAACAACTTCTTTAGCACCAGGAAGTAGATAAAACTCCAATTCAGTTCTAACTTTGTATACATACCTGCGTTATAGTTTTCCTCTATATTTCCTCTTTGTGTCTTAGTGGCTTGACTATTCTTTAGAATTAACTTTTTTGAGGAACAAAATCTTTGG
Organism: Gavia stellata; assembly: GCF_030936135.1. Classification (NCBI taxonomy): domain Eukaryota; kingdom Metazoa; phylum Chordata; class Aves; order Gaviiformes; family Gaviidae; genus Gavia; species Gavia stellata. The sequence continues at coordinate 33,407,445 of NC_082600.1, forward strand.
ATATGCTTTTATAATATGGCTATTGTATTAATTTTAGTTTTAGCTACACAGTATCAACAAATGATATATCAAAATCACAATGAAAAATTGAGAAATGGAGCTTGTGAAACATGCTCTTAGGTTTCATCAGAGGCTTGAATATGATCTTAATTGGCACAGGTTTAATATAATTAAGAGTTTTGCATATGCTTCTGCTAGTGTTCATGCAGATGAGAACAAATACCAATAGCCATCTGTCAAGCGAATGCAGCACATATGGTATCATAGAACCTTAAAATAAGTCAGGTATGGTTTATAAAATATGATTCAAACCACTGTAGTGTGCAATAGCATAAGTAGGCTAAGGGATTTGCTCACATCCATTTGCCTTCTAATTAAAGACAGGCCTGCATGAAAACCTTGGAACTGGCTACCTCCTTTTGCAAAAAAGTGTGAATGCAAATTTGAGCTTCTCAGGAGTGCACCTATCTGTATCAATCCTAGATATAAATAATTTCAAAGGCTGTGAGAATTTGGCTGCATTACATCTACGCATATTTTGCTTTGCATTGTGTCTACAGACAATTAAATGAAAGTAATGGTTTATAGAGAGTGACAGCACATCTATGTGAATCTAAGTATGTACATATATAAGACAACAAATATACAAATCAGTATATTTTCATAGCTGTGTTACTGCTTTTAAGAACTAAAAAAAGCTTCATTCCTTTGATCAGAGCAGATGGAAGAGTCCCATATGAATAGAGAGAGCTTGGCAAGTTTCAAGAATTTGTTAACTTCAGTAGCTTTCATTTGGAATCACAAGATAGCAGTTGTGTCAAAACTATGGTTGCTATCTAGCTTTTTACCACAACCTCTTTTCTATGTTGCAGTTATATCCTTTTTAGTGGAAACAAGGAAAGTCTGTGAAAAGAGGAAGCAAAAGAATTTGAAAGAAACTCAGGTACACAATAGGTTTTAATTTTCTAAATTAATATCAAGAAAAAGAAAAAAAACCCCAAACTCTTACAACTTTCTGGAACAGAAAGATTAAAGGTCTCATTTTTATTTACAGATTTTGAAAGTTGGAAAAGATTTATCCAAAGATTGACATGCTGAGAAAGAAGAAATGGATTTCTATTGACATCTTATTTCACAGAATATTGATCAAATTGGGTAATATATTGTACTATAGGAAGAACATATCTTGTGGCTTGGAAAACAAAAGATTGCTGATGGTCTGTTTCAGTTTTGGAGCAGTTCATACCTTTGCTTTTACAAACAAGTTTCATGCCTGTCCTTTTTGGGTATAAAACATCATTCAAATAAAAGAAAAAAGAGTGGTGTTTCTGTTTTGTTTTGGTTTTTTTTTACAATGTTAACCTTGTTGAGAAGTAAGTATATTGGTTTAATGGAAACTTCCCCCTGCATAAAACATTTGTGTTGAGTGTAGAGGCAAAACCTTAGCTGTAAAGTAAAGCTATGTGAATAAAAGTGAGCAACTGCTTTGCAAAATGTCTTTTTCTTGAAGAACTGTATTCTGAACATAATAAAACAAGTGGATGTTCAATACCTGATTTAGGAATTTCATAGAAGATTCATCACAAGTTTCATTTTGGGAATGATGGGAGATTTCAGAAATGACATAGGATCAAGAACAAAGCCAAAGGACATTATCATACAAAAGTTTGGAAGATTACACATTCACAAGTCCTTCCACACATGCTATACAGAGCCGCTCTGTACAACAGAGAGTGATCTTAAGAACAAGTTATGACTAAATGTCTGGTTAAGTAAATCCATATATAAGCTAAAGATGTATCTACACTAAAGTGAAGAAATAGCTCTAGTACTGTACACAAGGTAATTCTGAACTAAGCCAGCTATGACAACACCAGTGTCCTTTCAGGAGTGTAAAGCTCAGAGCCAAGTAGTGCAAGAGGGTACAGAAAGGACTTAAAGAAGGTGTCCTCAGTAGATAGTAAAGTTGGTGGGAGCTAATCCTATACAGATAATGGATGATTTTTCACTCTTTTTCCTTAAACTTTCATCCCTTATCCAATTAAAGGAATTCAAATTGAACTACGTAAAAGCAGTATAAAAAACCCACAAAATAAAGCCAGAAAGTTTAAATTTTTTAAATATGTCTTGTATAGAAATTCATCCTTTAAAAATATCTCCTTTAACCTATTGCTTGTATATCAATCCTCATTTGAAGTCTCTCTCTAAGCTATGTATGTTACAGATCCCTGGACTCAACTGAAACATGCATGGCACATTTATTTTACGTTTCCTTTTCAAAGTATGGTTTTGAGATAGTGGACTTAGGCACAAAGAATAAATGTAAGATAATAAATTAATCCCTGATGTAGAGTCATTGATTTCAGGAGTAATTCTGGCCCGGTTATTTGGAAATACATTTTTCAAAGGTTTCATTATCTCATAGTAATTTTTCATTTCACTAGGGAAACCAAAGACATGCAAAAGGACCAGGAAAAGGAATCAGAAACAATTAAAAGCACTCATGATAGTAATTTCTTCTGTATCCAAAGAGAATTTAAAGCCTATTATTTATCTTTCTACAGAAAAAACAGAAAGAAGATGCAATAAAGTGAATAATACATCAAATGCTAAGATAAAAAAGATTTATCATAAGAATTTTTTCTATCCTTTCTAAAATCATGAAGTTGAGTCATCAGTATATTAGAGCATTTATTTGGCAAAGGTTAAATATATTGCATTTATCAGAATCACTCCATGGAACTCACTGATACTGTGGAAACAAATATGTAAGGTTATTCAGAAAAGGTCAGTACATATTCTCTTATGGAAAAAAAAAAAGTCATTTCAAGGCCAGAAACCATTTGGTATCTATCATTATGTCAAGCTGGTTTGTCCCTGTGTGACTTACAAAGACATTCCTCGGGATTCAAATGTATCAAGGTCTTCCACCATCCAAGATTAAGCAGTGGGAGCTGTTGCTCTGTGTATAATGGGACAATGTAGGTTTTCTTCCTGTCTTGGATGTTTTGGAAAACCTAATTAAAAAGTTTCTGATTTTTTAAGCCAAAGCTTGGGCTCTAATCTATAGCTACTTGAGAAAAAATGGAGAAATATTGGAAAAGTATTATTAAAGATTGACCTTTCCTGCATGTGAAGAGAAGCCCCTTGGAGTGCCTTTCATACAACTGGGAGCTGCAGTCACATGGTGTTATTAAAACTCATGTGTTAGGGCATAAATTGATCACTAGCTAGAACCATGAAAAAATGTCTTTGCTAAATCTTGGGGGGGAGGGAATGGAATATGCGAAACATATACTGTGTAGTTTTTTCACTTGCTGTATTTTCATTTGGTTTGTTGTTTGAAGCCAGTCGCAGTTCCAAGCCCACCTTTGGCAAGGTAGTAATAGATTAGAGTTCATAAATATCAAGTGGTCTCTTCACCTCAGCTTGCGGCAAGAGAAGTGTATACTCAGGGATTGCTTTCTTTGTTTATTCTGGTGATAAAAAAGGTTTCTGCAGTAGCTGAAGGATTTATAAGTTCCTTACTCTGTCCTTTTCTTCTTGTCTTTTTTTTTTTTTCAGTATCATGTTACCTGTAATTCATTAATGAGCAGATCTGCGAAATCTGTGTATTAACAATCATCTGTTTCTATGATCTCAGACTGACTTTGCAGCAGTGTGCTAGAGTGCAGAAGAGTGAACTGTCAGCAGCAACTGATTTATAAGAGTGATTTACCTTCTGGAGAGTGTAATTATGTTCATAGTTAAGAATTAATCAGGTGAGAGAATTATAGAATAATCACACTCTTGACTTTGAAAGGACAAACTAAATGGAGATTGTTCCACCAAGTCAGCTCAGCAGACGGAGGTCGCTCTACTCTTTAACAGCTGGAAGACCAGGTTTCCAAGATAGCTGTCTTTATTTTTAAAGAGAGAGAAAATGAGCAGTCTTGCAGCAATTACCTTTCAGCTCACACAGGTGAAAATACATGAGAAAGGTGGAGCAAGAATAAAATACATTAGCAATCATGAAATTAAAATAAGTCAGATAAAATTCTAGCTGAGATTTTTGTAGTTTGCCGTTATGACATTGTGTATAGTTCTTTGAATATAAGAAAGGTTTCCCTCTGTCTCTGCTGACTAAAAGACTTTTCTTTTTCTTCTTAATAATGAGTGTGATGTCTGTTACATTTCAACCTCCTTGGTATGTGTCCTTTAACAGTTATGTTTTATTAAACTTCATGGCCGCTGGACCTTCATTTGAGGATGCCACACTGAAAGTCTAAAGGCTAAAAGATGAGATTTTCCAGATAGTTTCTTAGGGACTCTACAGGATCTTTTTCTGAAGTGTATTTTGCTTTACATTTTGTCTGAGCTCACTGCTACCCTTTATAGGTAAAATCTTATCCTAGGCACTGTCAATCACATATGTCATGTGAAATCATATATAGCATGTAGGGAATATTGACTTTGTGAGGTACTTTCTGCACAGTGAAAAGTCTCCTTTAGTTCCAATGGACCTTGATTAAAGTTTGTGAGGTTCATCACATCCAATGAAGTGGAGGTGATCATTTCACTTACTACTTGTGAGGCTGGAATATATCAGGAAGTGTGCTGTCAAAAAAGTGTTAAGTTACAACCTTTATAAAGATGTCCCAGGTTCTCCACGTTATACTTATACCTGGTACATCAAGGCACAATCTCCTTTCCTAGCCTAATGGAAACATGGTCTTGAGCAAACTAACTGTACAGAAAAATGGTCTTGAGCAGATTCTACTGGAATTTCCTCGACTTCAAGCAGCCACAATTCTTTGTGTAGTGACAACATGCAGTCCCTAGCAGCTAAAGTCACAATTTACTTTTTACTTCAAAAATAATGTGAGATAGTGAGCTATATAGGAGGACACACTATCTTCTGGTTTTTTGCAGACACAATGAACTATCAAATGGGTCTGAGTCTGGAGCAGCCATTAGAACCACTGCAATATCAATGGTAGATACATTTCATCTTTCCCAAAGGAAATTGTTTTATGATGAAAAAGCTGTGAATTCTCTTGCATTCAGGCAGGAGAGAGAAAAGATCCAAAAATTCAACACACTGTTTTCATGTGAGCAGAATTTCTGACAGGAAAGGTGAAAAATCACTTTCTAAATCAAACATGTTGTAGTGTGTGGGCTGAGTTTCATTTGGCTTCCTTGCCTCATTATGCCTCCTTATCCCTACAGCAGGTTTTTTTTAACAGTGTTTGAAAAGTCACCTTTGGGACTAGACAAATTATCCTTCCTGTTATGTCATGTTCTCAAGGAGACTATTCTATGGCATTAAATTTAGTAAGAAAAAAAGACCATAATGTCCACATTGGCAAATAAATGGTCCAGCATTTATTTACGTATCTCCCAAGTGTTTCTCAAAGGTCCCATTCAAGATGAAATTCTCTATGTCCCAAAGGAGACAAAGGTGTTTTGTGCCCCATTTGCACAATGAGGGAGCTGCATATTAAGGTAGTAGTCTGCATATCATTATGCATAATTATAACTATAATTACAGCCCTTTATTTCCCTGTCTCTCTGAGTTGCCACCTACAATAATCTGCATCACTCATATTTATCATAAAGGTAGTAATTTTTAAAGTGTAGATAATACCATTTTTTTTTTTCTGAAAAACAAAGCTGTATAAAAACCAATGGCCATACAGATTTTTTCTTTTCCAGGCCTTTACAAGCCTTCTTTAGAATACTGTGATTTGGCAGCCGCTATATAAACATGCACTATTTTAGCTATATTCAAAGCAGAAAATGTAAATATTAATTCCAAGAACATCAGACTTCAAAGTTTTGGTGCCTACAGAAGTCTCCAGAAAAACATATGACTAAGTCATCAATAAGTTATAGAATAACAATAATTTCAGACTTACAGATACAAAATTTTATGCTGTTCAACATGTCCATCTAGTTTCAGGTTTCCTCCTAAAATGCAAGTATGTATCATGTTCATATTTCTGAGGACCCTTACTGACAACTCTTACACCATACTTTGTAAATTAGTTGCTGAAATATTTCCCACATGAAGTACTAAGGATTCAACTAGAGATATAGTTCAAACCTTATCCAGCGTTAGTCCATAAATTACAGAGCAAGTTTTCCTTCTCACATATGCTACGCATTACATGTCTGTGGATAGGTGTCATGAATGAGTGGTTTATGCCACTTAAAGAATCACTGTCAAGCGTATTGGCAAAAGTGATTTTAACAGAAGTTTATAAAACTGTGACTTAACAGAATTTAATGGCAAGGTTCACTCTATTACTTACCAAAACTTACAAAGGAAAATCAAATTAGAATCGAATCAGAATGATTTATACAGAGACCAGAGAAACAAAAGGGTAAAGAGCACCCTCCCATTGAGTCACAAGGTTCAGAATGCCCCCCCCTTGCTTTCTAAACCTCTCAAAGAGGAGTTTAGGTGTGGCTGAATCCAGACTTGGTGTCAGACTTGAACAATGGTTTATATCTAAAATTTTATTTGTGTTTAGCAGCAATCTGCTTCATTCACAGTTTAAGGTGGATCACAAGATTCTAGCAGCATTTAATCATTGATTAGTTTAACATTTGTAAAGTGAGTTAATAGAATTTACTACAATCACAGCAGTGACTTAATTACAGATTCAAAATGGTAATATTTATACTATACTTGCTATCGAGTACTCAAATTGACTCACACACGCACGCACACAGACACAAAGATAGAGAGATATATATAAAGGCGTATCTGTTAAAAATTCCCCTTGAGTTCTGTGAAATATTCACTTCAAATGTCTCAGTATTTCTCAACAGGTGGGGGTTGAGCCTCAAGGAGGAGAGGGTTTCAGCCCAGGTCCCATCGCCAGCTTTCAACAGCAGTCCTATGAACTTTGCAAACTGGAGAGTTTGCAAACTCTGAGAGGTGTCCCACTCAGAGGGAGATGCTGGTTGCAGCTTGCTGCAGTCCAGGAGAGCTCAAAGGGCCTCACTTAGGACTGCTGTTTATAGGTTCGCAAGATGATTGTCTTTAGTCATCAACAAGTTACTGGAAAGTTACTGGAATTCCAGTAACACTGGTACTGTTCCACTCAGACTACAATCCAGGTAAGGGATATTCCCAGGCTGTCAGGGGATGACTGATATTCCTGCTCTCATTACCTGCCTTGGCCAGGTAACAGGGGTGCTTGGTACAGTCAGTGTTGTTCACCATCTTAGCCATTCAAGAGTTCCTGGTATGGTCAAGGGATGTTTAACCACCCAACTCATTGCACAAAGGCCAAGGCCTATCCAGAATTCCTGAGATCGTAGAGTGGCCCAGGGCTGGGGGGGCGGAATGCACCACCACAATAGGTCATGCAAACAGACCTGATCTTAAATCTACTTTCTTCCTGGTTCTAAGCACAGGTATCTGGCATCCTGCAACAGCAATGACTCGTGGCCTCCAGTATAGCTTGTCCTGTTTGTTCACCAACAGTGTTTGCCTCTTCACATCAGAGAAGAGCTGGCACTGAATTGTAGAATCCCCTAAACAAACTTTGTTTTGGGGATCAGGGCAAAGTCTTTTTCACTGCTATGTGGCAGCAGTTATTTAGAGAAAGATACTCTGATAAAATACAGGCTTTAAAGAGCACCCCACTTTTCATGATTGAGGAGTGTTGCTTATTTGAGTCCACTTAAGGCCTCAGACAATGTACTCGTGGAAAAAGATCTACTAGAACTCATTAGAGATGGAATTAATGACTAACAGTTTATCTTTATCGTTTAATGTTAAATTCTATAGGACCATTAGAAATAAGAATGCACAATTTTTGTATTAAATTCAAAGGATTTTTCACAAAACATTAAAGCTTTGTAATGGTACTGAAAGCTTAGGACAAGGCTTTTCTAGGTTTTGAACATTTGTCTGTGATTCTTCTCTGTCTCTATCTCATTCTAATTGTAATAATTAATAGTACAAGTTCACTGCTTTATATTATATATGCAGAATGCTGCACAAAGAGCAGTTAATGAATCTTCACAACTCCTTATTTACATAGTTAAGTTCAAATTTTAAAAATCAAGAAATGATTTGCATTTGGGAGATACTGTGTTATGGTTTCAGTACAGAGCATATTACCACAGGGAATTTTACCAGAAGTAACAGGAATTTGAAAAGTCCCTTCCAGACTCTGCAGAATCTCACTGTGTGAGGAAAAGGAAGGGAAGATGTGAAAGTAGTGTAGTAGCAGTGGCTGACCCTACTAACTAGCAATCACACAGGATTTTCCACATTTGGAAATTTCTATGGGAAACATTTGTTTCTATCAGACTCTTCTTTTCTTACTATGTATAACCGTAGCAGAAAATCAGAGCATAAAGCTAATAATATTTGCTTGGCTCTCACAGCAATGACAATCCTCTATCATTGTAAAGAAGCATAGAGAAAGGAGAGAGAAGATGATACATATAAGTGGTCAGAGAATGGCAGCCCTGCAAAACTTCAGCAGCTGAATAGAAACCAAGCCACTTTATGCTGTTAAAGCATTTCCCTTGTCCCTCCTACAGGGAAAGCCCACTGGATGTGCCTGTTTATTTTTATGTAGGAAAGAGACCCACATAGTGTTATCCCTATGGTTTTTAATTTCCTATTTCAGATGGCTTTATTAATCTCTCAGCTGGTCACCTACAGATGCTAACTGTGCTCCCTAAAACATCTCTGCTGGACTCTGGAAACTCACTTTCTATTCTACTATTTTCACAAAAAAATAAAGGGGGGCAGAGGACAAGGGGAAAGGAAAAGAAAAAAAGAAAGGTTGTGTATCTCCAGCTTTAGTAAATACCTAAAGAAAGAAGTGAGATATTTTCAAGCATTTTTTTTTCCTTTTCTAGAATATAAAGGTACAAAGTGTCTCACTCCTAAGGAGAAAGTCCACTAGAAAATCAGCATAAAAAGATAGTTCCGTAGAGACCTATCCAGCTGATTATGTGCTGAACAAGAAGCTCTAGTTTTTCTAGTTTTTTTTCCTGTGTTCACACTGGGACATCAGTAATTTTGAGGAAATTCAGACTTGCAGTCTTGTCTCGTGTTTGTCCTTGCTACTTAAAGATTGCTGTGGCATTACGTCTTTTTTGTTTGTTTTCCAAGGTAGTCTTATGGTCCTAAGAAAACTTGTGTCAAAATGATGATGTTTGATAGATTATGCAGACTGCTTATCCAAGCCAAGAATCAGTGTACGCTTGTGCCTATTTAAACTGACTTGTCAGTTTGTAAGTGGACAGAATGAAAAGTGAAAAACTAACAAATCGACATGGCAGTGGAGCATTAAGTGCTCATTGCTGTGCATGGCTTATGTGAGTTTTTCTTCAAGTCTTGAATTCTGAAATGGTTGATCAGCCACGTTTCTTTCTGCCATTAAGGAAATAGGCCACCCAACTTCTAGCCATTGGAAAAGGTAAACTTTAATAAGAAATTAATTTATGCATCAGAATTTGGCAAATTCCTTTGGCTAAAAATCACACTAAGGAGCCATTATGTAAGGCAGCAGAGAACTGCAACCACCCTGTTGAAGTCATTCCCACTGAGGTCAGAGTAAAGTTTCATTTCCAAAAGAAGTTTGCATTTATTTTGCTTATGCAAAATGCGTGGAGAAAGATGCTCTATACCCATTTCATAATGTTATGACCTTTCTGATGAAAGACCTTGTGAAGATCATAATGAATCCCAGAGGATATAAGCAGTGACTATCATTCTAGCAGTATATATTATTGATAACATAGTATGAAGCAAGTTGGGATACATTGTACTTTGTTGGACATACATTGCTAAGTCCCACAGACTTTTCTGTACATATAATGTTTCAGTGGTATAATTTTTAATGTACTGGTTCAGTCTTTTATTTTCAAGCAGCTTTGTATCAATACCAGAAACTAAGCTGCATAACAGATGATATCACCCATCTATTTATTTTCATTCTGTTCCATGGACCATACTATTGTTACTGCAATGTTGAATGCTATCATATTTCTTACTACTCTAGATATGTTAGATACACAGCAAAACACACAAAGTAGACTTGTGAACACAGTACATTTTCTACTTCACATTATTATGACAGGGCTCCATGTTTAAACTTTAATGTATTAGTCCAAATATTAAAGGAATTTGAACTCGAACTCAACTGCCAGTTCTTAGGAGAGATCTTCAATCCCACCCATGCATTTATGTTGGTCTATTGGGGGAGGAGAGGAGAGGAGAGGAGAGGAGAGGAGAGGAAAAGGGAAGAGAGGAGAGGAGAGGAGAGGAGAGGAGAGGAGAGGAGAGGAGAGGAGAGGAGAGGAGAGGAGAGGAGAGGAAAAGGGAAGAGAGGAGAGGAGAGGAGAGGAGAGGAGAGGAGAGGAGAGGAGAGGAGAGAAGAGAAGAGAAGAGAAGAGAAGAGAAGAGAAGAGAAGAGAAGAGAAGAGAAGAGAAGAGAAGAGAAGAGAAGAGAAGAGAAGAGAAGAGAAGAGAGAAAAGAACTACTTACATAAAGAGGTAAGGAGAAAATTTTTTTTGCACAGAAATAGCTCAGTCATTTGGAGTAGTGGTTTTGTCATCCACACTCCAGTCTTTTGCATATGTCCAATAGAGGAGGTGTTAAGGCTAATATGAGGGAGGCTTCTTTTGCTCAGAAAGCCATTAATTCTATTGAGATTTCAATATGAAAAGAAAGTAACTGTAGAACTGGTTGTCTGGTGATATTTCATGTCTGATTACTACAGATGTTCAGTAGGTTCCCTCTTTCTTTATTGTTTGCTTGATCAGTTCTTGGTACTTAACCTTTCTTACTCTGTGTTACTCTACCATCACCGTTAGGTGACACCAAAAGTAACAATTTATGGCAATATTAGGTGAAGTAGTAGCAGAGTATTTGAAAGTTATTTGAAACAAGGTATGTTATTTGTTGTTCCTAAGGAAATCCACTTGCTCTTGAAAGATAACATAAAATTGAGTATAATGCTTATATCAACTGTCTTAAAAAAAAAAAAAAAGCTTTTCAGAAAACAACTCGGTGAAAAGAAAAACATGAAAAAACTTCTTTACATAAATTTAGATAATTTCTAAAAGATGAAAAATGAGTCTTTGCTCTAAAGTGAGATCTAAGTGTTTTCGAAATCATCATGTTTTTTGAAGACTCATAGCAATATTGATGGACTGACTTAGAGCAATTAGCAGTGTTCAATGATAGTCCGTAGCACTAGTCTTCTTCGTTGTGTATTGTCTGGCGTTTGATGAAAAATTGTAAGCACTGTATGAATTTAGGGACTTGATAGATTCTGCCTCCAACAGAGGTTGAATCTTCCAAGGACACAGCAAATTATATAGGTTTATTAAATTTTGTTCAGTCCAGCTACACTGTATTTCATATGTTCTAAAGCAGTAGTTTATGTTAAAATCTTTAACTTTTTTCAATATGGGAAATCAGTTTCCCAGTAAAAATAATGATTTGGCCAAATACAGGTAACACATTGAGTCATAGATTTTAAATAATTATGCTGAGACATACACATACTAGAGCAGTAAAATTACTTTTTTTTTCCCCAAATGGAAATAGCACATTTCTTTAATCCTTATGTATGGAATATTATGTTCTCTTTCTTGTGATTTCAAAGAAATCCCTTTCATCTCTCGTGTGCAGATTAGGCAAAGGAAAGGGTGAATTCACTGAGCAGGCATCAAAATCTTGTTATTATTAAAATGAGAGCATTAGCAAAATCTGAATAGAAAAACTCATAAACAAAATGTAAATACAGCAAACTGCTTGCATTTCACATGATAAAATGCTACCAAGAAAGCTTAGAAAATTCATAAAAGTAATGTAATAAACATTCCTCATAGTTAATGGGAAGAAATTTAAGGACATTGGATTTCTTGTTTTAATCTTCCTGATGGGACAGAAAGTAATTTTCATGAGCTGCTATGTAATTTTGGCATGTTTTTTTATAATCCAAAACTACAGTAAAAAAAAAAAATTAGGAAGCACATATGGTCTGAGAGTTGCAATGTAGGATACTGGATTTAAATAGATGTCTTCTGCAGGGAATATTGTTCGTGCTGACATCTGTATTGTGCATGTTGTTTTCACACGTTAATCAGGAAGGGATATGTGAGTGTTCAGGGCCAACAGAACCTTATCAATATCCCCATTTTCAGGCAATCTCTAATGTGAAAAGGAACTGGGAAATTATAAAATAAACTTACTATATGTTTGCAAGAGCAAACACCAAAAAATCAGGAAGCCAATGTTTCCGTTCTTACTAATGTTAAATTGAGTATTATTTTCAGCATTAGAAAGATTGGAAGATTGGTCCCTTTAACTCATGATATTCTGATTTTGTGATATCTTATTTCAAATTCAATAATTGTGTATATCATGAGTAGTTTCAATTTTGTTCAAAGAATGGGTTACATTTCAGACTGAGTAATAGTATCAGAAGACTTTTATGATTTAAAAGATACTGGAGAACAGCCTTTTAATACATAAATATTATTGAAATGTGAACTTTGAAATCATCAAATTAATTACAAAAATGCAGAACTTTTACTTAAAAAACAAAGAAAAGAAATTATTACCAGCTGGAGCATGGTAATAGAATAAGAAGGTTGTCACAGAGTTTATTTAATGTCTTATTTATGACTTATAGTTGTTTTATTAAGTTGCCTGCAAGGTACATGAATAAATACAAGTCAGAAAACTGTTATAATATACATATATATTTATTCATAGAATAGAATCATAGAATCATAGAATCATTTAGGTTGGAAAAGACCTTTAAGATCATCAAGTGCAACCATAAACCTAGCCCTGCTAAGTCCACCACTAATCAATGTCCCTAAGCACCTCATCCACACGTCTTTTAAATACCTCCAGGGATGGTGACTCAGCCACCTTCCTGGGCAGCCTGTTCCAGTGTCCGTTTCAGTGTTCAAATGCATTAATTTTTCTGTCTGATAACTACCACTACAACAGACTTGAAAAGGATTTTAGTGTGAAAAGTTACATGTTTTTGGATTTTAGGAGTATTATTTCTGCTTTCCTCTTCAGTCTTATCAAAATAATTAATTTTGGAAAATGGCTGATGAATGTTCGTCAAAAAAATAGGCACATGGAACAACTTTGTGAAATTGTAAGTTGAAAAGCATTGTGCTGCTGGAATATGCCTATATTTCTTGACTCTTGTGTCTAAGGGCAACAGTTTTCATGCAAAACAAACAAACTGAGAGGTTCCAGGCTGTTCCCGTTGGATTTTATCCTGCTTTACTTGGAAAAAAATGAAGAATGCTGGCTTTGAGATTTACAAAAATATGATACACAAGGAAAACCTTCCACTCATTTTGTTCTAAAATGCCGTGTGAGTAGATTTAGCTATATAAACTCAGAACTCTTCATAGAGAAAGATTTTTCATAGGCCATCCTGAGCACATAGGCATCCTCAAGATGTCAACATGACAAGTTCATTATGCTACCAATCCAAAATTAGTTACTTTCACAGTCGTATTTCCAGTGACAAATCTTTGTTCTTATATGTCATCAGCTCCCAGGAAAAATAACCCACTGAGATAGAAATAAGAGTACTCAATTATTTTTTTAACTAATTAGATTATGTATAGTTTATTGTTACTCACACTTAGAAATCACCTTTTGGTATTTGATTTATATTATTTTCTAGAATAAAGATTGCAAAGATTGAATTAAAAAGATGTTGATAAGGGCTTTGAGGATGATTTAAATGATCACCATCAGAATAAAAACCACAAGTAGTTACTGGAGGTAAAGTAGTTTGTGACCTTAGCTCCAAAGAAAAGAATGTAGTAAGCCAAGCCTTTGGTCAAGAAATATGATCGCAAGCTCAAAAAACCAGTAAGTCTGTACTGCAAAAAGGACTTAGGACAAAGGGTGGAATTAGACACAGGAATGCAGCTTCAAACAAATTGCTAACTAGCTCTCAAGAGTCCGAAAGGCTTAAATATAATAGCTCATGGGCTAGCTCTTATCTCATCCTTAACTTGACCAGGCATGGCAAGTCCTTAGTCTCCAAAATGACTGATTTTGGCCCCATTGGCTGAGAAGCCAAGTGAATTTAACCATTACTGATGATAAAGATCAAGATCACTTATTCACAAAATCCCTTAAATAAATTTGTAAGTAGAATTGTTAAATTCATTGTTTTCATCAGGCAAAAATATGTGACATATTTACGTGGCTTACTGCATACATTTAGATTTGTCATTTATTTAAAACAAATACTGTGTTTCTATCCATAAGGGCCAATAAGTAACTCATTCCACATAAAGCATATTGCATCAAATGTAACAACGTGGCAGTATCTAGTTTGGTCTGTAGAAAGCCTTACAAAAGGGTGCATTCACAAAATGGTGAATTATTATTATATCCTGTTTATTCCAAGAAGGAACTAGACTAGTTAATGACATTTCATTATCAGTATTAATTAATTCTATTAACTCTGCTGCCAATCAGTGTAGCGATAAGGTTTTCGCCAATGGTGCTATAAAATCTAATATAGGATGGAAAAGGGCAGTTTCCTAAAGAAGAGGCAAAGTTTCCAAAGGAGAGAGAAAAAAAGAGATTGAGAGAATAAAGAGCAGAAATTATAAGCTAACAATGAGCACATTCACTTATTAATGACGCTGCATGTAACCATAGGGTACTGAAGAAATAATAATGACTAAATATTTAGTTGCTACAGTTACTATCCTTGATCTTTCTGTGAACCTCCCAAAGTGACAGCGGTGAGCACTGCTATGGATCAAGGCCAGTTTTGCACTTTTGCCCATGGACCATAATTAAATAGATTAATGAATAAGAAAATGCCTGCAGAAAGAGATTAGTCTTGCAACATTTCCCAAAGGTTGTCAGATTTTTTTTAAGACTAAACTGTAGTTTAAATCTGCCCACTTACTGTAGATTCTTCCCTTTACAGCATATTTTTTTACTGCAAAGAAACCAGCTGAGCATGCATTCCAGTGAGATACAGAGAGACTATTACTCATACTCATAGTTTGGCTTATAATAACCTTGATTATATGGGCATCATTGTTTTCAGTGGCATAAAAGGATCTTGTTGCTGTGCTTGCATTCCTTTCAGGAACCCATGGAAACAAAACTGTAGATGGAAAGGATTATTATGAATTTTAGATCTGCCCCGATGGGTTCTTTCTGTACTTTTTCTGTGATATTTTTCTTGTAGTTTCTACCTATCATTGGTTAAACAACTTCAGTTGGATTTCATTGCCTCTGCCTTAATTACCATGAAAGACCACCATATACTTTTAATGAGAGGTTGTGTTTTTACTCCAGAGACGCTTGTACCTCATATCTGGAACTGAATTAGTAGGGTGAAATGAAGAAACAAAACAAATTTTTCACGTCTTTCATCAGTATTACATGTTACTGTTCAAAAGAGAAAAAAGGACAGACAGGCAGAAACAGCAAATTACAGCCCAAGAGTAACACTGAGTACATGGACGATGCTTCTTGACTTTTTGTGGTGACATCAGATTCTATCACTTCTTGCCAATTCTGTCTCTGTTTGATTGGAAGCAGACAATGTATTCTGATTCTTACTAATTCCTGGCCTCTTTATGAAAAGTTTTGATTTCTTGTTCATTTTTACATCCTTGTTAAAAAACTTTGTGCATGTGCATTTTTTTTTTCAACAAGTGTATGTGACAGCTTTCTGACTGCATAATTTCTTTGTATTCTGATTTGTTCTGTTATAAAGGAAATATCAGGAGAAAGTATATATATATATATATATATAAAATTTGAGTGCTTCATAAATGAACACTATACAGGACCATATCTTGAACTTCCATGAATCTGAATAGCTCCATGGACATTTATGACCTAATAAGCACCCCCTAGGAACTGGCTATTATGTATGTTGATCCTTCCCAAAGGAAATAATGAAGAAGACAAGCTCACTTTATATATCACAGCCTTAGGTTTCCCTACAACGTGTTTATTATGAAGGCAAATGGAAGGAGGGTTTTCTTTCGCCTCTGTGCTCCCCTGTTTCTGAGATTAATTTAAATTATACAAGTAACTAGCAGTCTCTCCAGTGCAATAGTCCAAATGGAGATCAATGGTGAATGAGACATTGTCATGAAATTCTTTCACTGGCTGCTTGCACCACTACATACACTTTTACTGAGAGAATTCTCAACTAGTTAGTTTTCTATTTTGCCCTGACAGATCAGTGGAAGGAACAATAGCCTGAAGGAGAGAGTAAAGCCTACCAATTACTGATTTACATTACTTATTGTGAATGGACAGCTGTGTGGGACACATAATTTAACACAAGCATATAATATATTCTGAGCTAAATAAGATATCTGGGGTTATGGGTTCATTATAACACGCTCAAAAAATAGCACATAAAGAGCCATAAAAAACAAATCAATTTGTGGTGAGTACATGATGGTGATAAGCACTAGTACTCTATTGGATAAAATATTATACAATGGCTAAAGCCATTATTTCCCAATAGAAACATGGGATTTGGAGGCCATAGTCTAACACAAAATCTCAAAGGGAGCTGCGAAAGATAATTTTATTTGATCATTTCCTTTTTATTTTATCATTTAAAGGACATTGTTCCAAAGTGAAAGAAAAAGGAGAGGGAAGTTGGGAATTTTAGGAATGTTATAGGCCTTTTTTCTAACTCCAGGAAGACACTGTTGAAATAGCAAAAGCAGAGAGAAAGATAATAGAATGACATAGTGGCTCAAAGCTTTTAGTTATTTAGAACCATGAAATTAGTGAGGTCACTCTCCTTAGATAGAGGATTTCCCTACTCTTGGCACGCAGGAGATTAGTTCATGTTGCAGTTGTTAGTGCCACATCGGGATTGAACATTTTCAAGTTCTGCATGCGTTTTCAAATACATTTCTACTTGTTCATAAATTGAATGTATTCAGTCTTTATATTTCTTATTACTCAGCTTGGTTTCTGGTTTCCTTTAAACAGTGGAAGATGCTGTCTGCCTAACACAAGGACATGTATTCAGAAACCAAAAAAGTGGATATTCCTGTTAATGTTTCCTTAAAATGCTGCTTTTTCCAAAAAGCAATTACAATTGTATACGAAATGAATCTGATGTTCAGTGTGCTTTTGATACTAGCACAGACATTTGGATTCTTGCTCAGACAAATTTAGCTTAGGTGGAAATTTTTGAGCAGTTGAATTTTCTCATTTGATTTCTGTGTCATTTCCATTTCAGAATGTGGTGATTTTAGCTTACCTAATCCTACAAGCGTGAAAAAAATTAGTAAAACAGGAATAAATTTTGGCTTCCCTCCTGTTTTTGTGCAATGTTGGAACTTGATATTCAGATTAGTTCTGATCTCATCTGAATTACCTACATCTCTCCTAGAAAGAAAACTGACTTTGCTTATTTGGCTAAAGTCTGCATGTCCTTTAACTTCTTTGTTCCTGACTCTTCTACCTCCTCCCCACCCTGAGCACTGCAGGAGGGATGGGGAATGGAAGTTGCAGTCAGTTCATAACACCACATTGCTGCTGCTCCTTCCTCCTCACACATTTCCTGTGCTCCAGCGTGGGTCCTTTCCATGGGCTACAATCCTTCAGGAAAAGACTGCTGCTGAAAAGATTTAGTGTGAATTCCCCATGGATCACAGGTCCTGCCAGAAAACCTGCTCCTGCATGGAGCTCCTCTCCACGGGCTGCAGTTCCTCCCAGGAGCCAACTCTAGCCTGGGCTCTCCACGGGCTGTAGTTTCCTTCAGGCATATCCACCTGCTGTGGCATGGGGTCCTCCGTGGGATACGGGGGGGACAACCTGCTTCACCACGGTCTTCTCTGTGGGCTTCAGGGCAATCACTGCTCCGGTGCT
The DNA here is from genome assembly GCF_030936135.1 of Gavia stellata. Taxonomy (NCBI): domain Eukaryota; kingdom Metazoa; phylum Chordata; class Aves; order Gaviiformes; family Gaviidae; genus Gavia; species Gavia stellata. The sequence continues at coordinate 33,425,339 of NC_082600.1, forward strand.
TGGAACTCCTCCTCACCGTCCTTCTGCACTGACCTTGGTGTCTGCAAGGCTGGTTTTCTCACATTTTCCTCACTCCTCTCTCTCATAGCTGCTGCATGGCACTTTTTAACCTTTCTTAACTGTGTTATGGCAGAGGCAACACCAGCACCACTGATGGGCTCAGCTTTGGCCAGTGGCGGGTCCGTTTTGGAGCCAGATGGAATGGGCTGTGTCCAGCACAGGGGCAGCCCTTATTCCCTTCTCATAGAGGCCACCCTGCTAACAAAACCTTGCCAAGTAAACCCAATACAGTAAAGCAGAAAGCTGGCTGTGGAGGTCTCACAATATTTTGCTTGTCTAAGTTTATCTATTAAAGCCAGATTTTATGCAACTTAAGTCCAGTGGAGTTTTGTCAAGAGATTTAACTGGGATAAAAATAAGTATTCTAACTGTCTTTTTTATCAGAAAGTTTCTATACATTCATATTTCATTACAAATAGCAAAAAAAAGATTTGAAATAATTCTACATTATTTTAAGAAAAAAATGTTTTACCTAGGATCTTACCAATAGAATACCTGGACCGTGTTATTAAAGAGACAGTAGATATGGATTTGCAAAGCATCAGTATTATAGGACACAAATGATCATTTAAGAAGAGAGCAGATGCCCCAAACCATCTGGAATTCACTTGGAGATCTTGTTCTGACACATCATTACATAAATTTCTGTCTAATTATCAAGATGCTGATATTGAACAATGCAATGAATGATTGAGAAGCTGAAGGTGGTTCTAAGCTTCACTGACTGCATGAGCCATAAAGGATGACTCTAAAGCTGAAGAACGTTGAAGACCATTGAGGGTCTGATGCCGGTGCCTGAAATATGATGCTGTTATTTATGCTTCTGCCCAAAGCCATTCAGGCAAGAGTAGAGATGACCAAATAGTAGCACCCAGTAGGTGTAAATCACCAGTAGGTGTAAATCACCTGTACATTTCTATTGCAGAGTATCAAAGTTTGTCTTGCCATATGGGAAATCTTAATAAGGCAAAGCATACTGTGACTCTGACTGTTATCAAGAAATATGATTTATAGCTTTGTAGGGAATTTATGAAACTACCTGAACTCTCTGAACCAGACCATTCTTATCTGAATACATTGCAGGCTTAGTCTTGGGAAAGCGGCTGCCAGATGAGTTCAGGAAATTCAGCAAGATGGGGATTAGGATTGATAAATGACTGTATATGTGCATACAGGATTTAATAGTGTATGGGGGAGGGAAGGAGAAAAGCAAAACTATAGCCGCTCCTTGTGTGGGGATATATCATGAACACAGTGCACTACAGTTTATTTCAGCAGCAAGGATTGTATTTAATATTGTCTTTCTGGCATAGAACAGAAACAGGTGTCTGCACTGACCTCTCTGTACTCTTGGCCAGAAGGTATTTACATGCTTTTGAAACACAATGGAGATGATACAATTTTACTTTTGTGTCTGAGATGGTGCAGTGTTGTAGCCTATCTAAATAAAGTCTCCTCTCTGAATCAGTCTTAGTGCATTTCCAATGTTGCTAAGAGTATTGGAGAAGAAGTACTTAATTAAGTATCTCATGCTAATCAGTTGTGTCAAGTTCAGCAGTTTTGTCCCTTGTGGCCCTCCTCGACAAGAGGAGTGTACCAGTAGATGCCTGAGGAGAAAGAAAGAAAAAAAATAAATAAAAAAAAGAAGTAATACATAATGTTCAATTTGGTTAAGATGCAAGGCATATAAAAAAAATATTTAACTTATGAGTGGAAGAAAAAACCAGAAAAAGTAGGGGTATTTATACAGCTGACAAGGTATGTCCCCCATTTGTTTAAAGGATTTGTAACCTTTATAGATCTTGTGGATTCTCTAAATCCTTCTGGCTACCCAAGCCACAGCTGTTGCTTAGATAGCTTTTGCTTTTTGTTTTTTTTCTCTCCCTTCAAGTTTGATTATTGCTATGCACTTTCCATGGGATAATAGTTTTAAAACATTGGGAAATCTCATGCTAATGCATAATTCTTCAGCCCACTTCTAAGACACTCTTTCCCTCCAACCAATTTTCCCTTTGTTCCACCAGCTGTCCCATGTAACAAATACATCCTAAAGGAAGTTTAAGGTGTTGGTTTTTATTTGAACAAAAAATGTTAAGAATGACAACCAAGCAGCTAGTTCATTTCACTGCAGGCACTAGCAGCTGGAAGGCAGGGAGAAAAAGAGAAGCATTTCCACAGCAAACTATGATCATGTGATACAGAAGCCATCCCATATGGGAGTAATCATCAAAATGTACTTAAAAAACCTGAACAGTGCATTCATATTATTTTCATATTTGTTGTCCAAAGTATTGTACTAATCAGTAATAAATGTTCATGAAAGATTTTGAGCCTGATTTCAGGACCTAATCAGTTTAAGACAGAACGGAAGCATGCCCCTATGCCTTTATGTACATTCACAACTGAACTATTTATCTGGTATTTCAAAACTGAACACTCTCAATACATTGTTCAGAAATGACCTGACTACAGCAGATGTTTTGATAGGAATACTCAGGGTAATTCCAACTGAAAAGTCATAAACTGCTTGCAGAACCTTTGGGGACTGAAAGGGAAAAATCCAATATATGTTTACTGTCTGCATTTATACTTTGTGTAACTCTTTACACAAGTACTCTCAAAGCCAAATTCTCTGATCAATTTTTACAGCTGTAAGGGTGCTTTTAGCGTCACTGGTGACATTCCACCTGTTATATATCAAAGGCTGAAAACTCAACTGTGGCTGGCTTGTTGATCTCCCTCCTGGACATCTACACGTGCACTGTTGACTCTGCGGATGGAGTTCTCTAAGTCTGTCCTACAGAAGGTCCACCACAGAAAATCACAGAACCTGGTCCAAGTAAAAAGTTGTGTCCCTTCCCCTCCCTACTCTCCCCAAGCTGCCACACATGGCATAACTTTTCTAAAAATCCCTAGCAGAGCAAGATCAGCAGGCTTCTCAATATAACAGGTAAATTGCCATAGGGTTCACAGCAACCTGGAGATTGCTATCTAGATCATGACCTGTACGAAGAGTGCCTGCCCTTCTCTTTGTCTGGAAAGGGGAGAAAGAGGGAAAATGAAAAGTTTCACCACAGCTACAGCAAGGTGAACTACAAACACCTCGTAACAACCAACAGGAAACTGACTCAGAGACCACAACACCTGGAGCAATACTGAAAAAAAGAAAGGAGGCCTTACCCAAGGAAAGCAACTTCCTCAGTGTTATAAGGGAGAGGGCTGAAAAGAGAGCTGTCTTCCTGTCTGGGTTATAAGGCAGGTATTTCCCAGGAAGACAGAAGATTGCTTCTATGTAGCATGTAGCAGTTCACAGCTGCCTTCACTTTTATTGGCTTGGAAGAATATTAAAGACATAAAGCTGGAGATTCCCAGTCTTTTTTAACAGGGACTACATGCCTTTAATACCGTGCTTAAAAAAAAAAAGTGATAATGGGTCCATTTTATTGAATATGTGGAAGAACAGTCCAGGATCTGACTTTAAGGTTTATCTGAAAAGCAGTGGAGGACAAGTCACCCTGGTTTTGCTTATATTGATGCCAAATCACTTTTTAGCAGATTAGAGGAACTAGGTCAGAACACAGACCGTTTTTGTGTTCTTTATTTCTCTCTGGATGCTTTGCTTAATGCTCCAGCCTGCATGTGCATATAGTTTTACTAGACTCCAACAGATGGCCTGTATCAAAGTTTTTCTTGAAAGAACTGTGACTAATGTGAGCTGGCCCCATTAATCAAGTGTGGTCTGTATGGAAATATTCCCTAGCTGTGAACTGAGTAATTTCAAAAGGCCTGGGTTAGAAAGCACAAGCTTTGTATACACAAATGTTCTTTTTTTTGTGTGTGTGCGTGTCTGTGAGGCAGACAGTATTGAAAGTGTGTATGTTTTGGGCTTGTTCTTAAGGCGTGCTCTGTAGTCACAGTTTCTTTATATAAGAACTATAAAGTTTACTAACTTGTGTTGATGGATGTTTTTTGGTTTAGGGCTTTTAAAAACAAGCTAAGGCTGAGGCTTATACCATTCAGGAGAGTATGACTTGTGAGATGAAATGACCTACTGCAGTTGATTATGGTCTCTAGCAGTGGGTGTGGCTATCCTGACACCCTAATCACTGTCAGGTTTGCTGCTCTGTCTCTTGTCGTTCCCCAACTGCATAAGCAATAACTTGGAAAAATAGGAGATAATGAAAAATTAATATGGGCACTGAAGCACAGAGGTGGTGTGTGGTAGTGTGGGGTGCAGTAAGGCAGATGTCAGAAGACCTTGTATGTCCTGCAGCAAGACAAGTGAGATAGATGGATAGGTTACACACTTGAAGGCAGACTATCTGGCATGCTGCATTACTTCGACTTTGCAGGACACTTCATTCTGCATTCTCCTATGAAAGCAGTTTCGATAGCACTTTATCACATTTAATGTAACATTTTAGCACATTATAAACATAGTCCATGAATTTAACTCTGCTACGATTACATTGACAATAGCTCGCTCCACAAATAACTCCACTGAAATACAGTGAGCTGTTTGCTCAGTTCTGTTGAAGATATTATTACCAGTAACATACAACAAGGCCAAAACACAGCACTTGTTTTAAGCTCTGCTTCATTGCCTTTTCAGTCATCAGTTATAAAGACACAATATCCCCATGGGGGTCTGTTTGAAAAATGAACTCTTTTCTTCTTAGCGAATTTAGCTTATACTGCATTGCTGTGAAGACCACTAATGATAAGATTTAATGGGTGCTAAAAAGATTGCTTAAAGATCCTACAGCTGTTGTTAGTCAAGTTAGACTGAACTAATGCTGAGAGATGAAGTTGCTAAGATAGTAAGGAAAGAAGGATATTGCTAAGTTATGATGACATTGAGGATGCTGGGGGAGAGGGTGGAGTACAGAGTGACAAATCTGAACCCATTGCTCAAACACTGGAAAATGTATTTGCATTCTGTCCAACAGTTTGGACTGTTGCAGGGATAGTGTATAGGTCAATTGAATTAAATTAGTATCCAGGTCCAGACTCCTGGTGTTTGCAGTTTCCGAGCCTCAGGAATGTTTCCACCACTGAAAAAAATAATAAAAATATTACCAGGAATATAAAAAAACCCAAACCAATAACTTGTAACACTGCAAAAATTGATGGAGTGGTAAATAACAGTAGGTACAAGTCCACTGAACTGACCACTCTGAATTGCTTAGTAAAAGACAATAATCTGAACTATGTTCATTTTTATATAGCCAAATTCAAGTTCACATAGCTTAAAAGAAAAAAAAAAAGAAAAAGAAAGGCTTAGGTCACACTTCATTAGACGGGAAACAGTATCCTACAATCTGTGACAATGAGAAGGAACATAGTATCATTGAGATAGCCAGTAGAAAATGACCTTTTATGATAGTGCTGTGTTTAAAAAAGATATTGTTTGACTATATTTGAGCATGGCAATTCAGCCATGCTAAAGATGTTGTTTCCAAGGAATGTTTGATGAGGTCATTACTGTATACTGTTTTATTATATACCTTTGGGAAAAAAAAATAAAAAGTTGAAAAGAATTGCCAAAATGCTAGTCAAGGCATGAAAAACCTGCCTCGTTATGATTTTTTTTCTTGGGAAAGATAGTAAGGAGATATTTTGATAAGATTTTCAAAATACCTGGCTAGAAAAGAGTTTATCTGATGGTAAACAGCTTTATAATCTAATAGGAAAAAAGGGCATAAGGGAAGGAAAAGACAATTATAATGATAATGATAAGAAGATACATATTAATAACTTAATAATGTAATAAATTACCTAGTAAAGATGTGTTATTTTTCTCAATCATTTTAAGTCATATAAAGACTATAATTTTCTAAAAATATTTCATAGCTCAATAAATAGTTTTGGATGCTATTTAGAAATCCCTTGATAAACACTATGGTCTGTTTTACGTGGTCACCTTACATTGTGGTCCTTTATGACACTAAAAAGTATGAATATTATGGTCTAAAAACATACATCCTTAAAGGTTAGTGGGAAAGCTTCTCTTGAATTTCTTGAATTTTCTGAAGACTGGGTTCTAACTCAGGTTAGAAATACTCCCACCAAGCCTGTCAGAAGAATTACTTGTTAAAACCCATCTCCTTTGGTGCTTATTGCTTTACTATGAGTGACTGAGTCAGGAGAAGAACATAAGATGGTCTGAGCAGTGTAATGGTATCCGGCAAACTTGCAGAGGAAGTTGGAAAAGAAGAAAAAATCATGTCTGTTCAAATACATCGTCCTTCAGCTTCATGCAATGAATCATGAAGAACTATTAAAATGAATAGAACTGTTACTGTTAACATCAGCTGAAGATCTACTTTCTGAAATCTAATAAAAGGCTAGATCAACACTGAAAGCAAAAGAGCTGTATAAGCTGTATGCTTATACAGAAAATATTACGTCAATGTACTTCGAACTCTCTGTACTACAACCTCAAGCCATCACATAGTTTTCTTTTAATGTTAACATTTAAATGTCTCAGAGTGCAACAACTGATTTTTCATCTGAAAATGAGGTGGGAAAGTAGAATTGTGTCACAGAGCATCATATTATTGCGGGTTATCGACATGATCAGTCCCATGACTTCCTCCCAACAGACCTCTGTCTCTTGAGACAGTGAGAGGTTAATGGCAATTACGAGTTCTCACCCTTGATCCAAGACATGGACCTTATGGAGCGGGTCCAGAGGAGGGCCACAAAAATGATCAGAGGGGTGGAACACCTCTCCTATGAAGAAAGGCTGAGGGAGTTGGGATTGTTCAGCATGGAGAAGAGAAGGCTCTGGGGAGACCTTATTGCTGCCTTTCAGTACTTAAAGGGGGTTTATAAGAAAGATGGGAACAAACTTTTTAGCGGGGCCTGTTGTGATAGGACAAGGGGTAATGGTTTTAAACTACAAGAGGGTAGATTTAGACTAGATATAAGGAAGAAATTTTTTAACAATGAGGGTGGTGAAACACTGGAACGGGTTGCCTAGAGAGGTGGTAGATACTCCATCCCTGGAAACATTCCAGGTCAGGTTGGACGGGGCTCTGAGCAACCAGATGTAGTTGAAGATGTTCCTGCTCATTGCAGAGGGGTTGGACTAGATGACTTTTAAAGGTCCCTTCCAACCCTAACTATTCTATGATTCTATGATTCTATGATCCAGACTGGTGGTAAGTGGGTCTTCCAGCTCTTTGCTGGCATCAAGTGGACAATGTGCAGTCTCAGCACATTCCTGTCTCACTGTGACCAAATCCTTGTTCCTAGTTCCAGCATCTTTCTTTTTTCCATAGAATGTCTATCCCCAGTCTTTTTGCCCAGATGAGTCCAATCCTCTTTTCATGTTCCTGATGAGAGCTAATTTTCTCTCATACTATAACTTTCCTGTTCCTGCTCTAGATACACAGCTATCACCTATAATTTCTCAGTAACACCTGACCATGTTTTCTCTAAGATAGAGGTTCCCCGTCCTGGTCTCCCTGCCTAAGCAAAGTGAGTGACCTAGACTTCAAATCCAAAATAATTTTCCTCTTACTGTTGTTTTCCCCTACCCTTTAATAAGGTCATCTCTTCCCTCCTTGTTCCATATCTGGTTTCTCTTTGAATTGGACCTAGGTCTCAGATTTAGTCCCAGGTTTCTTGCCCTGCCCAAACCTATTCCTGTTTCAGCTGTAGCTTTGGTTTTCTTCTCACCTTTCTTGTGTGCTACAGCTTCTCTTTCCCACCAAAAATCGATTTTTCCCAGTCTATTCCATTTTGATTTTCCTCCCCCTCAGTCCCTTCTGTTTTATAATAAGGTCATGTTGAGAAACTGAGCAAATGAGAACTCATAGAGATCTCTGCTGCACTCTGCTATGTTACTCATACTCAAACCAGTTTGTCTGAATTGAGTTCAGGTATTTCTGTACCACTGTCATTTGCATGACTGCTGTTCAAATCCATTCTTTGAGTCTCAATTTGTTCCTGTCTTGTTTAAGCAACACATTGATGAAGCTCCTATTCCTCAGAACAGACAATAAATATCACTACATGTCCTAATTTTGCCTGCCTTTCCTCCTTGTTTTCCCAATTTCTCTCTCCATGCTGTGAAAGATGTAGGCTTTAATTTAATGCCAAATGTAATGAAAAAAAGGAATCATAAAAAAATATTGAAAACTATTCTGAAATTTCTTTGGCTTGCCTCAGAATCAGTGAAGCTGAGCACAACACACACAAGATAGAGGATCAGATTGTGGGATTCATCTTCTTGTTTGGCATGTTGACTCCTGGCTCCTCTGCATCCTTTATAATCTCATGCTCCATGATTTGCAGATCAGCCTGTATATTTTTCCTTCCTTCCTTTCTTTCCTCCTTTCTCTTTTATGCTCATAAAAGCTATGGGCTTTTTTGTTCTGTTTTGTTCATGGAGACAAGTAAATTTTTTCAATCAGTCATGAAGCTAGCAAAGAGGCAAATCTCAGAGGTTTAGCTTCTTTGTGAGAGATTTTTTTTGAAGCAGCTCTACATCTAATTTTCTTTGTATACCATCATCTGAGATTCCCAAGGTAGTGCTTATTGGCAGTGACCTGCCAGACATCCTGGGTCTTAAGGATGAATGAATAAATAACTTTGCTGAATGCTGCTGAATATGTGATAATGTAATTAGTATTCTTGCCAACTGAATTGAAAATAAGATGTTGTGTCTCCAGGGACCATTGTACCCCTTTGTAAATGCCTTTTTTTTTTTTTTTCCTTTTAAATACATCAGATACACATGAACTAAGCAAAAATGTCTGTTGTAAATTAAAATAGCTTTATACTATAGATTAGGTGGCCACTTCTGATTTGGCAGTTAAAGTTCTATTTGCATATCACTGCTTAAGACAAAACAGATGAGAATATGTTTTATTTGTTACTTTTTCATGCATTTAAATTATTACTGATAATTAAATACATAATTTTACATTCAGTCTGATATATATTGGATGAAATGGAACAAAGTGTAGGTTACAGTACATAATAACACTATCATAAGGTAAAGGCAAACAATAACTGCTTTGGGTCAGATCAGTTAATTTTCAGGATCTGCTGAAGACAGTAGGGTATTTGGTGGAGTGGCAAGGAATCAGGTGATACTAATTGTGTTAATATATAATACCTAGAATGTGAATATTAATCAGCCTTGAACAGATTGGTTGCATACAGGTGGACAGGAAATAGTGCAGAGGATTGTTGTGCACTGTTTTTTAGTAAAAATTAGGGTAAGATTTTCCTCAAAAACATACAAGGTGGCTGATATTCTTCTTGGAAAATATCACAAGGGATGACCATGACTTACAGGCTGTCTATCACTTCCACTGCAACTGCTATAGACAATGACTTTAAACCCTGAGAAGTGAATAAATCTGATACCTGTGCTCATTAGGAGGGGTGGGGGGGGAAGCTAATACATAACCTGAAGCTATTTGTAACAATGATGATTCCCTTTAGCTGAAAAAAATAACACAGGTGGTTCTCTACTTCAGCCTTCCTGACAATATTGTGAAGTATTTTGTTGTTCAGAATGAAAAGGGGGGAAAAGAAAAGGAAAAAAAAAAAAAAAAAAGAAAACTGATGATACAGGAATCCTCCTTGCTAGAGCTGCAGAATGCCAGAAAGGCGTCAACCCAAAGTAGACACTCAGTGAAGTTACCCCACAAGATATGCAGCTCCTGGGAAGCTGGTGATCTCATTTAACCTTACTACATAGCATAGAGAACTAATGCAGCAGGTCAGTGACTGGCCCAGATAGCAGTACCTGTACTGACTGAAATTAGTTTATTGTATTTTACTATAGACAGCCAGAATCAGAAGAGGAATAAGGGGACTATTATTTGCATTATAAACTCTTCCCACTCCTGAAGAGCCCACTCTTATGGAAAGGGGTGCTGTGTGACTCCATGTTGCCTGAATCAAGCCACATCGTGCTGTTAAGGGCAGATAAGGTTTTCAGAGTAATTGTGTAGCTATTCAGTGGAATAAGTCTGAGGGATGGGGAAATCATATCAAAGAGTTCATTGTATGAACCACAGAATCTTGGTTCAGAGGTCAACAGGCAGGACTAGATTCTCAAAAGCAGCCCAGGAACATTTTTCCCTTACCTATTTTTCTTGCTATTTTTCCCCTGATGACATAAACGCAAGCTCTCTGTCCCATCTCCAACCCTCAGGACTCTGTTACTCTCTGCCTGGCAATGTTCTCCAGGACTGAGTGATATGTAAGCTTTCCTTATCCCAGGAATGTACTATTTCACTATGAGATAAAGGTGAAGATGCACTTCAGCATGAGATGAGGATGTAACTGTGCACCTTATACCAAAGTTTAGCCTTTTCCCACCCCACCAATGTTTTGTGGCTATGTTTTCCAGCCTGAGCATATAGTACTTATAGGTAAGAAATATTTCTGTCTTTCACTTATTTTGATAGATGGTACTTTTGTATTTGTCAGCTAATGAGTGCTAAAAATTGTTTTCTGCAAGCGGTCAGGAGTAAGAAGAGATACTCTCCACCTATTACCTTTCTTAAAAAAGCTTTATTTTCTCTTCTTTCTCACAAATCCTTCTGTCTCTTTGAAGCTAAGGTGATACCAAATGCAGGTATAGAGAAGCATAATATAAAGTGTGATGTGGAGAATTATAGAATGACAAAGGCCTCTATAGAGTACATTCTACAGAATATAATATGATATATATAATAAACACCATATATTCACCACTTCCAGGTTCTCATTCTGTTTTTTCTCTTGGTATCACAAAGCGAACTTCTGATGCTGAGCAACTGAATGGTTAATATATTCATGGCATCTATCCAATGTATGTATCAGGATAGCTGTAAAGATACCAGATGTTCATCTGAAAACAATTCTAAGGAGAATAACAACTCCAAAGAGTTTCAAAATCTTCTCAGTTTCTCAAATCTTTTTTTTTTTTTCTCTTTAAACGTAAGGGTTTTCTCACTGGGTGATTTTTTTTCCCTTTTCTTTTCTTGTCTTTTCTTTTCCTCTCTTTTCTTCTTTTTTGTTCCTTTCTCTTTGCTATAGTGAAGTAAACATAACCAGCTTTTTAGAGAGATATGTCCTGCTGATCAAGTTTTGATTCTGAATAGCTCACAGATTTCCTGACACCCATAAATATTCAAACTCAGTGGGTATTTGTGCTCCCTGGTATCTATAAATATACTGCAGATTTTGATTGTTTTATGATGGAAGTTTATTTTATTTTATTTTTGCCTTCACAGTTGGCTTTGGGGTTTTTTTCTGCTTTATAGACCCTTGTCTTTTTATTAGTTCTGTGTTCCCTGTTGATTTTATGTTTTATATTCCTGCTGTCACCACCAGCATCTCACTGTAAACAAGAATGTTGTATCTCAGTGGGTTATTTTCTGTTAATAACCTGTGATACAGTATATAAATAAAGCAGAGAGGAGTTCACAGGTGCAATTTATTAGAGTTATTGCAATGTGACTTCAGTAATGTGCTCAAGTTCTTTAAAAACTTTGGTGTGTTCTGAGTTGAAGACGACAGCTATATATTGCAGTTCAGGAGAGAAAAATAAATATCAGTGTAATGAAATATATCCAAGTCCAACTCAATAATAATTGCAATTTCTCAGTGTCAATGCTTGGAGACCTATGTGTACCTCAGGATAATTCAAACAAAAGCAAACCAGTAAGGTAACATATCATCCAGGTTAGGCTGGAAGAATGAAACCAAGCCAAATGGCAAACCACACAAAATACTCTGTCCTCCCTATACTTACATGACCATTAACTACATGATAGCACATTCTGATCCTAGTATGCCCCTGTTAAAACTCACATTATACAATCATATTTCAGAGATATATTATAACCTATGGAGAAGAGCTGTGAAAAACAAGCAAAACATAATTCAGAGGTTGGTTGAGTCTATCTGAAAGTTTTAGTGAAGTCCCCAAATCACTCAAATGAATTTTTGAGCACACTTTTAAAAAAATTTGATTAAAGTGAAAACCCAAATTTTATCAGCAATAATATATCTGCTTGTGGACAGAGAATAGAGCTGTCAGCTCTGAAATATCTGTGAAGGCTGCAGTGCTTTTCACGATTCACTGCTGTTCATAAGAAATTAAAGCATAGAGAATCCAGTGCTTGATGTGAGTCAGATTAAAGGAAAAAAACAGAGTGTTCAGAGCAGCTAAAAAGCAGTGTTTGCCCTACCTTTCCTCATCCTTATAAGCTGATATGTTGACTCAAATAAAAGCTGTTCTGCCATTCGGAATGTTTTGGAATCACTTAGCATTTTCAGAAATAAGTCCTAAAAGAATATTATGGAGCTGTTTTAACTCAATACTATGATTTATATATGTTGAATATTATATGCTCTTTTCTAGGATTAAATTATAATTCATTATCTTCTCTAGATATCGACATCACTCCACGAGTGCAGGTGATACCATGCAAATATGACCAGAACATTTGGCCAAGCGTACAGCTAAAAGAGACGCTTTCCATTTAAGGAAGGGAGATAGCCTGTCTTGCACCTCAAATAATGCAGACTGCTGGCATGAAAAATCAAGGTTGTTGGAGCTATTTCACACCTGTGGAAGCTGGAGATACCAGAAACCTTTTCTTTTGGTGAAACATCAGGCTGTCCTGTCTTATCTAATCTACAATTCACAGAATGCATAAGCATGTATCCTTTTCGTCTGTGGTAAGGCAGACAGCTGACCTAGAAAAGATGAATTTACTTTTCTCAATTATTATTGTCAGCAGAGTGATTCCGCACAAAGGTCCTTTTACACTGGTTATCTTTGATTTTAAATCTTCTTTGCTGACATTAATAACTTCATTCTCATGAATATCTTATGCTCTTAATGACTACTGACAAATATCTGCCAGTAGATGCTCAGCCAACTATAGGATTCCATGTCTGCCCCAGCCTTGGCATCTTTAGTAAAAACCTGTTGAATGCCTAAGCATATTGCTGGCATAAGCATAACCAAATTTTACCTTGCTATATAGGAACGAGTCCTGTAGGATTTATGGATGTTAAAGTTCAAATTTTTTTAGTAGGCGGCAGGAGCTGAGGGAAGCTAACACCACGAAGGCAGTGCTTAGCTGAGATAGTCAGCTCCTGCTTTGTTAAGTTGCTGGGAACGCTGCCACCTATATTAAAGGGAACAAGATCAGGCTTGTTTCTCCTATGTAGGCGCAATCAGTATTCAATGACAGATGTGACATCTCCAGCAGAGAGAGCTGCCTTTGGCATCAGAGAGAACAGATCCTAGTCTTGTACAGTGAAAGTTCCAGATTGTCTTACAAAAAAGGAAAGTCTCTTCTAACTTAAGTAACAAATGCATCATCTGTATTACTACCATGATAGTTCTGGGCAAACAATATAGAATTCTATAGGGTTTTTTTATTATTAGTTGAATCACATCTGTTTCAAGATCACCTTTAAATCCTATGGAAACATTTATGTATCATCCTTTCATAATAATCTGTGGGACTTCTATGAGAAAATCAAATAAAATATAAGACCATAGGCAAATATAATTTACAATCCCTCAAAAAGGTATGAATATTTTTTTTTTCCAGCTTTCCTTTTGTTAATATTTATATTACTCTCCTCCTTACAGATATAATGATTCTCTTTTCCCATTATTTACGCTGTGGATGTTTTTTTCTTTTGTATGATATTGTAGCAAATGCACTACATATGAACTGGAACTCATACCAGGATATGTCTCAGAAATAGGTTTAATCCTGGACATTTTTTAAAATAAGGAGGATCCAGTGACAGCAGTTGCCTGTTTTCCCAGAGAATGACATTTTGCTCTTTAGTACACAGCCGTGTTGTAAACATTTTTTCATCTGTGATAATCCAAATAGTAGAGTAAGAGTTTATTCTTTCTCTGGACAAACAAATAGGCCTATAATTAGTCAGATCTTTGTCTCATGTACCTGAGTTTTCATGCAAGGTTCTCATACTTTATATATATGAAATGCTGTGAGGATACATCTGATACGTCTGGCTAATAATATTACACACACAAGAACTGGAAACTTGATTTACCTTCACTAGCATTTTCAATGAATTTACACCTCATCATAGAAAATTATTTGTGCCAGCATTTAATTAATTAAAGAATAAATCATCAACATTTTTTTTGATCTCTAAACTCTAATATAAGGAACTATTAGCAACTGCCACCTCAACTGAAGGACCTGAGCAATGAAAAGGGAAGATACTTTTTATTACTATTTATTCCTTAGTGCACAGATGTCATCAGACTTACATGATAGCCAGTGTTGAAGCTTCTGGGATCTGTTCTTCCTGAAAGCTGTTCTATCACTTGCAATACCCAAAGGTATGTTAGTTCATCATCCCAAGGTGTTATATACTTGTCCTGTTGTCACCGACCACTTGTTTATGATGTCTCTAATGTCTGCATGGTCTGAATGCAAATTAAATAAATGCAAAGCAAATGGGAGGGACTAACATTTGTAAGTACTTTTTAAATTCTTCTGGTTCCTTAGGACTACATATTTCTTTTTTGTCAAGGCCTTCTGTGCTATTAAGAGGGAAATAATGGTATGTGAATGACTCAGAATTAATTATTTCCTCACATTAGTAGTATATAGAATGTTGTTTAAATAGATGATTTTTAGGTCTTTACTTCAAAATAAAAACTCCCCCACAAATTTGGTCAGTCCAAAATTATTTTTTCCCTTTGGGGAAGGAGGAGGAGGGAGGGGAATTTTTTTTCCTTGAAGTTCTGTTCATCCCTTCCTTCCTGCTTATTCTTCACCTTCAGGTGACGTTAACTAAACTCATTATAGAATGCCGAACTGTAATACCACCAGTCTCCTTCTTATCAGTACTATTAGAAATGTCTTGTCACATGTTTATTCAGATGACTTGTTCTCCTTTACCCTAGTTTCTGGTAAATCTGTTTTAATCCTTTTCTAGTTAATTTCTTTATCATTAAATTTCTTACATAAACGGTAATGGTGCAATTCTTCACTGTTTGAATATGTTGACTTGCAGTGTGTACTTGATTTTGATCTTAATAACACTAGGAATGCTTTCATTGTTTTCAGTGAGGAAAATATTGACCTACAGTCTATCAGCTATATCAGATTCTGAAAGAAAAATGTGGTGCATAAATATCTGATCCTATCCATGCTGATAGGTGCTTCATATTCTAAAATATGCAGTTGCTGATATAAGCAACATGGAGATATATTTCCTTTAAACTGTACGAACATTTTTGGAAGAAAGATTTTATCAGCTGAAAGCTGCCAGACAGTTTTAATGGAATTCCATTCTTTTGGAATTATTTGAAATGTTTATCAGTTTCTTCATTGATAGTGTTTGCCTTATCTGTATTAGTAAATACACATATACAGCAGTCCAGCTACTATATTGTGCCAAGGACTATACAGGAAGCTAACATGATGTAGAACATGATGAATACAATGAATGGAGATTCACGTTCTAAAACACATTTTGGACACTTGGTAATACACTGTTTTACCACATAAGAAGGAAAAAATCCTTTGGAACTCTTTTCAAAATGACTGACAGGGACAGCTAAATCTTGCTTTTGCTTAGTATAGTCCATGGGTTGTTAGGTAATGCACTTGCTTATGATGATAAGACACAGTTTCAAACAGTTGTTCTGTGTGATTCAAATGCATGAAATTATGATGTCATTCTCTCAGCTGAATCTGTTCATTCTGTATAAATAATTAAACAATGTTTGGAGAGGAGCAAGCAAGTGATTCTGTTTCTAAGTTTTTGAGGCATTCACAATGGAAATTAGACATTAGGGTTCCACTTTATGTCTGAATCGGGCAAGGATTTAAACCTGGATTTATCACTGTCTGGGCAGTGTTCTAACCAACAGCATGGCTGAAAAAAGAAGGAGAGAATATTTGGAGTTTTTATTTTTTTCTGATCATATATTTAATCTTGAACTCCATAAAAGTTTTTGAAAAAAGTTTCACAAAAAAGTCTATGTTTACCAATAAAGGTTTGGTTTTGACAAATTAATGTTTTTCCAATTAGAAAAAAAAAAATATTAGAATATTTTGGACCAGATTACTGGTCCACCTACTTATGCCAGTTTTGCAATGATGTGTAACAACATTTTATTCACCAGAAATTTTCTGAATTTATAGTGGAGTAGGAAAGTCAAGAAAAGAAGTCTGGAATTCTTGGAAGGGTCTGGAAGATTAATTGGCTAAAAACAGAAATGGTGTTTTCAACTGACTTGAATATTTTTTTAACTGCCAGACTTCAGAAAAGGAAATTACATAGCCATAAAAAAGACTGGATTTCTACAGAATATCATAGTTTGATGAAAGAATTTGTGAAGAACTCATTCTCTGACAAGTGTGTTTAGCCTTTTGTTTATGGATATCTATTTCTGAGAGAATTTTTTGTTGGCTTAGACACACAGTTGAACTGCATTCTACCCTGCATTTTCTTAGCTGGGCTCAGCTGATACGTACAAATTTACTAAATCAGGGGAGTTCTCTCACATACCTGAACTCAAAGGTTTAAGTATTAACTTGATAGTTTGAGTATTTTAAAGGAGAAATTGGACTGTCAGGAAAGCTTATGATTCCTCAAATCAATTTCTGATAATGTATTTCCATTTCTAATTAAGAGCAACTTCCTTTCTATGGCTTCTTATCATAGACACTGTTATATGTCATGTTAAACATTAATTCCTCACACTCCCGTTCCAGGCAAAATGCTCTAGATACTCAGCATTTAAACTTTGTGGAGTTTGAAAATATTGCATCAGTAAACCTTTATTCCCAGTGAAGATATATAATAATATGTGTATAAAATGTTTAAATAACGCAGTTGCTGACTATATTTGCAATTTCCTAAAAGACTTAATGGCAATTAAGTGACTAGCTTGTAATCCCTTTAGCATTTTATGAGAGAGAGAGAAATACAGAAATAACAATTAATTAACCTAGTATGCTTTTATATTTGCAATTTCCGCAATTTCATATAGTATTGAAATTCTACTTATCAGGAGATAAGGAAAATATATGTTATATCTGCATATGCATTATGTGGTTTTTAAGTGGATAGCAAAATAACCTTTTAGCAGTAGTATGAAAAAAGTGTCTATTTTGGTATAAACTCAGATTTTCTTAATCTTCTGTACCAACTGGGGCTATTGAATTTTTAAATATATGCCAAGTTAAATTAATTTTATGTACCTGTTTCAGCTACCCATATTGCACTAACCCCTTGGACTTAACACAGGAATAGACTTAGAAATAAAAAGAATTTTTTTCCTGAGGATTTCTTAATGTTCTATGCAATTGCCTGGTAAACAGGAATAGAAGCTTTGAAAGAGAATGTATACTGTACTTATATAGGCTTGTTTATTCATTTATTTGGCTTTGTGCTTTTCATATATTTAGTTAGTATTCAGTTTTGATTTCATGTTAATTGCTTTGCTTTTAAAGTTTCAGGCAGTTACTGGATAATTTGATGTGGGAAGAGGTTAAAGCTAAATAGTGTAGCCAAATAGCAGAGGCTTTCTTTGAGAATGCTGCTGGAGTTTGGCTTCCATGTCACGTACTGGGCCATAACATGTAAAATAGATGTCTCCCTCTGAAAGCTCTGCAGTGAGAGAACAGTCTTAAAAACAGGGGGAGGGGAGGTATAGATATAAATAAAAAAAAAAAAAAAAAAAAACAAAAAAAAAAAGATAAGAACTGAGAAGTTACTGACAGAGACTACAATTCAAAGGTGCTAAGTCAATATGAGTTTACACATTTTAAGGAATTTTTAAACACCAACAGATCAGTGAATAAATTTTGCGAATCTATTCAATGTATGAAAAATCCACTCTTGAATTCCAGTCTGGTAACACTGCATTTTAGCAATAGTTGTGGTATAAAAATCGTCTTCAACAGGAATGCATCAGTTCAAACCAATAAGAAGCAATGGTGCTTTCTTTGTGATAATTGACACTAAAGCAAAATCTTGGCAATCATCTCTTATATTATTTAGAGGACCCGTGATCAAAGGAAGAGGGATACAAAGAACTAGCACTCTCCTATATTCTGTACTGATGCAAAGATATTGTCAGTAATGGTGAATACAATTACTACCAAGCAGTGCTAGGGAAATGCTTTTAAAACTCACATTTTTAAACCTTTGCTGCAAATTAGAAGGAGGAGAGTAAAAGGAAGCCAGACAATATTCAGATACCTGCTACTATTTATGGTGGTTTAATTATAATGCTATTTTTTCTTGTGTAGCGATGTTTTCTCAATACATTGCTCTTTATGCAGCCACTGGATGTGCAGTTAATTTTGTTATAATTGTCTTGCTATTTTACAAAAAGTCTGGATTCTAATTCTCAAAATAATGTACTCTGCCTTCATATTAATAATAAGAAAACCACTCTCTTTATTGTCAAGCACACATTAAAAGGGGAAGCTATAGGAAGTTTCTGGTTTTGCACTTTGTCAACAGTCGTCCACTCGCCATCAAAATTTCACCCTGATTCTTGTCAGCAACAGTCAACACAATGGAAACCTGCTGCACACAGAGTAAAAAAACTGTGGGTGAGCTTCAGATTATTTCTTTCCTGAATGTAGACTAAGCAAGACAAACTATTACTGTTCCGGTGTCTCCCTGGGGTCTGAAGATCAGGCATGAGAATGGGTAGAAAAGCTGCAGCATCAATGATTGATACAATACTACAAATGGCATTCTCGTTTTTTCTTCCCTCTGAGTAATGCAGCAAGCACTTCCAAAATCCACCCTTCAGCTTATTTTCTGGGATGAGGGGAAGAAGATGATATTTCTATTCTTGTATTTGTAATACTCTCAATAGTGGCTATTATACTATAATTAATCAAAAGATAGGATTTGTATTTTACAAGCTTTATTCAAAGTATTAAGAAGAATTTTATGTGGAATCCAGACACTCACATTATTCTTAATTTACAGGAAAGGAATCCTTTGTTTGTGATAATATATCAGAACTAACTTTCTGTGAAATACAAACCCAGTAGAAATACTGATTATCATTCATCATTTTGTATGACTTCATCCTAAGTCTCAACATACTTAATGTCTTTCTTAAAGCACTATTATCTTCATTAATTTACATGCGAATATATTTTTAAAAATAAGGACTTTTTATTGTGGTCCTTGTAAGTGAACCTTGAAAATATGACCTCTAATATCCTGAAAAACAGAAAATATTTCTTGTGAATTATATAATGTTTTTTCAGCTCCTATTATGAAAATTGATTTTTGGTAAGCCTGACATATGCTTTTGAACATTTACTGTTGACAATACAGAAGTCATAGAGTCCAACATTCACATTTTTTTGAAAGGTGATGAACCATTTGGCAAAACAATGGATTAAATTCATCTGTGCAAAGGGGCTATAAGATATGTCTACCCCAGTGATTCAGTGTAAACTTCACTTTGTAACTGATCTCAGGGGCACTGGAGACAAAGAAAAAAATAGGCATGGGGATATGTGTTGGACAGAATTTCCAGAGCCCTCTTGCTCTTTTAATCTTCCTACCAGCAAAAAGGGAATATGCAGGCCAAGGAGGGAAGTATTCTAGGATCCACAAAATTACTCCATCTTCAAAAAGCACCTCTTCTACACTCTTTATCTTGGGTAGGATAAATTCTTTTCTCTTTTTCCCTTCCAACGAATCTAGCCTGATTCTTCTGCCAGGTGCTAAAGGGAATATATGCTTTCAAAGGAAATGGAATTGCCTAAGAATTTTAATCAAGTAAAAATAATATTTCATAACTGCAGTATCATCAACTGGACTTCAAGTATAAAAATGTAACCTTAAGAAAGTACTTGTTTTATCACAAGTTTTGGGTCAGTTGTTCAAATGTTAAAATGTGTGGGGATAAAATGGGTTAAATTAGTTGTTTTTCTTTTTTACCAGCTGTAACAGCAGGTAGCAATCTCACTTCACCTTGAAGGTGTCATTCATTACAAGCTACTCACTTTCAGTCATGGGGATTTATAATGGTGGAAAATCACCAGGGAACCCCCCTACTCATCTCTGAAATAATGTACCATAAAAGCTTTGAAATTAATATCCATTTACAAGGTATTCAAATCACATATTTTACTTGCAGTTGGTTTCCTTACCGGAAGCTAAAGGTAGCCAAACATAAAGTCCTTCTAACTTTGGCAAGAGAATTTATACCAGAGGATCTTTAACACTTGCAGCAAATGACTCGCAATGTTATACTACTCCTAAATTTTCATCTATCCTGCAGTACCTTCTTGCCCATCATCTTAACTATGTCAGTCTCTGCCACCACCCCAGATGGCACCTATTACAACTCTGTGTATGAACAATAACTTCTACTGAAGTGGTATGGCTACTCCACAGGCAGCTTTAGGGGTTGCAAAAGAGTAGAGAAGGATGGACTTCTGTGCTCTATGACTGCAAATGGGATTTATGTAATATGTTCAAGAATTTAAAAGAGAGAATGAAATATAAAACTCCCCATAATTTTTGCGTGATTTCACTATCTGTATTAGTTTTTGACCATGCAGCACTGATTAAGATCAAGGTAAGTTGTCAAAAGCAGCAAGATAGAAAATTAAGAGAGGTTTGTCATTTGTTAAAATCCTTCCAAAGCTACACTCTTTAATGATGAGAACACAGATTAGTCAGGCTCTAAAATGTTTAGGCATCAGGAGTTTTCAAAATTCACAGTTTCTTCCCAGCACAGTCCTGACACTCAGGATCCTCTTTTCATTTATTCTGTTGGATTATCTCAGAATGTTCATCATTCTGCCATTCATATATTTTACAAATACTACTGAATTAAGTTTTAACCTACTGGCACTCACACAAGTCTGTCACAATTCTTTAGTTTCCTCAGGACTAGCACCAGTAGATTGTTGTAAAACAACATTCAAATTCTTTACTTGCATTGCAAATGACAAAATATGATCTGCAGTGTTCCTGATTAACTTTTGAGTTTCTGGGTGAATGTTAAGAGATACATTATTTATACACATGTATATGAGTGAGTGAGTGTGAGTGTGTCTGTGTGTACTTACATGTATATATAAGTATGTGCACATATATTTTTAACTTTAAGAAACTCTTGAGGATTCTAAAATCAAAATCACAGAGCAGCAGATAATAGTATAAATACTACTTTAATGAGCCATATTCTGGTAAATTTTGTAAGCTTGATGAGACCTAAGTAAGGCAACTACTCTCAATGAAGTCAGTATCAGTGAAGTCATCTGAAGAAATTCTCACAAATTTCAGTATCACAGTCAGTCTCAAGATGACTGCCACAATTTTATTTCTTTCAACTAATGTCTGTTGTGCTGATATCAAAATCATGATAGTTTTCTAGTTTGCAAATTATTTTAATATGAGTCCAAGAAAATGTGTAAAATTTCTAAGCAAACTATGATTATGTACTAAGCCTGGCTGGGATGGAGTTAATTTTCTTCACAGAAGCTTGTATGGTGCTGGGTTTTTCACATTTGTGACCAAAGCAATGCTTATAACACACCAGTATTTTAGCTGTTGCTGAACAGTGCTTGCACAGCATCAAGGCCTTTTCTGTTTCTCACTCTGCCCTCCCAGTGAATAGATTGGGGGATACGCAAGATTTTGGAAGAGTACACAACCAGGAAGATGACTCAAACAAACCAAAGAGAGATTCCATGCCATATAATGTCATCCTCAGCAATAAAATGGAAAAAAGGGGGTTTTAGGAGGTTTAGACATCTTTTGCTTGGGAACTGTCTGGGTCTACCCCACAAGAGGTGGTGAGTGATTGCCTTTGCATCACTGCTTTTGTTTTCTTTTCTTTCTTTCTTCTTCCACTTCTGCTTCACTTGTTAAATAATTTTTATCTTGACCCACAAGTTTTCTTGCTTTTACTCTTCTATTCCTCCTCCGCTGTCCCACTGCGGGTGGGGAAGTGAGTGAGCAGCTGTGTGGTGCTTAGCTGCCTAGTGGGGTTAACACACAATATGTTAGTAATCAATATTTGTATTTTGGAAATTACTGTTTTTAGAAAACACTCTTTTATGCCTTGTGAATGGCCTTAAATGCAATAAGTTTTCCTTTTTGTTTTAATTCTCAGACACTTGACAGATGTTCCAAGTTCAGGGGTTTTTTTCTTTCTAATCCACATTGTGTTCAACTCATGACTAGGTGTGGGCTACAGTCAAAAAGCTGGCCAACTGTTAGGAATAGAGCTAGGAGCTTCCAAAACCAAAAGATGATCCAATACAATAAAAATTTTGCTTCTCTAGTTTTCACTGAAGGAGAACCATGGTACCAGATGGTTAAGGTTTATGGTACCAGAGCTGGCATGAGGCTTCCCAGCAATGTCACATTCGGCAGCAGAAAAGGTTTCTTATGGAGGTAGGTGGAGCAAAGGAACTGGGAAGGGACACAGATGTTCTGTGGAGATGGACTAGAAAAAATCAGTGGAGCTTTGAGACAATGGGAGGACTTTGATTTAAGAGAAAGAAGAGTCCACAGGATTTCAGGCAACTGGGAAAACACTCAGAGGATTACAATGGCTTTCTCTAACAGGTCTAATGCTGAGATATGAGAGTCCATTTTCTCTTGCTCCCTATCACATGATGTAAGCTGTCATTGCTCCACTGATTTCACAGTAAATATTACTCTCAGAAGGAAGAAGTAGATTTCAGAAGTATAAGAAGTCTGCTGAGGTCAATATATGCACTGAAGGCAATCATTGTAGAGCTAATCCTTTAAAAAAACACCTATGTAGAGTTTCAACTTCATCTGATGAAATACAAAGCAAAACGTAAGTATTTTAAACCCGCTTTCTTCAAGAGTAAACTCAGATTTAGATTACCTCCAAGTATTGTTTTAAAAATCACTTTATCTTTGAGCTCCTCTTTCTCTTCTATCTTGTAGAGGTGTTTGAATTTGTCAGTCATATAGTAGAGATTCTTCTCTTCACTTCAGACAAAGTGACTACTGAACAAAACCACAGATGGTCACAAACTTCAATGCTCATGCTAGCTTTCCCACCAGTTCATACAGTCATTGCAATCAAGTTTATGTACATGCTCTTAAATCTTTGAAATGGAGATCCTGTATTCATGAACAATGAAGCATCTGAGTCTACCCAGATGGCAATAATTCAAGTATTTTGGAGAACATTTCACATTAAAGATCAATTTATAAATCACACGATTTGTGTTGAGTTTGGACTTGCATTTTTTGCCGCAATATATGATGCGTCTGAACTGGAAGTTTATAACTGCAGATCATTTGAAAGTCCTATTAAACACTAATTTACTTCTAATGATGCAAGTCATTTACACAGGCAAACACACATAGGCATGCACACTAAGTATAGGATTTCTTTACAACACTAAATATCCAAATGTAAAATCTGAATATTTGTCAGAGCTACTTTCCTATGTCTGGTATTCACAGAGTCAGTGAAATAGTAACATTTCCTTAAAAAAGCAAAAATATTGCTAGTAGTTCCTTTTCCAAAACAAAAATCAAATTGTATTTCTTTTGAATATTAAACATTATTTCATTATGTTTATGCAAGCAGATAATTATGCAATAATTCCATATTATTTCTCTCTCTATATAAATTGCTGATAACATCAGGTTGAAGTGAAATATGTACTTCAATGTAAGTTCCAGGATAAAGTAGAATTGAATCTATCATTGCAGTCAGTGGTTTCATATCTTAGAGAAGAAACAGAGGAAATACAGATTGGTATCACCATTCTGTTTTCATCACTGCACTTTCTGCTCTTCTCCTTTGCTGTCCTTATTAATTTGTGATGACCTGGCTATTAGTCCTCCTTATCTTTTTGCACTTTTTTCCCTCCTCTCCCTGACATTACTGTCAAGAACTAAAAACCCTTGCTCACAATATATTTTCCCTTTGTATTACTATTAACCAAAAGGTAAGGTAAAAAGGCATTTGTTTCTTTTTTTTTCCTAGCACTTAAATACAGCCTGGCAAGCATGGGAAAATGTTTATAGCTCTTGTGTACCAGAAACAAGACTATATGCCATTCTGATTACACAGGATAATTTTCAAAACATCTTGCAAATTTGACTACTTTTCCATTACTAGACATCCAGATTGACATTCTCTCCTGGATGTGGGGTCTCTGGATCTTGATCAATTCATGGTAAGAGCAAAGACTGTAAAAGTCCCTCTTGACATTAATTTTCCTCTTCTCAGTTACACTCTTTTTTCAGATCCATTCTTCGTACCATAAATGTGAACTTTACTTAAGGCAGTAATGCTGCAGATTCTTTCAGTGGGGTAGGGTCAAGACTATAACGCATAAAAGATTTCTATTGAGAAAAGTTGTCTAATAGAGCTGTGCAAAAGCTTCCAATCTTGTTTCCTGATATTTCTGAGCAGCTATTTCAGTTGGTTTTGAATCATTTGATAATGTGGTAAATTTTCATTTTCATGAAATATTTTTATCTGATTTCCTTATAAAGGACCATATAAAAGTTTGATCAGGCATTGGAAAGGTAAAGTTTATAATTCTCTCTTGCTTTTCCTCTCTTTCGTCTTCCCCCACGCCTGTGTTGTTTGTGTAGTCCTTGTCCACCCCCCCACCCCACCTTCCCGTAATGCCTTTCCTCACCATGTATGTGAAAGACTTAGAGATGCAAGGTCTTAATGATGAGCTGAATCCACCAACTGAGAATGACTTGCTGCAATGTCTAGTTCACCTTTTCTGCTTCAAGCTCTGCACCAGCAGTATGGCATCCAGGCATTGTATTTAGTTTTTCCGTGCATTCATATTGTGTTAGAACTGCGATTTGTTTGAGAAGGCAAAAAATCCAAAGTTTTTCTCTGGTTAAGTCATTTTTGGAAAGTCATTGTAAAGACATCTAGTCTGTTTTATTTTGAAACTCTAACCATGTAAAACATGTATTCTTTTCAAATGTTTGTTAGATCCTTCATTATTTTATAGCATTAGTCCTATATCTGACCATTTTTGCCTAAAATACTTACACAGACCATACACAGATAATTAGAGTTTGGACAGTAAGGGACTGGAGCAGACATACAACATAACAAATAAGACCATTACAAATCCTATAAGCCCTGTTTTTTAGAGGATTCTTTAGGACTTCTAGTTTTACAGGGAATTGTGAAGAGAAAACTATGGATGTTTAGGATTATTTTGCAAGTCCAAAGCATCAGCAACCCAAATAGACAGCTGAGGAGTGTTCCAATTTCTTACAGACTTTCTTAAGTACAGATGAGTTTTGTGAGGAAAACATCCGCTGTTGTCCAAAGGTTTTTAAGAACAGGTTAAACAACCTGCTGCCAGGATAACTAATTCTTAAAGGTAGCAGATGGATTAGATGACTTCTCAAGTTTCTTTGTAGTTGAGTTTCCTTTGATTCAGTTGTCCTTTGTTACAAATTGTGTGTCAGAAAAGTAATTAATATATATTCTAAACCAAATTATTAGCAGGTTGAATGTTAGTTTCGCCAGTATCTTCCCAAGTATCCAGTGAGAGCAACTTAAAGGAAACTCAATAGATAATCACCACTGACCAAAACCTAAATTTTCACCATTGTGAACCTTAAATTCCTAGCTGACAAACTTATGCATACTTCTGACTTGAATGTCAGCCAATGTATTTTTGCATTGAATCATCAATGTCATCATAAAATATAAGCTATTTAGAAGCAGTGGGCCACAGAAACCCTAATGAATAAATATTGTTTTAGTGACAATTTACCTATGTGAACTTGCAAGAAAAATGGGACAGCTTTACAGACATATACAGACCCATGCTTGACACAATTGTCTGTGGATTTCTTTAGCTTCTTTGGAAGTGCAAAGGGGGGGTTATTTGTAAGGGGTAAAATATGATGGCATTCCTCTCTCCCGATCTTCCTGAGCCAGGCAGTCTCAAGTTCCGTTTTTGATATCAGGTTGTGAGTGATGATGCTTCAGCTGATGGGTGACTTTATGTTGATCAAAAAGGTCTTTCCTGCCTTAGTTGTCCAAACAGAAGACAAAATATCAGTAACTGAGAAAACACAGGTCACCCAGAACCCATCAATGCTATAGGCAGGAATATACTGAACCTAAAAAGTAGACACACCAAAAAAAGCAAAAATGTATTGGAACTGAACAGCTTGGGTAACAAAGCATATCATTTTTGAGAGAGGAAAATAACTAATGAGTGGCACATCCTCATTTTTACTATATCACAGAGGCTGGCATTCAGAGAACATTTAAAGGTCCTGATAATTCAAAAATAAATACTCTCTGTGAAAGCTTCTATTTTGTTGGCATATAAAGGCATTTATACCACTCAAAGTGTTTTGGGAAGTACTGTATAAATTACATATCTGCAGATGGAGTGACTTTTGCAGTCACACAAAACCACTAATATTATATATGCTTTGAATTATTTCTCATTCAAGCATGACCACTGGCCCTTTGCCACTTAATGTATGATACTAGTTTTATATCTCCTCTCAGTAATAGGACCTCCAGTTGTGCAGCATCCTCTAGTAATGAAATTTACCATCTATGTTAGTCTCAGTCTAAATTATACTTCTGAACATTTAACCTGCAAGAATTTGGTCTGGAGCTGTTCAGCTGCACTACAACTATAAATAGCTCAAATATATCTAAAATCAATGGGAAAAAAAGTCTGAATGTGTTTGAATATTGCAATTATAATAGTATAGCTGATGAAACTCAGAGTTTTTAGGACTCAGTCCAAAGTCTATGGAGGCTGGTGGAAAGACTCTGAAATGTCTCAAAGGTATAATCCCATTGTCCTGATTTCTACCCTAAATGTATAACCTGCTCATGATCCACTC
This sequence comes from Gavia stellata, assembly GCF_030936135.1. Lineage (NCBI taxonomy): Eukaryota > Metazoa > Chordata > Aves > Gaviiformes > Gaviidae > Gavia > Gavia stellata. The sequence continues at coordinate 33,452,285 of NC_082600.1, forward strand.
AGAGTTCACAGAATCACAGAATCATTAAGGCTGGAAAAGACCTGTAAGATCATCAAGTCCAACCATCAGCCCAACACCACCATGCCCACTAAACCATGTCCCACAATGCCTCGTCCACATGTTCCTTGAACACCTCCAGTGATGGTGACTCCACCACCTCCATGGGCAGCCTGTTCCAATGCTTCACCACTCTCTCAGTAAAGAAATTTTCCTAATATCCAGTCTAAACCTCCCCTGGTGCAACTTGAGGCCATTTCCTCTAGTCCTGTCACTAGTCACTTGGGAGAAGAGACCAGCACCCACCTCTCTGCAACCTCCTTTCAGGTAGTTGTAGAGAGCGATAAGGTCTCCCCTCAGCCTCCTCTTCTCCAAACTGAACAACCCCAGTTGTCTCAGCCGTTCCTCACAAGACTTGTGCTCCAGACCCCTCACCAGCTTCGTTGCCCTTCTCTGGACACGCTCCAGCACCTCAATGTCCTTCTTGTAGGGAGGGGCCCAAAACTGAACACAGGATTCGAGATGCGGCCTCACCAGAGCCGAGTACAGGGGCACAATCACTTCCCTACTGCTGCTGGCCACATTATTTCTGATACAGGCCAGGATGCCATTGGCCTTCTTGGCCACCTGGGCACACTGCTGGCTCATATTCAGCCGGCTGTCGATCAACACCCCCAGGTCCTTTTCCACCAGGCAGCTTTCCAGCCACTCTTCCCCAAGCCTGTAGCATTGCATGGGGTTGTTGTGACCAAAGCGCAGGACCCGGCACTTGGCCTTATTGAACCTCATACAATTGGCCTTGGCCCATCGATCCAGCCTGTCCAGATCCCTCTGAAGATCCTTCCTACCCTCAAGCAGATCAACACTCCTGCCTAACTTGGTGTTGTCTGCAAACTTGCTGAGGGAGCACTCAATCCCCTCATGCAGATAATCAATAAATATATTAAACAAGACCGGCCCCAAAACTGAGCCCTGGGGGACTCCGTTTGTAACCGGCCACCAACTGGATTTGACTCCATTCACCACAATTCTCTGGGCTCGGCCATCCAGCCAGTTTTTAACCCAGCGAAGAGTGCACCTATCCAAGCCATGAGCCACCAGTTTCTCCAGGAGAATACTGTGGGAGACGGTGTCAAAGGCTTTACTAATTCATTACAGGTTGACTTGAAATCTGGCCTCCACTTGCATGGACCCTTTTCAGAAAACTTGACCTGAGTTTTCAGTTAAACAGGCAAGGAATCTGACTGTATGTTTCTGTATATGCTTGTTTTGTCCCTCTATGTGGGTCTACACAAACATCAGGGCCAGTGAGCAGCTCCCAGAACACAACTAACAGAGGCAGCCAACAGATGCAGCAGTTTGCAAGGCAGATTCTGGGCTCTGCTTTCTTGACATACTCTTGACCTTCTGGGCACTTTGTCAAAGACCCGGGAACTCCTGGGAACCCTCAGAGGAATGTGAGGTTGTTTGCTGCCGCCAGGTAAGGCTAAAGCTAAGGCTAAGGCTAAGGCTAAGGCTAAGGCTAAGGCTAAGGTAAGGCTAGTTCTAGGAGATTCTGACAAACTCTGTCAGCTGTCCTTCATGAAATGGTGCCTGCAACCTTTGTTCTAGCTTAACCCTAATCAGAGATGGTCAAGTCCTTTCTTTTAACCCGTGCTAGGGAGAGGCCTGTATAAAAGCCAGGCCCAACACACAACCAACAGATGTAACAGTTTGTGCAGTAGGATGTGAGGAACAGGCCTGCAAACTTTCTCTGTCTAACCCATACATCCTTAGGTATGGTGGGAGGAAGGCTCCTGCCCCATGTCATGACTTGCAGTTATGGAATAGGTTCACTGCCCTTAAGCTGACATGTTCACTGCCCTTGACAGCTGGGAGTGTTGTCAACTGAAGCATCTTTGGTGGCTAAACCTGAACCACTCAGCACCATTAGGAAGAAGCAGTGAATGATAGTGGTAAATGACTTCCTGCTGTGGTTGATGGAGGCTCACATCTGCTGACCTGACTTGTCATCTAGGGAGGTTTGCTGCTTGCCAGAGGCTTACATTCAGGATGTTGTGTCTGGCACTATGACTGGTACCACCAGCTGCCCTTTGATGTAGGCACCGATGATACTGCTGGGGTGGCCTGGGAAATATTAAGCATGATGACAGGGCTCTGGGGGCAATAGTGAAGCAAGGGAAGCCCAGGTGGTATTCTTGTCAGTCATGATAGGGAAGGGCATGAATAAGACTCAATGGATCCTGCAGGTTAACAACTGATTACACGGCTGGTGCTGGCAGCAGAGTTTCAGTTTCTGTGGCTATGGGAACCTCTTTGAGGGCCATCAGCTGCTTGGAAGAGATGGGATCCATTTGACTAGGCAGTGCAAAAGTATCTTTGTCAACAGGATGGCCAACCTGGTATGGAGAGCTTTAAACTAGAAATGATGAGGAACAAACAAAGAAGGAATTTGGGATAGGGTAGGCAAGCCAAGGATCTGGGTTGATGCAAACAGAAGGGACAGAAGAATCAACAAAACAAGAGTGGAAATGGAATCCCTTTGAGTATTGGCATGTAAAGAAGGAAACGCTTGCAGAAGAGCATTCTAGGGAAAGCTCTAAAGCCTGTATAAGGGAATTGCCATGCTTGGGTACCCTTCCAAAGTGCCTCTACACTAATGTATGCAGCCTGTGGAACAAACAAGAGGAGTCAGAAGTATGCAGTTACAGGGCTATGACCTAAATGGGGTGACAGATATGTGGTGGGTTGGCTCACATGCCTGGACTAATGCAATGAAGGGATACAGGCCTTTTAGGAAGTACAGGCAGGAGACGTGAGGAGGGGGAGTTGCCTTTTATGGTGAGGACAGCTGGAATGCATGGATCTCTGCCTTGGGATGGGTCAGGAGCCAGTTGAGAGCTTATGGGTCATGATTAGCAGGCATGCCAACATGGTTGCCATTGCAGTAGATATCTTCTATAGGTCTTCTTATTAGGAAGAAGTAAGTGAGGCTTTCTTCAAACAACTGGAAGAAGTCTCATGGTCACAGACCCTGGTCCTCATGGGTGACTTCAACCACTCTGATATCTGCTGAAAGGACAATGCAGAAGGACACAAGTAATCTAGGAGATTTCTTGAGTGCATGATGGCAATACAAAAGTGGGATGAGTGGCTGATAGCCCAGAGGGTTTTTCCACCATCCAAAAGGATCTTGACAGACTGGAGAAAGAGGCAGATGGGAACATCATGAAGCTCAACAAAGGGAAAGGTGAAGTCCTGCCTCTCAGAAGGAATAAACCCAGGGACCTCTACACAATGGGCCCCAACTTGCTGGAAAGCAGCTTTGCAGAAAAGGACCTTGGGGACCTGGTGGACAACAAGCTGACAATGAGCCAGCAATGCACCCTCACAGCAAAGAAGGCCAACAACATCCTGACTGTGTTAGGAAGAGTGTTGCCAGCAGACCAAGAGAGGTGATCCTTCCTCAGCAGAGACCACATCTGGAGTACTGTGTCCAGTTCTGGGTTCCCCAGTACAGAGCAACTGAGAGGAGTCCAGCAAAGGACCGCTAAGATGGCTAAGGGTTTGGAGCAGCTCTCACATGAGGAAAGGCTGAGAACCAATTAGGCTGGAGAAGAGAAAGCTCAGGGGGGAACTCATCAATGTGTACAAATACCTGATGGGAGCGAATGAAGATGCAGGAGACAGACTCTTCTCAGTAGTGCCCAATGATAGGGCAAAAGGCAATGAGTACAAATTAGAATACAGAAATTCTATCTGAACACAAGAAAACATGGTTTTGCTGTGATAGCGGTTGAACACTGTCACAGGTTGCCCAGAGAGATTGTGGAGTCTCCATCTGCGGAGGTATTCAAAACCTGAATGGACACACTCCTGGACAACCTGCTCTGGCTGACCATGCTTTGTGCAGCGGGGTTGGACTAGACGATCTCGAGGTCCCTCTCAACCTCAACTGTTCTGTGGTTCTTCACAGTTTTTTCTGACTAATATGCTACAGATCCTGGTCAGTAGGAACCAAAGTGATTCTGTCTTTTACTTTGTCTCTGTGTCACTGCTCAACCCAGTCAATGGGAGATGTTTCCAAACTGATTCCTGTGGCTTCATTTTTGAGTTCCAATGATGAATTCTTACTAGGTGTTCACTAGACTCAGCAGGATGAGTTTCATGCTCCTGCCTCTGGCAGGAATACAAACTAAAGCTAAGTATTCTCTGTTTGTGATTTACAGTGAAGTCTTATGAGAGTGTACGTGTAATCACTCAAACAAATTGTAGGGGTTCAGGACACTTTCCAATGACACTTTAATTATTTTTATAAGATATTACACCATTTTTCTGTCCTTGACTCTCAAAATAAGTAAAAATAATATTTGCTTAGGTAATGTTTACTGGTACTTAATGATTGAAGGACTACCTGTATAAAAAACCAGAAAGGTATTATAAAAAAGTAAAATGTAATGGCACTGTGAATTATAGCTGGACTATAAACAAAAAAGCAGAAAGAAGAGAGCTCCTCCCACCCACACTCGGGTATGCACATTACTTTGCGTTACTCCACAACATTTAATTGTAACCATTTAATGTGTACAGATAACATTCTTTTACCAGTTGGATGTGCACAAGTTTCTCAGGAATTCTGATGAAGAGTTATATGTTCTACCTACTTGATGACTTTTTAAGAAAACTATCGTTTTACAACCAATATGAAGCTCACTGTCTTGACTTTGTTTTATGCATTCATTTTCTCTTTACACAGGGAGGATATCTTTATAGATAAGTGAACTTCCATTTCACCTTCTAAGAAGACTTAAAAGAATACTTGGCAGCAATGTTGCTAGCTCATATGACAACAGTAACAATTTTTATGCTAGATCACATGCTCTAACATGCAGGTATTAGGAATCCACGTAACAGCTAAATCTCTTTGAATGAAGGCTTATGCTCTCTGCCATAGAAAATGGTAAAAGCAATCCTCAACATCCCCGAAATCTCATTTCCATAGCTTTAGAAGTAAATGTATGGAGAACACAATTAAAGAGATTGATGTGCTTAATTCTACTGTCAGAGATTGAAGTAGATGGAAACTCCAGGAAGAGCTTAAATATCTTGAAGCTTCAATATCTACCTTGAAGGAAGGAAGAAACATTTGGATCCTTAGATGTAGCTGGAATTCTTAATCCTTTCCCAGTTGTTGCTGAAATGAAGACTCTAGGGAGAATCAAGATACAGGAGGATATGTCTGGCTGAGGAGATTTAACACAACTGTACTGCCTGTGAAAATTGATGTATAGAAGAGCAGAAGGACCTAATAAGAGGCATGATTGCCACAAATCTACAGCAAGAATGAATAACTACACAGTAAGATTCAGCAAGGTAGGCACAGCTGTTTAAAAATTGGCTTTTGCCATCTTCATCATACCAACAGATGCCAGATTTCATTAGGCAGCAGCTTGAAAGCCCTGAAAAATCAGAGGTTGAAATATCAAGGGTCTACATTATTACCTGTCTTGCATGCTTTGACTGCCAAGCATTTCCAAAGCAAGCTATCACAAGTAGCTGAATGAGCTAACCTTCACTATATTTTCTTGAGAATTAAACAAAATGACACTAAATGAGGGCTTGTAAAAAGAATTTTGAGCTTTGAAGTGATTTAGAACCTGAAACTCCCTGAAGGGGCTTTTTTCTCTTGTTGAAAAAAAACTTGTTGAAAAAAACCTTGTTGAAGGTAAAGCTCCATGCATCACCCGGGTCAGGGTAATGACTTTGACTCTGTTCTTCAAGCTGGGACCCGGAATCAAACAGCCTGACCTCTTGAATTTTAAACAAGATAATCAACAATGGATCATTTGGTCCAGTCAAGCATTTATTTTTTTTAAAAATTCAGGGCTTTTCTCATTCTGCACCTTATGTCACTTGCTTTCAGTCAGTAACTGTAAAACTGTTGGCTTTTGATCTGATGTCATACACTTTTTTATGAATCTATCTTGCATGCAATAAAATGGAAGATATTTAATGAGTCAGATAAAGTTGAAATTTATAGGTAAAAAAACCCCACACCAAATACAAACTACCTTTGCCAAATAAGGATCACTGTTCACATATATAATATCAGGAAAATTTTGATTTAAAAATGCTTCTCTTTTCATTAATAGCACACACTTACAGCATAGATAAAGCACTATTTGCATTTTTCTCTTTTTCAGCATTCCCTTTACTTCCATAATCCTTGAAATAATTTGGCTTTCTCTGACATTTGTTCTAAAAGATGTACCACTTCATTAAACTTATCCAACAACAGTGATGCTTTGTCTCTGTGGACAGAAGCATTTCCCATTCAAAATAAGTTATCAATTCAGTGTAAGATTTAGTTTTCTTTCACTGCTTCCTACACACCTGCCCAAATCCCTTCTTTCCTTGAGAAGCTGTAATCAACCTGAAGATCCTAACTTGCAAAAAGGAGGAAAGGAACGAATCCTCACCAGAATGTTCCTTCACTTAAAGGCGTTTCCCAGGTGACCTGAAGGGGGTTCTTTTAATTAGTTTTATTTTATTTTATTTTTTTTATTGCAGGGTAAGTGGGAGAGCAGATAATGGTAATTTATTTTGCATCTGTTCTCAGGACTTTCATATGATATATCCAAGTGCCGTATAAAAAAAAATTAATGAAGCAACTCAAAGTCATTGCTGTGGTGTACACATTTTATGGAGGGATAAAATCTGAAGAACAAAACTTAAATTCTCATTTCTAGATCTCATACCTTATATTTACAAAAAATAAAGATTTTATAAGACAGAAGACTTTCAGGTGCCATGAGGAGGAAGGAGTAACTGATTACAAGTGCTGAGGAATGTTGTTTCAGACTGCTAAAGAAATGCTTATAAACTTATTTTTGAACATGGATCCTGTTCTACCCATTATATTACTCTAGTTTCTGCAGTTTTCAGCATAACTTTTTCAAGATAACTAATATTTTACTTTTTTATTCTGTTCAGCTTCTTCTCCTTTGTTGTGTTGCTTATATAATGTTTTATTAGAGACATTGCCTACTTTTGGCTGCTAGTGGGATGTTGCACATTCCAGATCATGAGTTCAATAAAAGAATGAGTAAAAGGATCAGATGGACTGTAAAGGCAAAAAAACCCCAACCCTCAAGTAATTTGGAGAAACTTTTGGATGGGTTAACAGTGTATGTTTGTTATTTAACTGTTATATGATTCCTCAGCGTAGAGAACAAACTATCCTCTGGTTAATTCATTATGTCCTTCCTTCCCATGGTCAATTCTGTCTAATTTCTGAGTTTATAATTTACGGATTTTGCCACAAATATAGTTGTAAATATGCATAAATAAAAATTAAATCTTCCCTTCCTCATTGACTCTTTCCTTCAGTAGAGAAGAGAAAGAGACAAGGTGGGGAGTGGGGAAGACACCCTCAAACATCACAGGATGGAAATTCAAATGATAGATAGAAAAAAGAACAATATGAAGAAAGATGATATATATTGTATCTTTTTATTACTTTGTTTATATTTTCATGTGACCAGTAACTTTGTAATTTACTCTCTGTGTCTTTTACCTGAATTGAATCAGTGACAGCAGCAATGCTAAATGAGCTGCACTCTTATCAAGAATATGATGATAACAGAGAATTAGAAGAGTGGAATAGAATACAAGACTGATAAAATAAAAGATTGTGAGTTTGGAAATAGTAGTGCTTTCTCTCATTACAAATAGGGTGCTATCTACAATAACATCCAAGGAATTAGTATTTTGTAGAATTTGTGCAAATTATGCTCAATTTCCAACATGTTTGTTAATATTTTTTTTTATGGTGCAGGCATAAAGAATATAGATGAGAAATTGCTTAACTGGAGCAGGGGGTAAAGGAGGGATTTGTCTAGGAAAGGTCTGTTAATAACCCTGGTAGGGGTGTGTATCATTTACGAGCCTGCCCTAAAAGAAGTATGGTACCAAAGATACTAGGGATGATGACAGTTTGAGAAGAGTTAGATGATAAAACGGAGATAAAAACAGATAGCAAAGCTAATTACAAGCAGCAAATCTGCAGTGGCTATACTGCCTTGTGCAGGAGTTCACTGAGGCTACAAGCTATTATTTTCAAACTCTCAGTGCATTTAAGGTACCATAGAATTTAATGGGCATGTTAAACCTAATGTGAAAATAAAACCTGATTTTTTTGTTTTCCTAAATGGATGTTCTCTCTTCTCCTGAGCACCAGCTAAAGGAGCATAAGTGGAGAAGAAATGGATAAAAAAGACATCTGCAAAGTCACTAAAATTAAGTTCTATGTGTTGCAGTCTCTTGGTAGTTCAAGAAAAATCTGTTTTCTACCGTGCTTCATTTAAAATAGGTAATCTGAAAATGTTGCATATTGAATGAGCTACACTTTTTGGATTGATTAAATAAAAAACCGATGTGTGATAAAAAAGCAAAGGTATCTTTTTGACAGGCATATACACATGAGAAACCCTATGAGATTACCTAATTTAGGTAGTCTCCTCTGAGCTGGTTTGCTAATGATAATTCTAATTATTTTTTCACATCCAAACAGGGAATATCCATTCCGAGCTAATTTTCCTTCTTTGAGTTGCAAACCCTTAGAGTATTCTAGCTTTAGCACAGACTTAATTCATTCCAAAGTGCATACTTTATTTGGGAATTGTGTATTTAATCAACTTCTGCAGTAGCCTGTATTTGAATAGATATCAGAAAAAAAGGGAACTTCCTTGTCATTTTTTAAGTCTCTAGAATGGTTTTTGTTCAGTGTCTGAACCATAGGACACATCAAACCTGAATAATTTTTATAACAAAATAAAGACAACAAGGTCAGAGGAGATGTATGATTTTTACAATAAAGAACATTCAGGGATATGATAGTACGTGAGACATATTCCTTAATGTTAAGGAGGATTTTTTTTCTTATTTTACATTACAAGTAAATGAGCTCAAAGATGTGAGAAAAGAAATTAAATTCCAGAAAAATGAAACTTTGAGTGCATGCTAGATAGGAATTAACTGCTTTCTTTGCTCCTTGAAATTTTCTGTGGACCTCAGGGAAGGAATGTTCTAGCAGGTTGCCTTAGCAACACTGCACTGTAATAATTGCATTAGTCAGAAAATGAAAAGCCCTCAAAATACTATAGAAAATCACAGAGTGTCCACAAAAACAAAATTATCACCTATAGAGATGCCTCTTTTTACTAGATCTTGGGTCTTCTTTCTCTCAGACAGTCTTTGGTAGATGCCTACTATGGTTACGGAAGTTCCCCAGCTGGGGAGTGGTGCAACATTCCATATAAATATATCTTCTATCTGAACTCATTCTTGAGTAGGTGTGGCACAGAATTCCCAGATTTCATTTCTTCAGTCTTACCTCTATTCTTTACCACAAGGAAAATGTGAGGGTATAGTGCTGCAGGAATGGCTTTCTCATTGCCTGTGGAAGAGGATGAAAATCTGAAGGGAAACCCCTGTGCTTGTATAGAGGAAAAGGAACCAAAAGAAAATGGCAATCTCCTTTAGACTCTGATATTTAAAATGTTCCCATGACATAGCACTAAAGATAGCTCACAAATAATGTCATGGTGACCAGCAGTTGATGACGCAGGTGTATGATTCCAGATTGCCATCACTTCAGGGTCAGTCATCCTGAGCTCAGAGCTCAGTAATTTTTCACATAAATCAGTGCAAGACATTAATTTTGAATGATTCATTCTATGTAAATCATATGCACATATGTACATAATTATCACTTTCAGTTAAAAATGTGTTTACACATGTGTCTATAACTTTGCTGTGAGATTAAGACACAATAAGAAATGTTTGCTTATAGAATTGATTTTTGTTAGTCAAACCACACTGCCAACACTGGAAGCTTTCTCTCATTTCTGCTTTTCATTCTCTGTCTTTTGTAATCTTTCAGTGAAAAAGGAACACAGCATTTTATTCCTCATTAGTTTTGTCCTCTTCCATTTTGCAAAAATTGATTTTTCCACCCCCTCCTATGTCATGGGGCATGGACTACATTGGCAATGGAATGTTTACTTACCTGCTTTGTAAAAGCAGAATCAGTTATGTCAGCAATGATGCAAATGACATTCTGGAAACAGGATTTGTTAGAGTTCCCTTTACCATCAGCTAAAAACCTAGCTTTTTCTCAGTAAAAGAAAATTACTGCCATGCTATAAGTTAATGCAAGAATGGTTTAAAGCCTTGTTATTTTGAGTTAAGGCTGTGGTTATATAACACAGGTTTTCATGAAATATAGATTATGCTGATTGAAATTCTTTTTCAGGTGCTAGGATCAGAGGCTAGAATATTTGATACCTAATTTTTGCTAGCCTTTTTGATTTGTTAAGAAGATAAATGTTATGACAGCTTAGGAAGATGTGTGAATACTAACATTCACAAGCAGGCAAACAGCATCATTTTAAAATAAAAGCTTGGATAAATGCTGCATATCAGTGTTTGTGAACACCCATTTGAATTTTCCATCCTAACAAATTATCACTCAATTTTTTTTTTTCTACCGACCAGTCATAAATATGTTCATTCACAGTTATTTTCCAGAAATAGCTGCCACTCATATGGTAGTATTTTACCTGCAAATAACAATGTCAGTATATAAATGAGTCTTCACAGGTCAGAATCAAACAGAATACTTTGTGGTGTAAGGCAACATGAGGAGTTCAAGAAATAAAGACCTCATGTATCTTTAGAAGATTTGGAAGCAGGAATCCAGACAGGCTTAAAGAAAACAGTGTTGGAATGGGTTTTAAAAGGTCATCTATTTCATCCCATTATTTCACATATATTTAAATTTTCCCCAGATATTTTCATGACAGTTACTTAAGGTCTCCAGGTTATGTAAGAAGAACAGGACAATAATAAAAGAAATGTAATATATTTTATATCTAAAAGTTTTATTTACTTTTTTTTCCTCAGGTAGATAAATACAAATAGAAATCCATTTAATTTTATAGGAGCATTCAGACATATTTTTTCAAATGTAAGGGTATCCTCACTATTGCGTCTTTAGTTTTCAAATCCTACTTTGTCATCATCCAGAGAGAAATCATTTGAAGTCCCAATTTACTGTTCTCTGAGCTTCAGACTTCTCAGTTTTCCAGTGATATTCCCACTGGAAAAAAGCCTGGAAACCCAGGAATATTGAGGGAGTTATTCAAGGTCAAACTACTTGGAGAAATAAGATGAAAATAAATCTAAATCTCAAATTCTTGTTTTAACCTATTTTTTACTTTAGATTATTGACACATAAAGCTATTTTGGAGATAAATTATTCACATAGTTTGAGCTTACACTGAAGTAGTTCAGCTGGTAAGGAAACGTATCTGTGTCTTGAAGAGAATTTGCGTACCTATGTAAACTCTGTCCTCTGTTTAAGCATGTGTGGGTATTCCAGAGATACATACAATCACAGATCCACAAAGACTTGCCTGCCTCTGGTTCATCCACATCCACAGTGGTGGCACACAGAAAAGCTTCAAGCTGCAGAATTAGATGAAACTTCTGTGGACAGAACTCCTTAATCCAATCCTTCCTTTCCTCTATGTTTCCTCTTGTGTCCAAAGAAACTTTGTAGATAACATGTATGTGGAGCAAATTTGACATATTCCCTTAATATATGAACTTTTCAAGAATACCATGGACAATGGATAATAATATGGCTAAAGCCTGCTTTCCTTAGTGAAAAAACAGTAGGTGAAATATAGGACAGAATCTTCTAATATTCACAGTCAAGTCACAGACAGAAGAACATCAAAATCAGGCTACTGATTATTTGTCATATATATATACAATAAACACCCTGTGTTAGTAATATCCTTAACGATTTTGAAGCACCTTTATATGATCGAAATAATCTACTTAAAATGTAAAAGGGATCATTTTGATAAATGCCCTAAACAGAAACATTTTGAAGATATATCTCCATACACTTTAAGAGTTTGAACAAGTTTACCTTTCCATACTAAGCAGTGTAATTAAACTTGTTGTCTTGCTTGTTCCCTAGGAAACAAAGAGAATTAGGAATGCCAAGCCTTCAGAATAATTCAGTTAATGGTTACAATTAGCTACGAAGCTTTACTGATACTGCTTTGTAAAATATACCAGGAATAAATAAAATGATGCTCTATTCATTTCTTTCTGAAAAGATACATAAGAAGACCTGACCAGAGAGAGATCTACACTAACGCTGATCTGAAAAGTGGAATGGTAATGGCATCATAAATCTGTATTTTTAGTATTTGTTTTCATCATGCATCAGATGAAAAAAAAGACTAAGCTCATATTTTGTGGAATTGAATGGATTTTGAGAAAAGTTGATAAACAAGAAAGAACATCAAGTTTGAGATTATATTAGATGCCTATCTGTCTGAACTGCCAGTGTGTCATGGGAGGTTTAGTTATGGTGTCTTATACCCTCATTTTCTATTCTGAGCCTATGGATTCTGTCTTCTTCACTACACAGCTGACTACAGATATAGAAGAGGAAGATGAGCCACACAACATTATATTGTAAGCTCCAAAACAGTTTAGCTTTGGTATCAAACTAGCTTGAATAGAAATACTTCCATTTAGTATACAGTAATATCTCAACTCTAGGTGATTCAACTGTAGAGAAAGAAAATTGCCGAATACAATTATCTCATTAATAATTAAAGTTTTCGTTAAAATGTATGTTTCCTTAAAAGCAACAACAAAAAGGCAGGAAATTTCCAACTAGATACCTTTTTGTTACTTTGACTATCTGGTACATGTGCAAGAATATTGCAGAAGAAAGCAAATGGATATGTATTGGCATATCTGCAGTTTGTAGATGGTGTTTGTCTCAGTTTCTTCATTTTATTTAGTTTTGTTTATGCTTGATTGACAGTGTTTTGCTGAGATTGGAGGAATAAGATGACTGAAATGTAACCTTAAAAATAATGGGCATCAAGTGGAAGAAACAGCACTGTAACTCATTCATCTGTTGGAACACTTTGTCTAGTGTGCAGCCACTAGGATTTCTATTTGATCTTGTATGTGACACAGAAAGCAAAGACAATGTCTCATTTTTATTCCTTAAGACTGGTAACTTGTTTCTTGCTCTGTGGACCTTTCTCATAGTGGTACCTCAGCTGCAATAAAACGCCTCCTCCACAGAGCTAGTAGAAACTGCTAGAGTCCAAATACTTGAAAACATCTCATGCATGCTATATATTGTACCCAGCTTGCAGGTAATTCCCAAGTGCCACTAAATGTGTTGAAATTAATCTACCCATTCATAAATGCATTAGGTCTGGTTACCTTAGAGGCTCCTGCTTTTCTCCATGCAGATGAGATCATTTGAAATATTAAAGTTAAAACATTCTGAGAAAACCCTGAAGAATTTAGAAATTATAAAGCCAATAGGTTATTAAATGAAGTTTAAAATGTTCTGTAGAATTAAACATAACAATACAGAATAGAAAATCATAAAAAACTTTCTGTTTTTTAAAAATCTTTACAACATTTTATATTGGGAAGAAATATTTCTGTATAATTTTACAGGATTCCTTTTATAATAGCAACTTATGCTTAACTGTGAAGCAGGCTGGAGGCAGGATTTTCTCTGCATGAGGTCTTTGTTTCCTATCTTAGAAAAATGCTGACATTCAAATCAAATCACATTTAAATACCTGGTTGCTCAACCTTACTTTATTTGACTTGAAGTGAAAGGAATAGAAGTGTAGAAGTAGGATAATTCTGAGTTTAAAGAAACTTGGAAGACTCTTTTAAAAGGAGTATTTTTTAACATTTGTCTAACAGTTGTTTACAGTTTGTATAGAGAGCACACTCCCTAGTTTCAGTAGTAGATGAATGAAAGAAGGTCTTCCCGACCTGATCTATTTCAATATGAGTTTCTGAAACCACTACTATGAATATATTAGAATTACTGATTTGCGTTAACAAAAGAAAAAATGTTTTGCCATAAACAAAAAATACATTAGACAGTCTTCAAGTTCCAAAATGTCATGTTCTGTATCAGGCTAACCAAATAAAATTTTACTGTGTTTGCTTTAAGTCTTTCTTCAACTGGCTATACTCTTTCTGTCTTTGTTTTCTCTGACATTCTGAGTCTATTAAATCATTACTGGAATGATAGAGATCAGGAATACAGATCTTCAGAAAAGGTGGAAGAATATTTAGCTGTTTAGTCACAATAGGAAAAAAAGATTTTCAAGACAATTCTAAGAACACCTCAGTTTTAAGTGAGAAAATCATTGGTTAGAAGGACAGCAAATACCAAAGGAGCAACCCAGAGATACTGGGATGGATTCAAAAGAGCTACCAGTCAGAAGAAACAAAGGAAATTACAGCCAGGAACCTGTTGGACTAGAGATAATAGGAACAGCAGGAGAAGAGAGAAGGAAAATATATAAGGAGAAAAGAAAACATTAGAAAGAAGAAACATAAAAAGGGTTAAGAAACCTATAGATGATGCCAGAATATTTGACATTGAGAGGCAGGATCTGAAGGCACTTCTGAAAGGTTAGGCTTAACTCCTTTCCAAGGCTAGGTTTACTGTGGTAAGATATTAACCATGAGGGATGTCTATGCAGCTCCAAATTCAAATGGAAAACAAACAAACCCAACAATAAAAAATAGACTAGAGCTGAAAGGTAGTGCACTTAGAAGGGAAATCAGGGGTGTAAACATTTTGAAAGACTTTAATATAATTTCAGTCTAATTCCATTATGGAGTTAGTGCTTTTAGTAAAAAAAAATCTAGTCAGTTGTGATTCATTCTCTCTACTTTTGGGTTTGTTTTTTTTTTTCTTTTGAGTCTAACAGTATGCTGATATTCCTGGACTGACATTAAGGATTAAAAGGCATAAGTACTTGAATACTTCATTTTGATTTATTTTCTATTTCAGTCTTGATCTCCTCAGGTTCTATAAAGAATTATAAGGTCAAGTCATCTTTTTTTTCTATATATATTATGACAATAAAAACAATATTGCTAAAGGCTATTCTGAAGCATTTTAGAGACTGCAGTAATATACAATGGTATGACTCGTTACTCATGCCTTAATTTTATAGATTGCTTGACAACCCATACCTAGTGATTGTGTAATATTATTTTAATTAAACATTATACTAAGGAATGTTCTTTTGTAGGGATGCCAACAAGATGAATGCATATACTATTTTGAAATATTTCAAGGGGTTTTGATATTCCACAATATGTATTCCAATCCTACACTTTAACTAACATTATTTGCTAGTCATTTGACTAAAAGTAGTCATCTGCAGTTAGGGTAACCACTTTTCTCAGTATAGGCAATTGCATTTAATTTCAACTGCATTCAATCTCAATTCAGTTGGCTTCTCAAATGTCAGTGTCTAATTCACCTTTTATGGAATTGGAGACACTTTAAATGTCTATGTCTTATCTGAAATGATTCAGTTCTCAGATGCTTATGTGAACAATTATTCATTTTCACAACAAAGGTCTTTGCAAGACCGAAACAGGTCAGCAAGTCCCTTTTTCCTTCAACCATTTCTTCAGAGTTCTTAATTAACTCTTTCATCTAATTGTCACAGCTCTCTTGCAAAAAGACTATGAAGGTTCTTAAGTTCTTCTCATTTTACAAACTCACTCATAACAAAAGCTTCAGCAAACAACAGGCAACTGTCTATGGACTAAAACAAAATAGGATTCCTCAAATGATGCTGAAAGGAAAGGCACTGAAAGCCTGTCAAGAAATTCATGTCCATCACATTACCTCTCCCTCAAGGAACAGCTCCATTCTGTAGGTAGTACTGGAGAAGAAAAACTGCTTTAGTGCAGTCTATATAAGTTTACAGGATCTTTCTGTAAGGAGATACTGGCATCTTCCCTAATCAAGTCCACCTCCCTCTCATCCTTTTCGACTCCAGTTTCTCACTACTTCCTAGACCTGACTCTGCATTAGCTGGTATCCTGCCTGATATTCATGCTTGCTTACATTATCCTTTGCTTTCCCCCATTCTGAATCTAAAATTTCTGACTAACTTCTCACTGTCTGTCAGCAATCTCTGCCTAATCCTTCTGATGACTACTCAACATGATTCTTAATTTCTTAGGAAAAAACATTTCTGTCTTTCCCGTTATCTCCACTTCAGCTGTTACTGACCAAAGTGTCAGGACAAGCTTGCATGTTACCATTGTCATTCTCATGCATTGTCTCATTCATTGTCTTCATTTTGGAGGTTCTTTTTATACAGTCACAGTCTTGCACCAATTAGAAATAATGGGCAAATAGAATTGTGAAAACAAGTGGCAGACATCTGGAGTTCTGAATGAAACTATCAAGAAGTTGCAGATTATCTTCAATTTCAGGAGTTTAGAAGATATAATCAAGATACTAAAGCAGCCCTTTTTAAAAAGTAAGCAGAGAACTTAATTTCAGGAAGAAAAAAAAGAACCCCCAAACCAAACAAATATTAACTACCCAATTTGCATACAGGCATAGTTTGTAATAAACTCACTCTCAACACTAAATTATAATATAATGGCATGTAGTTTACATTGTCATGGGGCTATGTTATATATTTTGTAGGAAAGTAGACTTTTCCATGTCAAAAGAGTATAAACAACAGCAAGCAAATAAAATAAAACCCTTCCTTTCCATCAATACAAACAACAGTAAAAAGTCGGTCTTCTCAGAGAGTGTTTTCATATTTTTCTCAATAATGGATTAGAGCTTCTGCACTTTGCACAGAGATATTGGTGCTTATGAATGTTTTTAAGGCAGTTTGCTTGCTACACCTCAATTCCATTTTAAGAAAGGTGCACAGTCTGGGATTACACCTGTGTCTTCTCCTATCAGTAACTTGCATCTTTATAACTCAACGTTGTAAGAAAATTTGAATTCCCTTTTTGTTGTTTTTAAAAGTTCTTGTTTATAATGGTAGTTGCAATCTAATAGATGTGCATATTTGAAACCTAAACCAATGCATAGCTTTCCTGGTTGCATTGATTAGACTGTATTGATTTAAATCAAAAAATTCTTTACAGATTATCGATCTTTCATTTCAAACTATGTTCATCTGTATGAGCTGGAATATTTCTCATTTCGTATGATTGTACTGCAAAACCAGGAAGAATCAAATGTTTTAAACATAGTACTTTGCTTTGCTTTGTTCTCTGAGTGTTAACTATGCTTGAAATTCTGAAAGGAAATTATATAGGCTGTAAAGCCAGGAGTACTGAAACAGAAGAAAATATAAGCTTAAATCTCTGCAAGTTAAAACTGCTGAATGAAGATTTAGCAAGCATTTTATCTATCTTACTGCTTATTCATTGATTTTTTCACCATTAATCCTCCTAGTTACTAGGCAAAATTACATGTTTAAACTGAGTGACAAAAGCCCCATTTCTTACATGAATTGCAGTCCTTCTAACCTGTCAGGTTTAAGGATCACAGACTAATAGACAGACACTCCTCAGAAGAACATCACTTTTCCCTTCTTATCTGGAGAAAAGAGAGGTCTCTGTCTCAGTTGTCATATATCCAGGTTTTCAAAACTCTTCATTTTGAGATAATCTAACTACACATTGAAAGTATCCATCTTTGTTGGGAAGTTTTTCATTAATTTGGAGGATGCATTCTTACAGCTGCTACTCCACTAGAGTGCCTGTCATTTCTTTCTTTACACCAAGTCTGAACTAAAGATGTAATGGTGGCTAAAGTAAATCAGCTTGTGAGAGGCAATGTTTTGCCTATGACAGTTTGTGAGAGTGCTCTTTGCCTATGTCAATCCTCTACCAGACAGCCAAGATAGGTAAACTCTCTGAATGTTAACTTTAAAGAAAGCTCTGCGGAATGAAAAAAGTTGGTCAAAGTGGTAAAGATGAGAGCCACCTGCAAGGAATGAAGAAAAGCTTTACAAGACAAAGTCTCTCAGCAATAAAACAGTAAAGTAAGTTCAGTTCAGAGAACTGTAAAGTGATACACATGAGAGAACCAATTCATCTGTAAAGTAGATGGATCTGAGTTCATCACTAAAAGACATAAACTAGACCTTGGGATTATAGAATCATAGAATCGTTTAGGTTGGAAAAGACCTGTAAGATCATCAAGTCCAACCATTAACCTAACACTACCAAGTCCACCACTAAACCATGTCCCTAAGCGCCTCATCCACACGTCTTTTAAATACCTCCAGGGACGGTGACTCCACCACTTCCCTGGGCAGCCTGTTCCAATGCTTCACCACTCTCTCAGTAAAGAAATTTTTCCTAATATCCAGTCTAAACCTCCCCTGGTGCAACTTGAGGCCATTTCCTCTTGTCCTATCACTTGTCACTTGGGAGAAGAGACCAGCACCCACCTCTCTGCAACCTCCTTTCAGGTAGTTGTAGAGAGCAATAAGGTCTCCCCTCAGCCTCCTCTTCTCCAAACTGAACAACCCCAGTTCCCTCAGCCGCTCCTCATAAGACTTGTGCTCCAGACCCCTCACCAGCTTCGTTGCCCTTCTCTGGACACGCTCCAGCACCTCAGTGTCCTTCTTGTAGTGAGTGGCCCAAAATTGAACACAGTATTCAAGGTGCAGCCTCACCAGTGCTGAGTTTAACTACATTCACCACAACCCTTTGGGCCTGGCCATCCAGCTAGTTTTTTACCCAGCGAAGAGTGCACCTGACCAACCCATGAGCAGTCATGCCACATTATGATATTATGATATCATTTGACATTGTAATACGTAGTTCCATGAAAATATATTCTCAGTATTTGGTTGTGGACACAAAACCAACTCAAATGTTTGAAAATATTAGGAAATAGAGGGGGGGAATAAAAATACTGAAATCACTGTATAAATCTGTGGTTTTCCCAAACCTTGAATACTATGTGCAGGTCTGATCTTATCCCCAAAAAGTATTCAATACAACTGAGAAAGATTCAGAGAAAGACAAGAGTGTTCAAAAGCGTGAAAGATCTTACATATAACAAATAGTTGAGAAAACATGCTCTGCAGTCTGGAAAGGAGATCACATAAAGAAAATGCCAGAAGCCTACAAAATGATCGTGATGAGTGTGAATAGGAAACTACTGCTCTCTGTCTACCCTATTACAAAAATAAAAGATTATTAAATGAAGGTGGTAAGAGCCAAGCTCAAACAAATAAAAGGACCTAGTTCTTAACTGGAAAAATAACAGACCTTTTAAATTCCTGACCTTAGGTTACTGTGCATGTAAAAATGTCTGTGACCATAAAGAAAAGAGATCCAAAGAGGTTAAAGAAGTCACATTAGGTTCAGGAAATCCTCAAAGCAGAATATAATTAGATGACAGGACAGTACCAAAGGGAGCTATAATTTGTTTGCCTTGTTCTTAATCTTCCCTTGCTGTTGCTTGTGGCCACTGCCTAAGACAGACTTTTGGCCTGAACGAGCATGGCTTTTCTATAGATATCTTGCAGAATCACACTCACCTACCAAATTTTTCATTTGCTACAGATCTGTTCTAGTCACTTTGATTCTCCATTTGTCTTCAATAGATGCAATTCCTCCCACTGCATATTTCACATACATTTGTTTTATTCATGTAGGAAACAGAAGCTCTGTACAGCAGTGAATACTCAAGGTTGCAGTGAAAACTCAAGGTGAAAGTCTGAGTAAAGTTTTCATTTTAATTGTTTCTCAATGTAGAATCCTACAGGTCAGTTGCATCAATATGTACCAAATACAGCAAGCATTAAATACAGTGTAATCTTGGTAAGTTGCAAAATGTTTAAGAACTCCTAGAGCCCAGCTTCATGCTAAACCTCTGAACTTTGGGCTATGGGTCTCCAGTATATTCAAGACATTTTCTCTCATTTTAATTACTGTTATTTTATACAGTTCTTTAGCAGTTTCCTAGCTCTGAGTTTTCTTAGGACTACAAAACTCTATGAATATCCCTTTTTCAGGGATTTGCCATTTACAACATCACCAGACATTGACAGCCTTCTATCTATCTATCTGGAAGTTTCTCAGTCTCCCTTCATTGCTGGACTAGGAGACAGCCATCTCTCAGTCATTTTGGTTTCTCTCCACAGGCTTGCAGAATATTTCCACTCTCCTATCCTGGAGCAATGACAGGAAAGAGAATTTTCCTGTGTTTTCAAACCAAGAAGCTCCACTACACCTCATAATTTTTCCCACCTACTGCTTATTTTTTTGGTTTATCCTCATATCTCATCACACCTCATCTCTTCTTCCAAAAGCAAGCACAATAATTTTGCTAAGACTTGTAAGTGAGACTACTATGCACACTGAGAACCCTCATTCATTTTTCTGTCTGGTCGTCAGGAGCATGAGCCACCAAAAAGTCCCTGCTGCAATTTCTCTGCTATGTGCTGGTCTATTGAAAAGAAAATTTATTGACATAAGCATATAGAGGAGTATTTGTTTACTTAAAATGAATAAATAAATGCATTTTAATAAATCTGCCTATGTATACCAATGGGAAATATGGCTTTGTGGATATTATTGAAGTATAAGCTACTCGGCAGACTTGTGACTATTTGCCCAGGAGGTACTTCAGACTGACATCTTCATCAGTGATGATGACTGATATTGCTGGCAGAAAGAGTGGATGTTTTCAACATGGCTTGTTTCTTTCTCTTAAATGAAACATTCTTGGGAGCTTCAGCTTTCTAGAAACTTGAAAGGAAACTTGTCACAGAAGTCTGGAATACTATAGATACAGGTGAAATTCTGCAATTTCCTTTAAAAAGTACACTGACTGGAGTTGAAGGGAAAATGTTGCCATATCCACCTGAAAATTATCCATAGCAAGGTTTAAATTAGAATGTACTTAACACTTGAACTAAGTCTTTTCTATGGCACTGTTCAT
The DNA here is from genome assembly GCF_030936135.1 of Gavia stellata. NCBI lineage: Eukaryota > Metazoa > Chordata > Aves > Gaviiformes > Gaviidae > Gavia > Gavia stellata. Next base: position 33,473,169 of record NC_082600.1, read on the forward strand.
GTACTTGCACACAAGAAGTTATTAACTCCTAAGTGAACAGATGAGTGTTTTTTTAGACTGGCTATGTTGCCCAACTGTAACGTCCTTTTGAAGCTGTTCAGCGGGGAAACTTCTTCAAAACATATGTGCCCGTGCTTATTCCTTCCATAGTCCTCAGAACTGAGACAAGAATTCTGGGATCATTCCATAGTACAGAAGAACGACTTCACCTCTACCCTCTTTCAATGTTTATTCATCGCATATGATATTTTCAAATTATCCTTTGGAATAGTCCTTCATTAGATGGTGAATATTTTGATATTAAAAAACACACACAGTCTTGTACAATTTATTTTTAATAGAGAAGACTAACACAAAACCTGAAACTCTACTAACAGTTTACAATGATGGAAATATAAATCTACTTCCAAGCAGAGCAAGCAAATTGCTAGCTGTTATTCTACTATTTCTTTTTTTTTTTTTCCTCAGGTCTATATAACATGAGAGGATTCTTAAAACCTTTTGAGAGAGATTTCTTACCAAGCTCGAAAATTAAATTGATAGTAATTATAAAATGAATATGAGAACATATTATTAAAAAACCAGTTCTTTCTTTTCATAATGAAAACAAGGAAGATTTCCCAAATATATATTTCATTGTATTTTAAACTGAATGAGTCCCAGTTTGAAAAAAACATTTTATCTCTCCTGCTATGTGAAAACTGGCATTCATATCCTATCTATAGACACTTCAGATTGTCCTCATGATGGGTCATGCAGTCTAAGCTAGATATTTCTTGATAGCTCCAGGGATGGGATGTCTTCAAAGAGGAATCACTATGGACATAGTCCTTCAGAATGAAATGTTTCTCAGAGATGGTATCCACAAGGCACTGGTAAGTTTAAGATTGAATTCATTTTGGCATTCAGCACAGTTTACAGTAACTTAGGTATACTTAACTCACAAACTTCCAAACTGAAAATTGCCAGCCAAGAAGTAAAGGACAATAGGAATCTGGCTATCTCTTCTTGGCCAGCAGAGCCTGTGGGAGATGCACAAAGAGAAGTAAAATTAGCAAGAAGTACAGGACCAAACAGGGACTTTATGTAGAAGAGGAAATCTGTATTTTATTGTCTTGTGGTTTACAAAATGTCAACAGCCCTGGCCATACCTTACTATGTAGTTTTGAGCTCTATTTACATTAGGATTGAAAAATTCAGATGTGTTTATGGTGTTATGTATGTATGTGTTATGGTGTGTATTATGATAACATACGTGAAAGATTTAACATATTAGAAACTGTTTATATTAAAAAGTTAGTGCTGTGAGGACAAATTAGTGAAATTCTGAAAAGGACACATAAGATTTATCCCATTTTACATGGACACTTCTACAGAGATGCAATAAGAATTCCACTGTTAAATACAGCCTGTCCTAATGATGAAAAAAAAAATTCTTCTAGGAGAGTGCTGTGATCTAATATAAAATAAATACTGTAGGAGAAAATTACTTGCTGAGGGAATGTGTAAAAGCTATAAACCAGGATATTTAAAAACAAAAATATTTGAAAAATTAGATAATATTATGAATTGGTGGCACACTAGCCAAGTAACCCAGCCAACCCAGAAAAAAATCACGTTCTAATTAAATGAAGTAAGAAATTTTTCTGTGATTTTGAGCTAGTCTTAAAGGCAGAACTAATTAGAAATATGGTTTTATAGATTATGTTTCTTAGGGCAAATACCAGCCTCTCCATGTATAAAGTATTGACAAGTACTGCACAAGTAGGATGGGGATGGGGAGAATTCATGAATGAACTAATAAAGGTGCAATAACTGTTTTCTCAGAATCCAGACTGGGTGGTTTATTCTGTGTTCATGGTGTTGATTACCTCTTTTTTTCCTTTCATTTGTGGACAAATAATAACTAACAATCTAAACCAGTCTTTTAACATAACAACAGGAAGTCCTTTCCACAGCTTCAATTTTATGTTCTTTTTTTTTACAAAAACAATTTAAAAATAATAATTAAGATGATTCCCTACAGTTAAATGCATCAACAAACTCATGCACCTCTTTAATTTTAACCTAAATGTCACAACAGATGCTGCTCTTCCAGTCTCAATAGGGAGCAGATTCCACAATCAGGGAGTGTAATTACAGAAAGCTCTAGCTCCTGCTGTCTCAAAGTTACACTTACGGCACGCTAAATAGTCTGCCAGTTTCAGTCTTCAATGACTGACTGAGGCCTTTGGTAATAAAAGATCAGTCAAGAGTACATTATGATACTTCACAAAATGCTAACAGCTTTGTAGAATTTATAATCTGGTGAGACATATGCCAGCTTTGTACACTGCCAAACAGTTAAAAACAAATACAATAAGAGTAGGAAATAAATATAGTATGAGTTTGTAACAGGAAAAGTGTCATCTCACAAGCAAGGTAATACATCTGACATAAAGCATAAATTGACAAGCAATGAAAACTAGTGTTTTTATCCAACAGCCTCTGTTGGACCCTGATAATAGTTAGGAATAGCCTTCAGTTAAAAATGGGATGTCAAGTAATATTTTTCTTTCATGAGAAATATGATTTTTTTTTAAAAAAGAAAATACAAAGGTCTGTAATGAGGTTTTCCTTTTGTATTAGGTTTCTTCAGAAAAATCCAAATTTTTAACTATAAGAAAAATTAAAGTAGGTGGAGAAGAATGAGTCATAAAATGAATTAGAGAACTGAATAACCCTTTCTGATAGAAGAACATCTGATGTTCTCGCCTTTTGCTGCACACAAGTCATTGGCAGTCAGTAGTTAACGGCCAACAATTCAGAAGAAGCACTCATGCATGAAAATAACCCAAAATGAAGGAGGCAGGACACTTAAAATATTCCTCTCGGAAAGTGCAAAATGTTGAAAGAATCTTTGTTTTACTCTAAGCACCTTCTCTCTGTAACTTCAAATTCACGATTCTTTTTCGTAAGAGCCAATAACTTTCAATTGTAAACTTGGGGAACACTTAATTTGTATGGAATGTGTGGCAACTCCTGGAATTAAGAGAAGACATATTTACCTAATGGAAGTCAGATGACAGGCACACAAATAATAATGACTGGGGTCAGTCATGTTAAAAAACATATTTTCAAATTTCAGTACACTTCAGCCAGAACTGTGACCATTTTTTTTAGCTTCTGTAGTCCTCTTCTTAGCTGAATTACAGCATTTTATCTCGTTTGCTCCAGAGACAGAACAAATCATTGAGCAACATCCAGAAAGACTTCTCCAGATGTTATTTACAGTATGAATTAAAAATTTCCCTAATATGGTGTATTGGGTTTGCATGGCAGCACTTTGGTAGCAGGGGGGGCTACAGGGGTGGCTTCTGTGAGAAGCTGCTAGAAGCTTCCCCTATGTCTGATAAAGCCAATGCCAGCCGGCTCCAAGACGGATCTGCCACTGGCTAAGGCCAAGCTAATCAGCAACAGTGGTAGCGCCTCTATGATAACATATTTAAGAAGGGGGGGGAAATCCGGGATGAGGCAGCCGGAGAAGAGAGGAGTGAGAATATGTGAGAGAAACAACTCTGCAGACACCAAGATATCCACCTGCAGCCCGTGGAGGACCCCACGCTGGAGCAGGTGGATGCCCGAAGGAGGCTGTGGTCCTGTGGGAAGCCCATGCTGGAGCAGGCTCCTGGCAGGACCTGTGGAGCCGTGGAGAGAGGAGCCCACGCTGGAGCAGGTTTGCTGGCAGGACTTGCAATCCCGCGGGGGACCCACGCTGGAGCAGTCTGTTCCTGGACTGCACCCCGTGGAACGGACCCATGATGGAGCAGTCCGTGAAGAACTGCAGCCCGTGGGAAGAACCCACGTTGGAGAAGTTCGTGGAGAACTGTCTCCTGTGGGAGGGACCCCACGCTGGAGCAGGAGAAGAGTGTGAGGAGGAAGGAGCGGCAGAAACAACGTGTGATGAACTGACCGCAACCCTCATTCCCCGTCCCCCTGTGCTGCTCGGGGGGAAGAGGTAGAAAAAATCAGGAGTGAAGTTGAGCCCGGGAAGAAGGGAGGGGTGGGGGGAAGGTGTTGGGTTTTTTTTAAGATTTGGTTTTACTTCTCATTATCCTACTCTGGTTTTGATTGGTAATAAATTAAACTAATTTCCCCAAGTCAAGTCTATTTTGCCCAAGATGGTAGTTGGTGAGTGATCTCCCTATGTCCTTATCTCGACCTACGAGCCTTTTCCTCATATTTTCTCTCTCCTGTCCAGATGAGGAAGGGGAGTGAGTGAGCGGCTGTGTGGTGATTAGTCCGGCTGGGCTTAAACCACGACATATGGGAATTCCCTAATATGGGAATAAATAATTTATATGAGGAAAATTCATACGGGAATAATTATGTACCATTTGGGTTCACTTCATCCATTCTTCAACTAATTCACTTTATTTGTTGTCAGTTCTTTCTTTGTGAGGAAGATTTTCTGATTTAAAACACATCAGACAATGTCATGGCCCTGAACGCACTCCCAGCTCTGACTGTCCCTGCCCACCCCCCAGGGCTCACCCCACCCTACTCTTGGCCCAGGACCCCATGTCAGCCCCCCAAGGCCACCAGCCCCTGCCCCAGCAATGGCACAGGAGGTCCGGTCTCCAGCTCCCCACAGCCCTTCCTGGCTCGGCCATGGGACTCGCTGAGCCAGGCCCACCTGCAGGCCCAGCCCAGCCTTGGCCCATCCCCATGGTCCTGTGTGGCCATCCCGGGGCTGTGCCAAACCCTGGGCCCTTTCACTGGGCCTGATCCTGACCCCCACCCACCATCCCTGCCTGCCTTGGCCTATCCCCATCCCCAGGGAGGTGGCCAATACTCAGGGCTGGGGCTGCCCCTGGCTGCCTCCCATCTGCCCTGCTCCTGGCTGGGAGGTGGGACGGGCCCTGGCCAGTGAGGACCCCTATCCTGTCAGCCCCCTGGAGAAGCCCCTGTGGCTGCTGGCACCGTCCCTAACAGAGTTGCCAGCCTTTGTAGCTTCCTGACAGGCAAATCCACCCATAGCAAGTATGCAAGACTGCAGCACCTAATTTCTGTTTTTCCTTTTATAGTCTCAGTTACTTTTACTTTGAAAAATTCTGAATGCTTATTCTGTCATACGGTCATAATAGTCTTGATTGATTACTTCTCATATGGGGCTTATTAATCTGTTTTCTGGTGTTAACTGTGAAGATCCTCAACAACATATAAAAGAAATCATTCCAAAGAAAAAATTAAAAATACAGAAATCTGAATTAATGAATGAAACCCACAAATACAATGATATAGTAAGCTCTTAATGAATCCTCCACAGGTATTGTGAAGGGAGGCAGCAGGGAAGGTGGGTAGGTGGGTGGAGACACTATTGCACAATCGGTAAATAGTGCAAGAAACAAGCACTGAAACCAGAAGTTACAAACACTAGCATTTCAGGGTACATTTGGCTTTATTTATAGCCAATTAATGTTATATCTTCAGAAGTGTAACATGTTCATGAATACCACTGGATTTATTGCATTCTACACATAAGAGAAAAAAAGTTCAGAGAACTGCACTGACCTTACCCCACAGATATAAGCTATACCAGCCTGCAGGATTGCATAATCTCCTAAATCCAGGGTTTAGAGCACAGAGAAGCTACATGCAGGATATGGGAAAAATAGCACATTCATTCCCTAGGAGGAAATTGGCTGGTAGCATTGAGCAGAGCTAGAAAAAGGCAGAGGTATATTTGCTAAGTACATAATCTCCTTCTGTTTTAAACCTTTCCTCAGGATTTATCACTCATCTTCAGATTCTTCACTGACATGAAACTTTTTTTCCCACGCATTTTCACTGTAGGAATAGCTGAATGCATTCCTTTCCAAGATGCGTTTTCCCAGTGCTATGTGTTCAGATCCTTTCATTGTATAAAAAGTTCACATACAAGGAGCCTGAAAGCAGCAAACTAGAGAATAATTCCTCTGTGAAGATATTCCCTCTCCTTGCAAATCCCTCTGAAGTCTCAGAAACATATTCATCTCATTTACCAAAATTTTAGATTCTTCTGGAAATTCTCCCTGGTATAGGATCAGTACAAAAATGGGGCTGGGTCTTCAGCTGAGGGCAAAAAACTGTCACAGCAATACATTAGTTGGGGCCATTCTCTAGATGCATTTCACAGATGGTGTCCACTGTCTCAGAGACTGCTGCTCCAAAATAGATTGATGCAACAAATAAACAACACTGGAAGACAAAAAAAATAATAGCATTGCTACTTTTACTACCTATGGATCACTACTTTAAAGAAAAACAAAGGTATAGAAGTCTTCTAGGGTAATCAGACTTATGTGCAGCCAGCAACAAGAATTCTTCCAAATAATCGAGTGTGACATTTTAGCTATCTAAGTTGCATACTTGTGAATTAAGTAAAAATACATTTGAAATTCACTGGTCTTGAGAAATTGATATTACAGGGTGAAAAATTTCCAGAGTTATCTTGCATTTTTCAGAGTCCTGAATATTTGAGAATAAGGCTTTTTGGGTTTTGGTTTGTGTTGTTTGGGGTTTTTTTGAATGGCACTGTTTTTCTTATAAAATTTTTAATCAGTTATTCAGAGTGGAAAACAGGAATCTGCCTGGCTGGTAATACCTTCCAACTAATGTCATGTTGCCCACTCTAGGAGCAACTTCTTTCTATCAGTGCTATCCAGAAGTATGCAAGCAATGAGATTAATTTTTCATATTTTTCTGTAATCATTATGTCTTTTAATGCTTTAAATTATTGCAATTTCTATTTTAAATTATGAAAATTCTGAGCACAGGTTTGCATGTGTGTGCATATTCATGTTTATAATTTCATATAGAAACCCAGTCTATATAAAACTAAATAATTTTCTATCTTTCGTGAAGAACAACTGAAACTTGTTCAGCTCTCCTAGATGGAAAAAAAAGTATATCAGCTAGCTTGAGCCTTTTAAATGCAATAATAGAGTAAAAATGTATATGTTGGGTCTGTATGATGCCTCTTCCTCATGAAGTCTTTCTATTACGGACTGTAGCAGCTAGTTTGAAATATTCCCTGAATTTATGCAGACAACTTATACACTGAGAAAGCTGCTCTAGCTGACCTGCTTTTGAGTAGTGGAATAGATGGTCTCTAGAGGTCTCTTTGAACCACATCTATTCTGTGTTTCTGTGATACAGTGCTTTCAGTGCAGAGGTCTGATTGTTAGGATGGTCTTGGGACTCCAGGTGTGGCCTCACCAGTGCTGAGAAGAGGGGAAGGATCACCTCTCTTGGTCTGCTGGCAACACTCTTCCTAACACAGCCAGGATGCTGTTGGCCTTCTTTGCTGTGAGGGTGCATTGCTGGCTCATGGTCAGCTTGTCCACCAGGTCCCCAAGGTCCTTTCCCGCAAAGCTGCTTTCCAGCCAATTGGGCCCCACTGTGTAGAGGTCCCTGGGTTTATTCCTTCTGAGAGGCAGGACTTCACCTTTCCCTTTGTTGAGCTTCATGAAGTTCCTGTTTGCCTCTTTCTCCAGTCTGTCAAGGTCTTTCTGAATGGCAGTGCAACCATCTGGTGTTCGCACTATATGTTTATATAAATACTCACTATAGTGAAAAATCTTTAGATTCTTAGGGAATAATTCCAGAAACAGCCTGTTAATTTTACCAAAATCTAAGTTTACCTTATTTACTCAGCCATATATGAAAAAGCCTTGAGCTGAAGTCAGTGGTATATTCAGATATAGGCATCTGCATAAACTAAGATTTACTTAAACCAGACACTGAAAAAAAACATTGAGTTTCTAAATACATTCCATAATGTCTGTTTTTCTAAGGAGCACTGCATGATCATTCATTCTTATGCCCACTTTCAAGGAATGGTTTCACTGCCTGAACAGAATGAAGATTTGCAATTCACTGGCAAGGAAGGATTAATGTAAAACATGTGTCTAATAGACATAGTGGGTAAACAAACACAGCAAACCAATCTATGTCTAACCAAAGATGTTCAATCTCTAAGATACTATCAGTATTCAAAACAATCTAAACAGAAATTTTTGAGTTGAAATACATGAGCTTAAATTGTAAGGACTCTACAGACTCTTCCAAAGAGGAAATAAGATTCAGCTTCACTTGTGAGCTGTTCAGGATGGATACTTGCCCAATAAATTTTGCAGCACATGGGATTCTCTTTCCCATACCAAACATACAGTTCTCTTTCTTCTCCACAGGTGAACAAAGTTGAAGATCCATTCTTACTGAGATAGGGACACTTTTTTCTATATCTCTGAAATTAACATACACATACTGATAGCTTATACAGTCAGAATATCCCAATTATCCATTACTATTTCCCCCTCATATAAATTCTCAAACTGCAATATTAATCTAGGTGACTTTTAGCTTCCATTTTTGGGCAAATATATTAAATGAAGCACCTTTTACTTGATTCTGTGGGATCTTAAGTGATTTATTGTTTACTGTCTGCTACTGTTTTCCCTTCTCCAAGTCAGTAAAAATAGATTGAGATTTTTAATGAACTCTTGTTTATAATAGCCAGCTTTCTCTTGGCTCCTTGCAAAAGAATCCCTTAGAAACAGTAGGTGAAAGTCGTATCACTGAAAAATCATCCTTGCCCTAAGTTTTGCTGTCTATTTCCTACCTAAGCCCATTTGCAATTCACATAACCCTTCCTGTCTCTAAAAGAGTCAAGAGTAAGAAAAATGAGACAGTATATGACAGAGAGGTATATTGAAAAGAAAGCACTCTAGATTAGTTATTTCAAGTTTTAAGCCATGACTAAGAAAGATGCTACGATGACAGCAGAGCTCAAAATACTGTCAGCAGCAAGATGTGAAAAGGCTCACAAGGGTTTTGGAGCATCCAATCTGACAGAAGATCTCCTGCTGGGAGTGGAGTTGCAGCCTGAAGGCATCAGAAGTCAAGGTCATTGTTCAAACAGCAGTCTAGTCACAGATATGTTCGTATATTTGAACAAGCATTGACCTGTGGAAGAAGACTGTGAGCAAAACAAAGAACCATGATATTAAGCATGCAAAAATACTTGTTCTAAGTGGAAAATAACATGAAGTGACAAAAATTTAACAGTTTTTGTGAGGAAAAGACAAAGTGCTCCATTAGTTCCCTTTTACATGGTCTGATCCCAAAGGACACATGCAAAAGGAATATTTTTTTCTGTGTCCAGCAGTCTGCTTCCACATCATGGATGCACTGGGCATTCCTTGCACATCTGGGACTGCCCATGGCAGACTTGGTACCCAGAGCTACTTCTGGGTATGTTCTTCTGGAATATTTTTGTTGTTCTGAGCAAGAGGAGAAGACAAGGAGGAAACAATGATGGGACACTGCAGTATCCAGGCTGACCAAAATACCAGCCAGTATGAGCCAGTTACTTTGTCAAAACTGTGTGAAAGAAATTATTCTAATTAATAACTGGAGGAACTGTGGCTTATTCTAGAAAATTACAGCTAATGAGTTTGCCTAACTATAGATTTTAAAATTAAACAAGACAACATTTTTTTCCATTGCCTATGAAAAGAGGGTTGGCATACTATCTTGACAGCAAAAGTATTCCTGATAAGATGGCGTATATACTTTAAATGGCACCATATTTCATTTGGCTAGAGAACTATTGTAGATCTCATCTCTGGATCTGTAGCCTTCCTGGCTGTTGTACTACTGGGGTAGGTTTTTGTTCATTATTGTTTCCCCTGTTGCAACTTATGTTGCTGAAGGAAGAATCTCACCTATTCTGGTAACAAATAATATTATCTATTTTTCACTAAGTTCCACTTTCTGTTATAAATCAAAAGCTTCCCATTTCTTCACTTAACATAACTAAAATGTATAGTTCAAGATGAAGTATTGTGGTCAAACACGTATGGCCAAATTTAATATTTCACAAAGAGCTTTCATAAGCAGTTTTAACAAGATGTTCTAAAAGAGAGTCCACATACAACATTAGGTTCAGATTTGACAATAAATTAAGGGACATATTGCAACTATAGGAAGCTTTCAATTTGATGAGCTATTTTTAAATAGCTTTGCAATATGCATAGGTAGCGTATTTCTAAAACACAGACATAACAGATTTTACCTCTCCAAGAAGTGGGTCTTGATGCTGGCTTTCTGATAAATCTTTTCAGTGAAGCAGGACCATAGTACTGAGGAAATTATCCATCTTTGTGAATGTCTATCATATCTGCAGTTTTCAGAAAATTCCCAAATACCATATGAATATTTTATAATGATGTTTAGCATTGAGGACCCGACCCAACCTTATAAATGACTCTTCTGTATAATTAGCACATTAGTCACTCTGTAAGATTGAGTCTGATGAATTATTCAAACACAGTTCTGCAGAGCTGTTGGTTGAGGGCCCTCTGTAAGGGCACTTTAAAACTCTCCTGTTAAACTTTGAAGACGTAAGGAGGGAAAGAAATGCAGTTGAAAGAGGAGAGTAACACTGATTTTTATTGCCATATGAAGAGTATTTAGAAGTGGAAGGGAAGATACATGCAGGAAAGGGAAGCTAAGACAAAAAAAAATCTTTAAGTCCTTAATTAAAAAAAAAGAAAAAGAAAAAAAAAAGTTTGTGAAGACATAGAGCCACCTTCTTTGTAGCCTCTAGAGGAGTCCAATAAAGGTGGTTTGAAGAGGTCCACTGTATGAAGAAATGCTATGCACCCAAATGGGTGAATTCTGTTATTAATTTAATTAACACATTTCTATCTCTCTTCACAGTCTGTTTGTGAGATGACTTTGGTTTTTCAGAAGTTAAGATTTTTTTGAAAGAAATTTTAGCTTGTGGATTGCTTGTAGCCTTTTGTTTGATACCTCTGCCTGCCTTTAGTTGTCATTATCATTTGAGTAACTGGTCAGATCAGTCAAATGATATTGTTTGTTTACTCTTTGGTGGTAACTGGAAAAAAGAAGGTGAGTTGGATAAAGTCACTGTGCTTTTCATTAATTTAGGAAGAGTGGCACACGGCTGTAGAGTAAGAAATTGTAAGGGCATTCTAAAACCTTTCTCAACTGCCTCACTTATTTATTTTTCTTTCTGAACTGCTTGATTGGCTTATAACTGCTAAAAAACCTGTGCTATTGAAACAGGCTCAGGAGAAACATGATGTTCACTTTGAGTGAATACCAATCACCAATCTACAGGTCTATTTTATTAATTGCATCTATATGATGGCTCTAACTGGGGCTTCTCCTAAGGTCTTTCTCTCCTAGGTTACCTCTAATGCAATTTCAAAGGCAGGGCATCACCTCAACTTCTTTAGGCCATCATCATAGGCACCTGCATGGGACCGAGAGCTGTAATCAGATGAGCACAGAAGGAATAAAGCCAGCAGCCATTTCAAGCTAAAGGCAAGAGGATGTCATACTGCTGTCAGCCCTAACCAGTAGAAAAAGTACTGAAGCCAGAGTGTGGGAAGGAGCCTGGCTCTAGTAAGAACACATCTTAGTCACAGTAAAGGTCTCAAACTGGAAGTTTTTTTATAAAATTAATAATACATCTTGGTGACAGAAAGCTGTACTATGGTTTTTATTGCAGATGTTTCTACAATGTAGGAAAAAAAATGCTGTCTACTCCTTCAGAATACAAAAAGAGTTGGATTTTGCTCACAATGTTGTCCCATTTCATTAAGGTCTTTCCATCTGTTGTCATGTATCAGGTTTACAGTTTTGGTTTCATTAAGAGTACATGTCTTTATTATGCTGTCTCTGATACTTTGTATGTCTGAGCAACACACGTGGAGTGCCATGTCCAGTTCTGGGCTCCCCAGTAGATGAGAGACATTAATACACTGGAGAGAATCCACTGAAACGCCAGGAAGGTGATGAAGAGACTGGAGCATCTCTCCTATGAGGAAAGGCTGAGAGAGCTGGGACTGTTTAGCCTGAAGAAGAGAAGGCTTGAGAGGTCTTGGCGATGTACATACCTGAAGGAAGGATGTAAAGAAGACATAGCCATGCTCTTTTCAGTGCTGTCCAGTGACAAGACAAGAGGCAATGGGCACAAACTGAACGACAGGAGATTCTGTCCGAACATAAGAAGAAGCATTTTTTCACTGTGAGGGTGACTGAAACACTGGCACAGGTTGCCCAGAAAGGTTATGGAGTCTCCATCCTTTGAAAACCCCATGCAGAGCTTCCCCAACAAGCTCGTTGGGCTACTTATGAAATGGGTAAATTCTGCTGATGTGACTCCTTTAATATTTGTTTCAAAAAAATTATCTTTGTGGCAGATGCATTTCCCCCTCTCCCTTTCTCCAGAAAACAAATGGGAAGTTTCCCACAGGTGACTATTGTATAATACGGCACAAATTTCATAGTCTGGACCCAGATTTCAGCTCAGGAGAGTGTTTATGAAATGCACCAATCTGGTTTGTGTGGTCATGACTCCCTCTAGTGATGTCTACACAGCCTACCATATTCTCATACCAAATGGATTTTTGAAATAAGTGCCCCATGCTTTTTTTGTACTCATTGTACTCCATAATGACTGTTCAGTCATGCTTTATTCACATAGAGTTTTTAGCACCAGAGAGTCTTAATTCACAGTGGGTCAGGTCTGATGACATTGACACATGCTAGAAAATTTGAAAATAAAATGTGGAAAAAATTATCCAGAAAGAAGGAAATAATATCATAATTCCTGTAAATTGTAATGCTTTTAATGTACAAATAAGTTGCAAATAATTCTTATGGTAGAAGTAGAATTATAATGCCAGAATATATAGCATATAAATTAGACAACTCAGTTTAATTGAGCTCTAATGTTAGACAACGCTCAATCACTGAAAGGTTCCATAAATCCTTATTCTGATCATAAATGTCGTGTACTTTTTATGGATGGGTGTTTTCTCTGAATCTGATTTTCTGCTGCTTAGTGAAGTGAAGCTATAGCTGCTTTGTTTATTGTCAGCACTCTAGGGTGTTCCAATGAATAGTAACCTGCAAGCCAATTTGTAGCCCCAGGGAAGGAAAAATAAGAAATTAATTCCTTTATCCCTGACTCCTTATACCAGATGTGTGACCCTTAATTGCATTCACAGGATCTTATTCAGAATGAATAGATAAACCCCAAACTACAGATGTGCCAATGGAATAATACAACATTGAAAGAAATTTGTTGTTGCAATGAAATACAGCTGCATTTATCTTTTCACCAGAACACTGTGTATCAGAATAAGGTCACTTTGTCAATTTAACTTAATTTCAGAATTGTATGAAAACAATAACAATGCTTTCTATAATCTCAGTTGTAAAACTTTATTTTTTATTAATCAGTACCAGATTAAAGTAGGAGTCTAAAGCAACCACATACTCTCCAGTGAATTACAATACAACACCCGTGAGTGATAGTTCAGGACAAAAGAACGCGTCCACTGAGAGCAATATTATAAATATGGACAGTAGAGAAGTGATTAAGATTAGAATATTAAGTAGTCTTATTGTTCCTGCACTGCATTTCTCCTTATCTCCACCTTGAGGATGGTATTACACGCACTAAATTTGCTTAATGGATGATCAATATTCTTTTAGCTCAAAACCAGAATGAGTCACAAGGACCTTTTTCAGGTGAGGGGCATTGCACATTCTTTAGAGGCTAAGCTTGTGAAATGAAAACACTATGAAATAATGTATTCAGCACCAAAAAATAGTGCAAAATGCCTTGGAGAACTAAATCTTTAAGTCCTCATACAATAGGGAAACACCTGCTTTAGAAAATGACTTGTAAATTTCTTTGGAAAGATGTAAGCATACCTCAAAAAACAGAACTCAGCAAATTCAAGTTCACCTGAGGCAACTTATTTAGTATGCTAAACCTGAATCTGCAGTTCACAAATTGATCTATATATATAGTAGTGAAACTGCAATAGATATGTAAAATTTTATCTTCTTACAGAAAATATTGAGTGTTTTATCCTCTACTTGTCAGTGTTTCTTTCTTCCTTCAGTTTACACAAAGTAGGAAAGGATCCTAGCCATTTGGCTTTGGTTCCATTGTTATAATTTAAAATAAAAGAAAGATAAATTTTTTTCCTTACAATTAAAGTTTTACATCCCCCTGAAACTGAACGAAAAGCAGCTATGATCCTCTCTATTCTATTTGCAACCACCACCAAAACTCTCTGCTATTTTCAAATAATGGATACATATGTGAATTCCAAAGCATGCTGTAATCTTCATCATGTTTGGGAAGAGACTGAATGAAATTCCCAAGCTACTTTACCTCCTCACAAAACAGTCTTCCAGGAATTCTCTCGTTTCAGTAGCAAAGCATTAGTTTGTCTTTTCATTTCCTTTTTACTTTATTCAGAGATTTTTACATCCTTACAATCTTGGAGGTTTTTATCAGAAGAGCTGCAATTTTTTGTATCACAAGAGAAGCAAAGTAACCTTTGATTGGGACATATCTGTAAGGATCAAGGGAGATTTTAGGAAGTTTTCAGCACATGACAGTGAGGGTGAATGGGAAGAGACACAAGAACTGTGATGTAGGTAAGGACAGAGCTGCAAACTTGCCAAGTTCTGGTTGATTCAGTTCAGAGGGATAGAGAATTCAAAAGTCTTCAAGAATTTTGAATGTCTTGCATCTTTCAAGGCAAAAATCTTGTGTTTATGAATTAGTGCCATGAGATGTCACTTAGGAAAAGAGGACAGAACAAGGTAAGTACGTTTGCAGTTTATTCTGGTTTTGATTTCTCACTTCTTACTATTGCTCTTTATTTAAATCGTTGGGATAAAATGGATAAAGTTCAAACAGGTGGTAGGTTCAATGCAAATGGTGAGGCTTTTAATTCTTCAGCCATACTGCTTCATAAATGAGAAAGTGAAGCCACTTTAGAATTTTAATTCATCCTTTAAAGATGAGAAGAAACATTTGTATTATAGCATTGTCTGAGACAGGGTAATACACAGATTACTGAACTACAAGGCTCTGCATATGCAAAATAAAAGACTCCAAAGAGATGAATAAAAGGCTGAAGACATTGGAAATCTGTGCTGCATCCTAACCCTATCACTTTTTCAGTAGGTTACATTTTTCTGGCCAGATTCTAGTTCTTCATTACTGGAATAAATCTGGATTAACAGGAGGACAACTAAGAGCAGCATAATAATACTATTACTTTTTGTCATTCAGTCAAATTTTTAAAATAAACACAAGTTCTCCTCCCATCTTCTTTTCATTAAAATCATGTCCTAAATTCCCTCTGTCCATCATTAATTTTCAAGTTTTAACCCAGATGTTGGTTTAAAGTAAAGAAGATGATAATGTTGTTGTTGGTATTGGCTTTCTATTTATTTGCACCTAATTTTTAGATTAGCTATAACATGTTGTTGGATAGTAGAATTACCTGTGACATTAGCATAAGTCAACCAATCAGGTCACTTCTTAAAAAAAATAAGAATGTTGCATACCTAAAATAATTCTTCCATTAAAAGAGTTAATACAGAAAAAGTTTCTATAGGGCACAGGAAGCCTTATCTTTCTCTGACACCATATATTGGTTAGTTGTTTGCAAGGGATCATGCAACCATTAGTCTATGGGCCCAACGTAATTTTTCTATTGAAGAATATATGAAAGGGGAAAAAAAATCTAATCCTAGTATCAATGTCAAGATCAATGGTGTCAGATCTTCCAAAGCCCTTCATATACTTCCTGCTGTGTTCTTTTATCCTACATATACTTCATATATATGACACAGGATGCTATAACCATGCTGTTCCTATTTTATAACAATGGAAATAAGAAAGTGTTTAACTTCTGCATTGGTCTCACAGCTAGTGATAAGGAAAAATACTGCAATAAAATTCAAGTGCCCTGCCTTTAATCTTTGTTTTGTCCATGAGATTATTTGGTAAAGGTGAGAAATTATTATGACAAGAGCTGAAAATGAGAGCTCATGTGATGAGATTCCCTCCCCCCCTCCCCCCAAATTAATCAGTGCAGTGAAAAGTGAGATGTGCTTGCTAAAAATAAGGGAATGAAAGTGACTGGGCAGATAGATTAACAAATGTGATTCACTGGAAAGAAAAACTACCTATTTCACAAGAAATGCAAGCAATGTTTAAAGAAAATTAAGGACTAAAGCTATATAAAGTCCTGCTCAGGTATACAGAGACTTCTCAGAATTTGAAGTGTCTCCCCTGTGGATGTACTAAATACAGTGGCAAAGCAGTTCGTGCATCTTCCAATGGTGCTAAAGACATAAAGTTAAGCCATTCTCAGGATTTATATCAATGTTGGTTGACCCAGATCCAAATAGATAACTAACTGTTTTTTTAATGGAGGGTCCATGCAGTATTCTTTGTGAGCAGCTGGCTAAAGAAAGTGTCCAATAGAAAAATTATATTTGTTGCACATTCTGATACTTGTCACATGTATATAGACATGTCAGGAAAAAGGACCATGGTGTGTATATATATTCACAAAAGTGACCTAAAGATGTTTTAATTTCAAGAAGAAATTAAGTACCTTTACTTGCTAGATGTGGAAGATATCGTTCCTAAACCTTGAATGCAAACAATATTATTCCTTAGAATCCTAATTGTTCTGTCCTCTGCATGACATCAAAATACATTAATATCAGAAGAGGTGCATTTTATTACTATTATTTCTCGTATACTTCCATCACCAGCATAATATTTTCTAAAAGTGAGTAAATGTTATACGCTGCTCTATAGTCTTAATTAGATCATCGGCATCATCTTTCTTTTGCATTAGCGTATCATACTACTAACTTCCACAGTTCTCCAAGTTGCCCTAAATCTATCCTTGCAATGGTCCATTTCCAGATATTACCTTGTGTTCTGTCATTTTTTATTGACAGATAGTTAAACACTTCTGTTGTCATAATCCCAGGACTACAGAAAGTTTTCAGCAATATCAGAAATGCTCATTCCCTCATATCATTACCTAAGCAACATGTTTAACGTTTGCAATTGTATGGTTGATGCTTTCAAAATTACTCCATTGTAACAAGAAAGATTTTTTCATCGTTTCAGTCAGCCAAGTCTGTCAGGTGTCCATAAAACAGCATCCCATATCTTCAGTCTCTCATGTGCATTTTGCCTTAGCATTGACTGCCTGCCTGATGCTTTGTAGGATTGTCCCTAAAAGGACATCCTGATTGTTACCATTACTTGTCTAGGGCATCCAGTAACACACTGGTAGCTTTCATTCAATATAGTGTGCAGCATCTCTGCATATACTATCCTTTCCTGAACAAGTGTAATGATGCCAAAAACCAGCAGGAAATGAGCATTTTGAAATGCTGTTTCAAATGTCCCAGTTTGGAATCGATAACATTCTACATTACAATGTACTGTAATGTACATTGTTCTGAGCACTAACTTCATACTTTGTCTTTTTGACAATTGCTTTAAAGGAACCTGTCTGAAGCAATATTAAACCGAATTTTGGAAGAAGAGTTGCACTGTGGTGAAAGTTACAAAGTTGTTCTAAGAGCCTTACTGGCCTCATTATTTTTTGGTGAAAGAAACTCTCCTATGTTAGTGGTATTGAAGAGAAACTTTTTTTTTGTTTAAATTATATACATCTCAGAGCACAGGGAAAGCGGTGATAATATGGTTCAGCTTAAGTGTAGGCTTTGGTTTCAGCAGTGGTGCACAAATCAGCTGCATAGATAATATTACTTGTGCTGAAGTGGATTTTTTGGCTGCTTGTAGTGATGTTACACAATATATGCACAGGTCCTCTCTTTGCGGCAGTCTGTTTCACTGTCTTTGCCATCAGTTTGGATTCTTGTACAGTTCATTGAAAAATCATTGGTCTTTCTCACAGAGACTGTGTCAGTCTTACCATGTAGTGGTATTTCATCTTGCTGTGTGTTACGGCTAGCAGCCACTAGTGCTTTATTATGTCAAATGCTGGTGAGACTCTGCAAACATGATATCCTTTCCACCATCGAGAAGCTGTGTGATGTTTAACATCAGATCAATCCACAGCTTCTCTATCTGAACTCAGTTTGTTTTGCAATAGGTGATAGGTGGTTTAAATTGTCATTAAAATGTGTATAAAAGACAGAATGAAAAAATGAGCCTGATTGTTTCTCCCATGGGAAGAAGGTATCATACATCTGATTACATTTCATATACTGATCTGCAGTTAGGTAGCAGGGTAAAATTGACCTTGCAGTTTTTGATGCACAGCTTCTGAGGACATGGATAACTAATTTTTCCCTTGCAAACCTGCAGATATCAGTAAAGGATAGTAGTCCAGGTTAAAGAAAATCTTCCTGATACATTTCTAAGTCTGAAGAACAAGAAGCAATACAAGATACAGTGTTTAAATCAAGGGTTACTTAATCAAAACCAGATACCAGACAGTGGACAATCAGTTCCTGAGACTTTCAGCTGAGCAACACCTCTATATTTCTGCTTTCTTACCAGAAAAAAATCAAATCCATATTTTTTTTAAATGGATTTTATGGAGGGCATGCAGAGCAGATGACTGACATCTTCAAACAGCTGAGGCCAGGGAGGAGGGGGACGGTTTGTCTGAGGGCAGTTGAACAGTATTCAACTCTCTCACTAATCTACAGATATCATAGTACTCCAATAAACATATTTCATTTTTATTGTGTTTCTTTAGAATTTCTATTACCACAGGCTTCTGTGGCCATTTTTATGATCTCAGTGCCCTCCTCAGTTACATACTATGTATGCTTTAAATACGTAATTTTTGCTGTATCTGTAGCTTTAGCTTATTCATTCATTTCCTGTAATTCCACCGATCCCGTCAGAATAATTATGTCCACTGATCAAGTGATTTATTTCCATTCCACTTCATTTCATCTTAAAATATTAATTTGGGGATCATTTTTTCTGCTGTACCTGATCACTACAAGTGCACATTCTTTTTCATTCTGTTTTGTTACCACACCACAAAATTATTGATTTCCCTTTATATTTCCTGTTATACAGTTACTGCTAACTTACTGAATTATAAACACAGGATATATTTTTAGCAGATCTTGTGTGTTTGCATGAATGGTTATTGTCAACCTGCTGGTTGCTTATGTAGCTTGTTAAATATTTATTAATTACTGATCAAAGAAAGTTGTGAGTTGTACAAAACCCATATCTACATAGGAATATGAGAATTAAAACTCTGATTTTTGTATTGAGTTGGGTCACCCCCTGGTTCACACAAGATTTCCTTGAAGATTGTCCAGGCTTCCAATACTGTTATAAATGACCTCTCTTCACCACTGTAGAGATGCAAAACTGTTAGGGCATAAGAGCACTCAGGCCACATATCATCCTCCCCAAGTTCCTGTCCTAGAATGCAACTATAGAACTTTCCTTATTAAAAATACATCTGAACTCCTGAAACCTTATGGTGAGAAATTCTCCCAAGAAACTGCTTATACACCAAACATTTGCTACTGTAAGTCACTTTTTCTTCACAGAGCTACAAATGTGGGGAGATGAAAAGTAATGTTAAACTCTCAAAGTCACATGATTTTCTTAAAATTTATTGAATAATTATAAGATAACACAACTGATTGCATTTACACCTCTTAAATCCTTATCTTCTAATCTTAAATCCTTATCATCCTATCTTATGGCAGAAGTGAGACACGGAGTTGATGGAAATGATCAGGAAGGTCTGCACAATATACTTTTTCCCAACATAATCCATTGAGCTGTACAAAAGAAATTTAAAACTGTATATGCTTGTGTGGTATTTTCACAGCTTTCTTTTCACTGTGGAGACTGTCTAAAAAGATGGAATCAGCTCAGTAATCTGGAAAATAAGGCTCTAGGAGAAAGAATGCAGAAAGGGAACTTTGTAGTCATTTGAAGTTTTCCATGATGTATCAAGCATAAGATTGCTAGGGAACAAGTCAGGTAACACAAGGATCTAATACCATTTTAGATGACCTAATGTCTGCTATTCAGCTGACTTTCCAAAAGGGTGCATGACTGATTTGTGTCCTGTGCTGTATCTGCACGACCCAATGTGACTGAATACATTAAGGCTTCTGAAATAGCACTAGATGCCTACTTTTAGGCACTAAATAGCTCTACAGGGACCATGATCAGTTCTGCCCTTTTCATGAAGAAATTTTACTTCATTCCTTTGCCAACCTCTTTTCATAAAAAGAAGTATCATTGCTTTACACACTGTGTTGAAAATACAAAATATAATCCACACACACACACTTAATGATACTTTGAAAGTGTTTAACCATTTTTTAGACTTTGTACTTTCATTCAGGACTGTACAAAGAATATTGCTGGGAAGATTTGACTTGAGATTTTTGACTTACCAAAACCAGGGCAGTAAAGACAAGGAATAAGAGTAATTCCTATTATTTCTGAAACCTGGTTTCTCAGCTGAGGGCATCTAATGGAATTTAAACAAGCCCAGATATTTTTCAGTGTTTCTCTTAATGAATTCCTGACAAGCTTCTAGATTTTTTTCTTTACACTAACTGTAATGCCTTCTTTTAAAGATCTCTTTTGAATCAGTTGTCTTTTCTGCTACACATACGAAAAGACAGAAAAAAAAAAGTAGAAAAGAAAAAAACAAAACCTGACAGATTTTGACATTTGGATCAAAATGTCTATTAACACGTGCTGATGATCACTTTTTCAGGAGAGAAAGATATATTGTACTACACAAGTTGAATTTTGAGTTCCAGCAAAATGGAGTAAGGACCGTGTGCCATATTCTTGTATGCTTCCCAGATACTGTTCTCTCTCTTTCCTCTTTGTTGTACAGAAGAAAAGGACATGAAAGCTTTTTCACCACTTTTTTGAGTGGTTACTGGGAATGGTGGACATATTTATACTTCATCTCCCCTTAAAGGGTGGTTTTATCTCTCTTTGTCTACAAGGTGACTTGAGTATACACGCTGTTTAT
Source organism: Gavia stellata (assembly GCF_030936135.1). Taxonomy (NCBI): domain Eukaryota; kingdom Metazoa; phylum Chordata; class Aves; order Gaviiformes; family Gaviidae; genus Gavia; species Gavia stellata. The sequence continues at coordinate 33,494,084 of NC_082600.1, forward strand.
TAATGTGGTCTATCAATAATGGATATAAGACATTCAAAAAGTTACAGAACTTTCTTGTTTGCTTATTTTTGAATGCATTTTATAAACCAACATATTCTTCTCTGAGATGACTGTATTAAAATGCATCCCTCCAGAGCAATACACTTTGCTGGCACAGCTGGATATTTGGTAACCCAGGGAGCTGAAAGATGATGGTTTTTTGAAATTAATGTTTATCTGGTTTTATAGCACTACTTCATAAAATATATAATTCGCCATACAGCATTTTGGGGGCAACATGTATGGTTGTGTTAAAAAATGAACAAACATTTTCAGAACTAAGTTTTGTCTTAGGGACACATTTTACTACATCTGTTTTTTAGTTCTTTGGTTTTTCTTCCATTCCACATAAGCAAAAGTGATCTTAGTTCTTCCAATATACATCTGGGGCATTGCAGAAAAAATAAGCAAACAAAAAATCTCACACAAGCTGTCATACTCCCCTGAGACAGAGAAAAAGGAGAAAGTTATCATTGCTCACTTTAAAAGATTTTGAAGTTCTCTGATCCTGGTCCTAAAGGCTGCTGAAATCTACAGCATGCATACCACACAATATAGTCTAAGCATACCTTAAATGGAGGGTAATTCTCTGCTGATACTTCTCTCTCCTCAGTTCATGAGCCTATCAACTAAAATGTCCAGAAACAGTTTTTTTGAGATCATATTCATTTTGATGGGCAGTGATGAATCAAAAGCTGGTCCTTTCAAGGTACCAGAAAGGTTTACTTATGTAAGTGACTCTACTAGTATTGAAGAGGCAAGTTATATGAGGAAATTTTTAAAGTGTTGAACTCAAGGAAAACTCTCTTCTACTGTGCACTTTGTTCTTCCAGAAGCTATGTGTGTCTGAGGAATTTTAAATATCTTTAAAATTCTGCAGCAGTTCCTGAGAAGAGTTGGTACCTTTTTTCCCCTCTCAGTTCTGTGACCCTTTACATAAGCATAATTGAATTAGTCTACATCAAGTGGCTATCAATGGTAAAAACAATACATTAAAAAAATCACCTAAAAATAATGTTTTTCAACCAGCTGTTAAATCAAGTAATTTATTTGTTTTATTGCACATTTGCATAATAGGGCAAACTAGAAACTCTCTGTAACAGATGTGCTGGTGGCAGGGAAATTTGATTACTGGCTTCTATTATTAATCACTGCACAAATCTTAAATGATTTGTTTCTACAGTTTGATCAATTTACATCAGAGTACTTGCATTTATACATAAAATGTGGAGATAAAACATCTGTTCATACCTTTACTAGCAGCACTGATTTTTTAATAGGGTTGAAGGTTTGTGTTGAGCAAGACACAAGAGGCTGGCAACTTTTGAAAAGAAGATTCCACTCTTTCTAATGAGAATAATTCATAGGTGAAAGGCATTTCACGCTGGCAATAATATCTATACTGTGCTTATTTTGACTTGAAAAAATAGGAAAAAAAATTTCCAGAGTTATCAAAACTTTCTCTAAACTTTATTATTAAAGTTAAATTAGAGACACCTTTATGATGTTTTGGGGTCTGTTCTTTGTTTGTTTTTGGCTTTTTATCTAAGCAATTTTTTGAGACTGTTTGGGAAATGATAATGTATATTTTCACAGAATCACAGAATCGTAAGGTTGGAAAAGACTTGTAAGATCATCAAGTTCAACCATCAACCCACCACCGCCATGCCCACTAAACCATGTCCCTCAATGCTACATCTACACATTTTTTGAATGCTTTTCATCATTAAGGATCTTGAAATTTGTATAGACTTTCTTCTAACTTAGAAATTTACTTGCAAATTCCTAGCTATAATTTACATCAGTATTTAATTTGATTATACACACTTCAAATGTCATGCCTAAATTAAAAAAAAAACAAACCCAAAATTCATATTTTTCACTCATTCCCAATTAAATATGACAAATGTATGTTACATGAGTGTTTCAGCTCCAAGTTAGAACAACAAATACCATGTTTTATGAAAGCTTTAATAGCTCCTAAGGAGGCAAAAGGATGCATGTGCAGCACAACTGAAGCACAGGCTACAAACTGTAGGCGTATTTCAGAGAAGACGTGTAGTCTTTCTGTCTAAGGGTCAGAACTTCGAACTGTTTATAGTTGTTTCATTCATACCTCTGAATTACAGGCTTGACTTGCATTGCTAGATCTTTTTTTGGTGAAGGTGAAATCCTAGATGGTGTAAATCCTAACTGACATAAAAGCCTCCTTATCAATTGCATACTGTGTCCTTTCTGCCATCACAGAACAGAGTTGTCATGTTCATGTTCAGAAAGGAACATGGCTGAAGCATGTTGCTGTCATATAGTATCTAGAAGATAGAATCGGGAGGTAGCTATGTTTCTAACTTCATAGTGCTTCTAGGATCAAAGGAAAGACATACGGCTAGCTCCTCATGGTTTTGTGTCCCAGAGGAAGTCTTAGTATCACACTGTATCTATTGCTATCTGACTGTATAGGTGCTGTGCTGCACCTTTTTCCACAGTGTTCAGGTGGTTTCTGAAGGTCAATTACCTCATAACCTGCACAGAAGATGGTACTGTTGCCTAAGGGTTAAATTAATTTGTACCAGCTGACTACATTTGAAACATATGTTGTATATCAGCAGGGAAAAGTTAAAATGTTCAGAACCTAATAGCTGCAAATATGAAAATAGTAGTCTTTTATATCCTACTGACGATTCTCCTATACTGAGGAGATCTGCCCCATGGATTTACAATTCTTCTCCAGGAAATAAATGGATCCAATCAGTATTTCTGGGTTTTATACATCACATAGGCCAGCCAGGTGCAATGAAAGATAAGAGGGCTAAAAAGTGATTTTATTTCAGGATATAGGATTTCAGGTATCTTCTAACATTGACTTTTTAATAGATCTCACAAATTTTATAATGTGCCTCAGGAAAGTGAAGAAAGCATATTTTCCATTCATTCCCTATTAAATTGGCAAATATTTTTACCTGATAATATTCATGAATGTTTCAGCTGTAAGTTAGAAATACTGTGTCTGCTATGCTTGCCCTTATGCTTTCACATATACTCACTTGTTAAAAAAATATTAAAATAATTTTTTCTTCCTTTTTAACTTTTATTATTAGAATTGTTGCTTTTTACATGAAGTTTGAAGTGTAGTTCTCAATTCTAAGTGTAAATATTCAGTAGGTGTACATTTCCTTTATAGTGTCTTTTCTTAAGCACTAAATGTTGTCTAAAATCTTCAGTTTTATCAAGCATTAAAAATACACTTCCAGTTGACAAAACCTTCTCTTTGAAGTTTTGCAAAGTATGCTCACAGCTTCCCGAGGGGGGAAAAAACTGAACAGCAACAACAAAACCAACATACAGTAGCAGATGGAAATACAAGAAAAAGCTTATAAGTCAGGGTTATGAGTGGTTCAGTGATTCCAATGTGAGCTAAAGGACAAAATGGAGAAAATGTCTAAGAGAGTAAGAGGGTAATACAATCCACACAACAAACTTAACTCTGTTACAGATATACAGCCATCTCCAAAGTCATTAACACAGTTGCCTGAGGTGTCTGCCAAGGAGCCAGATGTCACTCCTCCATAACTTAGTGTCTTATGGTTGTCATTTAATCTGAAGGAGAAGGAAACATTGTGTTTAGATGCAACAAATATAAAGCCTAGCCTCAACAGGATTTTCGGTTTGTTTTATAAAATCATAAAATGTGAATTTCCAAGGCCACATTTAATGCTCAGTGCATCTAGTTGCATTCTGTCCAACAGACAACATTATTTTTTGGAGAACATTTTGCAACCATTTGGAGGTTTTAAGCTCTGAAAAGATGAGTGCGATCATTTGATTTGATCTCCCACGTAACACAGATCACAGAATGTCAATGATTAATTCCTTCACTGAAGAGGAGGGTTATTATTGGCTATATCAACTGAGAAGAACAAAACTGTTATTTAAAAAAAAATTATAAATTCCATTTAAGTATAAGAATATTAGTGCAGTATGACACACTTAAATGAACAGAATGAAAAAAAAATTGCTTGTAAAGGTACCAAGAAGAAAAAGTAACCCACAAAAAATTATTGTGATATAATTTCTCAGGGGAATTGTTTTGTAGGAAAACCATTAAATGACTTAAAAAAATATATTTTCCAAGCATATACCTACAATTTCATGGGAGGTGTTAACTAATATTACTTCAGTCCTAAAATGGAGAAAAGATCTGTGTGAGTGAAGTGGGACTGCTTAGGAAATATCAGAAAGATGTCACAGATGTTAAAAAAGAATCAGCAGCTGACTCTTCACTGCCAAAAAAAAAAAAAAAAAACCAAAACAACCCAAAACTTCCCTATTCTTGAGTCCTGATCCCTTGAAATTATATTTAAGAGATTTTATTTTCAAGTTCTGTTCTGGAGCAAATCAACTTCTTTTTTCTGACACAAAATACAAGCATGATTCTAGGCCTTTGCACTAGGTACTGCTCCCCTTAGGATATTGGAGAAAATTTACACCCGTTTTGATTCTCTTGGATCTGTACAGCTGTATACATAGAAACTCCCTCATGCTTTCATACTACATACCAAAATCATGTAACATATACTCTTAGGGTCATGTTATAACAACACCAAATTGACAGCCTCTGACAAAGCCTTCATATTATTAATTTAGTAAGAAAGGACTTAGGTCATTGATATCTTAAGTTACCAGACCTCTCTATAACTGTGCGGGTCTTGGGGATGCTGCAAGGAAATAAGGATCTTGATGCTTTAGGTTCTAAAACTGAAAGCTAGTCTCCAAATAAACCCTAACATTAATCCAATAGGGGGAAGCAACTCCAATTAGAAAAAAACCCAAGCAAACAAATAAATTGTCTGCATTGTCACCAGCTTTTTCTCAGCACTGCAGGCTCTGCAGCATTCAGCAATAAGCTAGTCTTACAACACTCTCCATTTCAAAAGATATTTTCTCTTTGCCCTAACTTTGAGGGCATGGCAGTATCCAGAATAAACTGGTAAAGTGGTCTTTTGAAGCTCAAACCGTAACTGTAACACCAAACCTAATCCTAACACGTAGATAAAGTTAAAAGCCCCATCTACACAAAATAAATGACAAAAGATATTGGCTTATATCAGAAAGAATGCTGTTGTCAACTGAAACCAAGGATTTATATTCTCTATTCTTCTACTGATGAGTTTTCTAACTATAAAATAAGGTTAGGGTTTGGGATTAGTGTTTGGGACTTATACCTATCTGCCTAGTTTATTGCTTGATGCTATACAGCCCCCAGTACAGGAAGATATCAGGTATTGATTGGCACCAAGAACTTCTGTTGCTCTTTTTAATGGTGATATATATCTTCTAGTTATAGTTAAAGTTAAGACAAGGGCAGGCAGGCAAGAAGAGAGTGCCTGCTGCTTAAAGCCAATGAATTCTTTTCTTCTTCTTTCAATCAGTCTTCTGGGTATAGTTCAAGCTGGGGAAAATATGAAGTCTTGGGATGACAAAATTTTAAAATCCAAATTTTTGTTGGATGTTCAAGGAGTCATAAAATAAAAAGGACAATTAAAGGGACTGTTGCTGAAGTCTTTTTTATAACACTTGATGCACACATTTGGGTATAAACAGATTTTGTTTTATTTAAAAAATGTAATGATTATGTTGAATATGACTTTTTAGTAGCAAATAGTTTTTATTATAGACTCATAGAATGGTTTGCGTTGGAAGGGACCTTAAAGATCATCTAATTCTAATCCCCCTGCAATGCACAGGGACACCTTCCACTAGACCAGGATGCTCAAAGCCCCTTCCAACCTGGTCTTGAACACTTCCAGGGAGGGACCACTCACAATTTCTCTGGGCAACATGTTCCAGTGTCTCCCCACCCTCAAAGTAAGGAATTTCTTCCTAATACCTAATCTAAATCTACTCTCTTTCAGTTTAAAACCATTACCCCTTGTCCAATCACTACGCTCCCTGATAAAGAGTCCCTCCCCATCTTTCCTGTAGGCCCCTTTTAAGTACTGGAAGGCCACTATAAGGTTTCCCCGGAGCCTTGTCTTCTCTAGGCTAAATAACTCCAACTCTCTCAGCCTGTCCTCATATGGGAGGTCCTCCAGCCCCCTGATCATCTTTGTGGCTCTCTTCTGGTCCTTCTGAAGCAGGTCCGTGTCTTTCCTCTGCTGGGGACCCCAGAGTGGAGCAGAGGGGGACAATCACCTCCCTCGACCTGTTGGCCACACTTCTTTTGATGCAGCCTAGGATAAAATTGGCTTTTTGGGCTGCTAGTGCACATTGCCGGCTTGTATTCAGTTTTTCATCCACCAATAACCCCAAGTCCTTCTCCGCAGGGCTACTCTTAATCCATTCATCACCTAGCCTGTATCCATGTTTGGGTTTGCCCCAACCCAGGTGTAGCACCTTGCATTTTGCCTTGTTGAACTTCGTGAGGTTCGCATGGACCCACCTCTCTAGACTGTCAAGGTCCCTCTGGATGGCATCCCTTCCCTCTAGAGTATCACAGAATCACAGAATCATTAAGGTTGGAAAAGACCTGTAAGATCATCAAGTCCAACCATCAACTAACACCACCATGCCCATTAAACCATGTCCCACAATGCCACGTCCAGGGAGGGTGACTCCACCACTTCCCTGGGCAGCCTGTTCGAATGCTTCACCACTCTCTCAGTAAAGAAATTGTTCTTAATATCCAGTCTAAACCTCCCCTGGTGCAACTTCAGGCCATTTCCTCTTCTCCTGTTGCTAGTCACTTGGGAGAAGAGGCCAACACCCACCTCTCTACAACCTCCTTTCAGGTAACTGTAGAGAGTGATAAGGTCTCCCCTCAGCCTCCTCTTCTCCAGGCTAAACAACCCCAGTTGTCTCAGCCGCTCCTCATAAGACTTGTGCTCCAGACACCTCACCAGCTTCGTTGCCCTTCTCTGGACACACTCCAGCACCTCAATGTCCTTCTTGTAGGGAGGGGCCCAAAACTGAACACAGGATTCGAGGTGCGGCCTCAGCATCGCTGAATACAGGGGCACAATCACCTCCCTATTCCTGCTGGCCACAGTATTTCTGATACAGGCCAGGATGCCATTGGCCTTCTTGGCCACCTGGGCACACTGCTGGCTCATATTCAGCCGGCTGTTGATCAACACCCCCAGGTCCTTTTCCACCAGGCAGCTTTCCAGCCACTCGTCCCCAAGCCTGTAGCATTGCATGGGGTTGTTGTGGCCAAAGTGCAGGACCCGGCACTTGGCCTTGTTCAACCGCATACAGCTGGCCTCGGCCCATCCATCCAGCCTGTCCAGATCCCTCTGCAGAGTCTTCCTACCCTCAAGCAGATCAACACTGCCACCCAACGTGGTGTCATCTGCAAACTTGCTGAGGGTGCACTCGATCCCCTCATCCACATCACTGATAAAGATATTAAACAAGACCGGTCCCAAAAATGAACCCTGGAGAACTCCGCTTGTGATCTGCCGCCAACTGGATTTGACTCCATTCACCACAACTCTCTGGGCTCGACCGTCCAGCCAGTTTTTAACCCAGCGAAGAGTGCACCTGTCTAAGCCACAAGTCGCCAGCTTCTCCAGGAGAATACTGTGGGAGACAGTGTCAAAGGCTTTACTAAAGTCCAGGTAGACAACATCGACAGCCTTCCCCTCATCCACTAGGCGGGTCACCTGGTTATAGAAGGAGATCAGGTTGGTCAAGCAGGACCTGCCCTTCATGAACCCGTGCTGGCTGGGCCTGATTCCTTGGTTGTCCTGCACGTGCCCTGTGAGTGCCCTCAAGATGAACCTCTCCATAATCTTCCCCGGCACCGAGGTCAGGCTGACAGGCCTGTAGTTCCCCGGATCCTCCTTCTGGCCCTTCTTGTAGATGGGCGTCAAGTTGGCAATCCTCCGGTCGTCCGGGACCTCCCCCCTTAACCAGGACTGTTGATAAATGATGGAAAGTGGCTTGGCAAGCTCTTCTGCCAGCTCCCTCAGCACCCTTGGATGGATGCCATCAGGCCCCATAGACTTGTGAGTGTCCAGGTGGCATAGCAGGTTGTTAACTGCTACCTCCTGGATCATGGGCAGTTTATTTTGCTCTCCATCCCTGTCTTCCAGCTCAGGGAGATGGATACCCTGAGGATACCTGGTGTGGCTATTAAAGACTGAGGCAAAGAAGGCATTAAGTACCTCAGCCTTCTCCTCACCCTTGGTGACAATATTCCCCCTCACATCCAATAAAGGATGGAGATTCTCCTTGGCTCTCTTTTTGTTGTTAATGTATTTATAGAAGCATTTTTTGTTATCCCTTATGACCATGGCCAGATTGAGCTCTAGCTGGGCTTTTGCCTTTAGCCACATCACTCAGCTTGGTGTCACCTGCAAACTTGCTGAGGGTGCACTCAATCCCACTGTCCATGTCCCCGATAAAGATGTTAAATAATACTGGTCTTCAGTGCAGACCCCTGAGGGACACCATTGTCGTGGTTTAACCCCAGCTGGCAACTAAGCACCACACAGCCGCTTGCTCACTCCCCCCTGCCCCAGTGGGATGGAGGAGACAATCAGAAGAGTAAAAGTGAGAAAGTTGGTGGGTTGAGTTAAGAACAGTTTAATAAATGAAATAAAATAAAATAAAATAATAATAACAATAATAATAATAAATTGCAATGAAAAGGAAAATAAAAAAAAAACCACCAAACCCAAAACCAAGAAAGACAAGTGATGCAAATGAAAACAATCACTCACCAGTCTCTGACCAATGCCCAGCCTGTCCCTGAGCAGTGGTCTTCTGGCCAGCTTTCCCCCTAGTTTATATGCTGAGCATGACGTCACATGGTATGGAATAGCCCTGTGGTCAGTTGGAGTCAGCTGTCCCAGCTGTGTCGCTCCCAACTTCTTGTGCACCCCCAGCCTACTCGCTGGTGGGGTGGTGTGAGAAGCAGAAAAGTCCTTGACTCTGTGTAAGCACTGCTCAGCAATACTAAAACATCCCTGTATTATCAACACTGTTTCCAGCACAAATCCAAAACTCAGCCCCATAGTAGCTACTATGAGGAAAATTAACACTATCTCAGTCAAAACCAGCACAACCACTCATCACTGGTCTCCACGCAGACATCAAGCTGTTGATTGCAACTCTTTGAGTGTGATCATCCATCAAGTGGTCCACTCGTCAAATCCATATCTCGACATTTTAGAGACAAGGATATTGTGCAGGACAGTATCAAAAATCCAGGTAGATGATGTCAGTTGCTCTTCCCTTATCCATTGATTCTGTGGTAGTGTTCAGGCATAAAAAATGTATACTTTGCTAATCCCATGTTCTGATTTGTAAGTATTCTTAGGCATCATGATACGGGTTTAAAACAGAGATGGCATCCACGATTTTAAAATGGCCTCTATTTGCTTGGCATTTTAATTTACATTCCTTTAGCTCAAATGCAATTAGTCAGGTTTCATTCATGGAAAGGAAGGAAGTGCCCAAGTTCTACTGACTTACAATGATTCTTGGATGGTGAAAATATTTGATGCCTTTTAAAATCCCACCCTATATCACAATTATAGAATAAGTGTATTCTTTTTCCGTTTTTGCATATCTGAAGCTATTTAACCAAAATATGCCAATAGATTTGCCTTTTCCTTCCTTTTCAAACTGATGAATAATTTCTTTGCACTATTCAATTAGCTTTGTTTATTTTTTTCTGAAGCAGTTATTTCTCAGGCTGAAAGCTTCCATCCTTGGTAATTGCCCAGAAGTAATTGTTTTGGTTTTGGAAATTCTGAAATATGTGGTTAGCTGTTATGGAATATAATTTGGTGGGAATAGACAGGAAGAGGAAGAGAGAGAGGGAGAGGACTAATTTCCAGTTCCCCATTTTAAAATAAGAAATGCGTTGATGTTTTTGTAAATAACTCTATGTTTAAAGGAACAGATGTGTTATTTGAACATTACAGGTTCATAGTCTGTGGACGGACTGATATCCTCTGCAATCATTAAGTACCTTGCAATGTATTCTTGTCTCTGCACTTATGTATAGTAAAATGTAAACCAGATCCTTTGTGTATATGGTAGGCCTTTTTCTGACGTAAAAGAAATATTCCTAGCTGAGGAGAGTGCTGTCTTTCTTGTTGAATTTAGCTCCTATTACAGTTCTTTGTTCTTCGTTTTTCACTAACCAGACCTTTGAGACAGGCACCGAGAATGCTGCCAGCCCGTGAATGCTGAACTATGAGGAATCAAGGGCTGTGCAGGCCAGTGGCTCCCTGTGGGCTGGGTGCCATGAGCCATGTGGGCTCCCCAGGGGCATGTAGCAGCCAAGGCCTGTCCCTTTGCCCCAGCCAAGAGCAGGGCAGGCTGGGGGGCAGCTTAAGACATACAGATAGTCAAGAAAAATCCATAGGGATGAGATCTGTCTGAGGAGAAGCTGGGAAATTAAATCAGCGGGTCCAGGCTAGAACCAGTCCTGGAGACTATAATCAGGGTCAGACACAACCCCACGATAGCTGGCCAGGTCTATAGGCAGGTCCAAGCTCAAGCTGGGAAGTTCATTATCTGGGTCAAGTTCAGGGTCCAGATCAACAGGGTACATGGCTGTGAAACAGCTGAGACTGTAGTTCAGGCAAGTCCCAGAGGGAGACCTCCATCTTCAAAGCCACTCCCATGGTAAGAGGGGTCAGCCCTGCCTGTGGCCTCCCAGCAGCAATGCTAGGTGCTGCTCTCCCTGAGGGTCCCTGGAGCGCAGGGAACTACCCTCAGCTGGCCTATAACTGAACTGGTCCCCAGCCAGGGCAGCCAAACAGGAGGGAGGAGGAGGATGCACTTAGGGCTCTGGCACTGAGAAAGATACCTTCATTTTGCTGTCTAATGCAAGAGGAGAATTTAGGAGTCTTCTAATTCAAGTTAGTCTACAGTTCGATGGTCAGGGTACTCTGGAAAAGTCAAAGGTTTTAACTGGCAGTGATACAGAAACGAGAAGAACTCACATCTCCTTCATTTTGTCATTTTGAGTTAGACGTCGACTTCATCTTGAGTTAGCTTGCAAATCTGTATTAGATTTGTGTGATATGAAATCACTGCCACTAGTCTTCCTTTCTTTAGCCTACTGTCAGGAAGAGACTATGTACCTTGAAGTTTAACATATTTGCATGGGAGTGTCCATTGTCTGTATTAAGTATGTGGGATGTTGGGATGTGTAAGATTTAAAACATCCATCCTCTGTGTTCATGTAGTAGCTGGTTATGCAGCCCTTTACTCAAAACAGAGTTTGAGGTGACGAACCTCTGGCTTGTCCTTATCTATTTTGTGGACTGTGTCAGATTAAAAAGACTGTAAATTCCACTGTATAAGGGAAGTTATCTATGATAATTTTTGGCGCAATGGATCTGGTATTACTCTTCTCTGGCATTTCTCATTTTGCAATTAAAAAAAGGCAACTCTTGAAGTTTTAAGAATTGACAGTAATTACAGATAGACTGTAGCTCTTCTTGTTAACAATGTCATAGGGTGAAAATGGCAATTTGACGTGTGTTAAATGTTTTATTTGTTACCCCATCACATCTTGTGGTTTTGTTTTGTATATTTTCCTTTAGAATACTGAAAGTCAAACGTGTGAAGAAGAGGGAGGTGCACATTCTGGGAAAGTGAGCGATGGTACTGAAAAAGTAGATTGAGTAGTTCGGAATGCTCTGAAGCTTGGGGTTTGTTGAAGCTGTCTTTCTTAGCAGACAAGTAATTATTGATGTGATATAGCTACCTTTTGCAAAAGGATCCTAAACCTATATTCTATTCTGAATGAACACAGCAGGGTTTAAACATGCACACTAATCATAACGACTAAATATCAGTGACTAAACTGTGCCTGTGAAATATATGCACATATGTAAAAAGGCAATTGTGCTGAAGCCATGCATATGCATGAACAAGATGAATAATTATATGTGCAGGCTACCGCCAGTGCGTGAAATTACCTGTTTTGCAAGTGTAAATTAGTGTTTTGCATGCCCATTTACCTGTTTGCTGTCCTTATATGTGTTGTGTTCAAGTTAGCTGTGTGATAATTTGGGGTCTTAGGATACAAACAAAAGAATGAAAGGAAAAAAACAAATATTAATCTTGAGGAGAAATAAAAATGAAAATCTTAGTCATCCTTATGCTAGATGTAGTATTTCTGTCATTTAGTATTTACAAGACATATTCGGATCATATAGTGTTAGTGCTATCCTCCATGTTAGCCAATGTAACAGAACTTATACATACAGATAGATGCACAGTTCAACTAACTAAAAATTGGAATAAGAACAGGACTGTCATTTTAATGCTAAATTTTTAAAATGTATTTCATTTAGAAAAAAGTGAACTCAAAGTAACTAATTTGTGCTAAGATGCTTGAGGTAAAAAACCTCCATGAAAACTGGAAAAGAAAGCCACATATAGAACACACTTGTCTTCAAAATGCTGTGCAATTGCAACATATTTTATAACCCCTAAATCTACTTTGTATTGACCCCACAATTTATCTACGACATGTAAGGCACTGATAGCACTCATGTCGTTAAATTCCATTCCCCACAGCATTATAGGAGCTGGCACTTCCAGAGCAGAACAAAATGCTAATTTCTAGTTTCATTCACTTTGCTTGGCCAGATATTAATGCATTAATACTACTACCTGATCTGCAAGTAACTATTCATTACTCTTTCCAGGATCATAGTACTACTATTTCCAGTTCTCTTAGTACTCTTTGAAATTATTATAAACTGTGTAACTAATTTTGTTTAAGATGTAACTGTTACAGTACTCCTCAGAAGACAGCACAAATTAAAGCAACAAATTACAAATTTAAACAATAAGCTGCAAATTAGTAGTACTCTAGTCTAGTCTAGTCTAGTCTAGACTCTAGTCTAGTTCTTCCTGTTGAAGTACATGGCAGTATTCTTCCCTGCAAATCCTTGTTCTATACATTCAGAACAATGAATTAACTGAAGTTGAGACAGAGTGTCTCATTTACTTCTCTTACAGTCTCTTGAACAATTACCTGCTGAAAATACCAACAAAGACTTATGTCAAGCAGTCTTTGATAGCCTCTGTAAAGATTCAGCGACCATATATCTGACATAACCCTTCACCCTCCCCAGAAAACTGGATTATATTGCATCATGAGCATGCTCAGTTACCAGGCAATAAAAGAAACATCTTAGTTTGTTAAAATTCATGCAAGGACAGACCCTTGAGCAAAATGTTATGGATCTATCTCCTAAAGAAGATAATCCACTGAAAAAAAGCATCCTAAATTTTCCCTGGATCTATCAGACTTGTCAGTGCTTCCCAACTCTGCCCAACAGTTCTTTCCAGCACTTCTGTACTTTTTCTGAAGCCAGTTTTGGAGACAGTTTAGCAGAGGCCATCTATGAGAATACCAGTACTGAATACAATCAACCAGTACCTTGGAGAGACCCTAACCCTTCTGCATGCAACTCATTCCAGGTAGAAGCATTCAGCCCCCAAATCTTTTGTAGGCCAAGGGCTCCTCATTCCCCGTAAGTCTGAAAAGTCCAAATCAAAGAGGAAGATGAATTTAAGGTGGATGAGAGGAAGGAGCTTCTCTCTCTCTAGTTTAGTTTGGATTTCAAAATGATTTTGTGTCTAGCAGGAGGTTGAGTTTGTGAGAGGAAGTGATTAGTCCTAGGAGATAGACTTCTCCTAGAAACACTGCTAGGAGAGGAGAGCGAGCAGTGTGCAGAGACAAAGAGAAGTTGGAGCCAGGCTAACAGTCTATAAATCTAATAGTGGTGTCTAAAATTCTGGTAGTGGTTTGTAAACAGTTGTCTTTGTTCGTAGCTTCTCCATTAGTTAAGTGTATATCCAACATATAACTGTGAGAATGCCAAAGATGAACCAAGACCTGGCTAACTACATGAAAATCTCTGTGGATGGCATGTTCATAATGTTTTTTTCTCATTGAGATGACCCTTTTACTTAGCCCTGGCACTGACTGAACCATCCATGTACGTTTCCTGAAATAAACCAAGTATTCCTGCTTGCTTCCTAAAGTCAGCAGTGGTTCTTATAAGACCAGTTAAAACCCCCACTTCATAAGATTAGAGAAATACACTGGAGAAGACATTTGCATTTATAAACCTCAGCTGGGTATTGCCAAAGCCATCTCTGGGAAATCCAGAGCACTGATGGTCCGTCTGGCACAACTCAGACATGCAGCGTTGATATGTAATACAAGGAAAAGTATTCCGATTTGAGATCACTAACAAGCCTGTGTCTTCCCTTTCCTTCCTCCGAATTGCCAGTTGCTAACTCTCTGGACCCACAGAGTACTCTGTTAAATCCACTTACTGCTTTACTGTCTGTTTAATAAAGTAGAATTGACCATAGTCAAACTACAAAATAAAAAATACGGTAAACTTGTGCTTGAATAGTGTGACATTAAAGTATTAATTTGTTTATAGTTTATTTTTAACATGCTTTTGATTTTTTGGCCTATAAAAAATTGATAACAGTATCTTGTTTACTGAAAAGTATAGAATAGAGAAGCCCACACAAATGATGATAGCTTCTTATTACCATTCTATTTATTTTAATGAAAAGGCCTGCATCAAAGGGTCTAACCCCAGAGGATTTTCCAAAGTAGGATTTATGCTTTCCTACTTTAGCCTCCTTTTTTTCCCTGAAGCAGAAGAGGTTTTGAATGCTTTGGGCTCTGCTGTTGTTTCACTTGTATAATGTATATTATACCTTTGAATGACCTCGGTGTTGTCAAGGTTTCACAAATCTTGATTTGAGCTAACTCAGCCACAAAAGTATCTGAAACAATAAGTTTTTTAGGCTGTAACAAACATTACATTTAATGAGCACAGTGCACATGTAATGATACACTGAATCAGTATGAAGCCTCAAATAATGATTTCTGTTGGCACTATAAAAGGAATGTAATTTTTCTTGTTGAAATACCATTTTTCAGTTACTGCATGACTGATGTGGTAATTATCCCCTACACCTGGGATTTAAATCCAATCCTACAAGCCCATTTTCTGTTTGCAAGCTGTCAGACTGATGCATAGGCTTTGTTCTTATCTGGCGGTAGGCAAGGAATCGGTAATTCAGAAACAACAAAGCCACTGATGGGTCATCATGTAATCTGCACTGAAAATTGCAATCTGTAATGATATTGGAAACACAGATGAGGAGACTAAAATTGATTATCTACCATATCTAAAATTTTCCATTTTATTGCACAAATATGATCAAACTAGCTCATAAATTTGGGGATTAGTTGAAAAAGAATAAAGATTACTTTAAAATTAGGTGAAAAGAAGATAAGTTATTTAAATGTAAATTATTTGTTTTACAGCAGTATGATTCATCTCTGAGGTGATTCACATGTTCACATTATTATATCCTCCATTTCAGAATATGGTATATCTTGTTGCTTAGTCAGGACTGGCTAAGATACTTCATTCCCTTAAAAAAAAAAAGTTCAATAATGAAAAGAATAGAAATACTGAAGTCAGTTATTCCAATTTTACATTGTAGAATATGGTAATGGGCTGGGAAGGCATAAGCTGCTTCTCAGAAAAGTAACCAAAAATAAACTTCACTTATGTTGAAAACATAGCTTTTATTGATGCTCCTGACTGCTTTAGCTCCCTGACAGCAACTTACAGGTAGGTGTCAAACTGTTGTTCTCAGCTCAGTACCATAAATCTCCCTTTTCTGCACTGATGAGATTATGACTAGTATGATAAACAGAAATAAATGTTCAAAGGTATTTCCAATAAGGTTCTGACCAAGCACTTTGCTGAAAAAGGGAAGAAATTCCCAATTTTTCCAGTTATTCAGTACATTGACTGAGTCATTCTTTTGTCCATTCTTTTGTAAGGAAATTTGCTCCTTTTCTAATGTAAGTATATTTTTCTTTTTTCTAAATGTAATCTTTGGCTCTAGAAGATACTGTAAGTTCTCTGCTAGTGTTCACATATCAACATGCACAATTCTACTCGATCTAGAAAAGATAGATCTGCCCAAGAAAAGAGAAAACAACCAATTATTTTGTGACATAACAGAATAATCAGTCCAGAAAAGAGTTTAGAGAAACAAGAGCCATTCAAAATACATATTCACCACAGTATGTGGCATTCATATGTCCATATCAATTGTTTAATTTACGTTGTTCATGTAGACATCTTCAAACATGGTCTGAAACTAATTTCAGTTTTAATTTATTTCATTACTTTGTGTCATTATTACCTCTTGTCTTTCTTACATTGATTTTATAGTCAGCAATTGCCTTTAGGATATATTTGCCACCAGTCAGTGTTCTCTAATGGAAGTCTGCCATGTCTTTGCATGAAGATGGTTGTGGATGCTATTCTGTTCCTTGCCCATAATGACATGCTCCAAACACATCTAGTGGTAAAAGTCCTTAAAGGATTTAGGTACAAAGGTATTTAGTTCATAAGTCTCTAACTTGGGTGGAAAATTGCCAAGATGACCAGTTCAGCTTTGGTGGCCATATATTCTAGAAGGGGATAAGGAGACCATAGATCAGGTTTCAGTTTTCTTCATGTTTCCTTTCTAGTGAGCCCTGGGCCTTCCTGTCTTCTCCAACTGTAAAATGAGATAATAGTGCAAGGTGATATGGTATATAGAAATACATCAGGTGAGGTAATGAATTATTATAAAAAATCACTGAGCTCTTGGAAAAATACATCCAGAATATTTGCTCATATGCTTCTTGCCAAACAGGATCCTTTGGAGTCATGTACTTATGCTGCTCTTTATGTCAAGGACTAAAAGGCATGCTGTCCTTATTCACTCCAGTTCTTCAAATTAATCCAGAAACATTTACTGTAATAGAAAATATGATAGCAGGTTGTAGGTCCAAATGTTTTGATAAGTAGCTGTATTTTCTCCTTCAAAACTGCACACCTGAAATTCACTGATGGAAGATACCTAAGAGTGGTCATTCTTAAAGTGCAGAATTACTAAGCTTTAACTGTAAAGTCATTAGTCCTATAATCTCCATTCGATCCAGAGGCTGAATTGAGGAGTGTAGCACTTGGCTGACATGTGTATAGTGCTCCCAGTAACAAGTTTACACAAATATTCCAATTGCTAAGGCATACAAAAAGTAATATAATAAATGTAATTTATTTGAATAGGTACTGTGCATGTGATAGATTACAGAGCTGAGTAAGCTATCAGACAGTTTCTGTGCTGAGATGTATTGGCCTTATGTTAATACATAGAAAATGTCAAAGGGGCAGGCAGAGATTCACATATATTCCACAGATCTTTACCTTGAGGCTGCTGAAGTACCCATTAGACAGAACTGCCATAATTCCAAAATATGTCTAATAATTTAGGTTTTATTTACAAACTAAATCAATCTACCAAATCAAAGAGCCAGAGAAAACACAAACACAGTTAAAAAAATGTGCAATTCATGCATGTAAAACAAAGAATTGAAGAATTCCATTAACATATCAGCTGTCACGTTATTCTAGAATTTTAATGCTTGTAATTAATACATTACTATTCATGCTGAAAGAGTGATAAAAGGATCATCTAAATGACTGTGTCCTAATTAACTTTTGTTTATCCTTATGTTACAGTAGTGCATATTAGGAATTATTCTTTTCAGTAACCATACATATTTTCGGCTGAAAATTGCAGAAATGAAGAAGAAAATTTGATGTCAAAAGAAGGAAAAATGATGAGACAAACTAATATTAATTTAATAAATTAAATAGTTGCTATGTAAAGACAAAACATTTTATAGACACTGGAGATCAACTGAGAGCATGATGAAAAATCAGTGACAGGAAAAAGGAATAATATATGCTAAATTAGGAATATTTCTATGAATTAAATGCTGTAAACATATAAATGAAATATATGAATACAGCAGTAACCTATATATTCTTGACTATTTCAGAAAATCAAGGTGATTTGGTTTTGGGTCCATCATGTATAACAGAGACACACTCATTTTCTTTCAAAGGTTGTTTCTGATCTTGGGCTATCAAGCTTTGAGATAGATTTTTTTTTTACTCACAGCTCCGGTAGACTTCCATTGCGTGTTGATGTGCACCATTACGTACCAACAATTAAGTGAGACACAATATATGTCTACTATTTTCTATTTAGGTGTTAGTGGCGGACTTGACAGTGTTAGGTTTACGGTTGGACTCAATGATCTTAAGGGTCTTTTCCAACCTAAATGATTCTATGATTCTATGATAAGTTTTACACTCACTTGCCTTTGTGTCTGGAAATTCCATCCACAAACAATGTCCTGAAATATTAATTGAGTCCTTTCAGGACCCTATATTTTTTGCAATTACTCTCAGTACTGCTTTTTTTTTTTTTCCCCTTCACCCCAGAAACACATACAGCTGAGTAGGCTGTTTTATCTCACAGAATTTTGTTTCATTTGTCCCACGCCCCGTGTCTTCATTACCAATTTAAAAATTCCATATGCTTGCCAAAATTCTAAGCACATCTCTGGTATGGCAAAACAATTAAAATTCTTCTACCCATCTGCTGTTTGTAGATCTTATAATTGCCACTTAATCCTAAAGACCAAATACAGTCAGTGTGCAATCAGATTTGAATGTACTGATTAAGAAAGCAACTCCACGTTGCAATAAGAAGTTACATTCTGGAAGGAAATAAGCAATATAGGTGCCTTTTTTGCACAGTACAGCCAAAGCACTTCTATAACTCATATAAATTATTAACCATTATTATTTCATGATGCTTAAGATTGTCTGTAACTAATGTAAAGAATGCAAAATTAAAAGCACAACAAATAGAAAGGGGAAGTTGTACTTAGCTGCACTTATGATTCAGAAAGATAAGAAATAAGGTGAAATGCAAATTTTTCCATCCAAAGGAAATTAACTGTAGATCAAGATAGAAAAATATGTGAATTTTACCAAAGGGAGAAATTTTAGTTGATAATGCCAAGAATGGAATGGAAGATCTTAAATTCATGTGCATTTTCAGACAATTTAATTTTGATAGTGAAAGTCTAGTCAGCCCTAAAAAGTCTTTAGATCTTCCTTCTATGTGTTTTAAAGGCTGCTGGAGGACAGATCCTACCCTTTCATTTTGAAAAGATGCTGTTAATGGTGTCTGATGCCAAATAAAAAGGCATTTTGGGTTTTATACCTCTTCCAGCAAATGGCAATGAAAGTCTTTCTTTCTCAGAATTACCAGTTACTAAAATGGCTAGTTCTGGTAACATTATTGAGACCTAATGGGTGGGTTTATGTATAAATACATGCCAACTTATTTTTAATACTGGAAAGAAAAAAGATTAAAATAAGCTTAAGCAACCACTGATTATAACTCACCATTCAAACAGTAATAACACATGCTTTCATGTTCAATCAGATTGTGTAAATAGTTCAGATTTATCCATAATATTTCAAATCCACCAGATACCAGAATTAATCTCTTCGCTTTGAAAGAGGATATTTTCCAGTGTTTCAGGTGTCATGGACAACCAGCCATTAACATCTATTGTTGATTTTCTCTTGAAGAAATGTGAATAATCCCAAACAAAGTTTTACATAAAACATAGCTCTTACAGCAAAAAAAGCAATGGTGTGGATACTGTCCTTGCCATTAAGACTGTGTAAGCATTTCTTTATTCCAGAATATTTGCTACTATTATCGTGACCCAGATAAAAATATCAAACATATTTTTGTCTTTTCTAGAATATTTGACACATCATTGTGTAAGTTTATGATTTTTAAAATAGTCTTAATTCTTAAGAGGCAGCTCTATTTTGCAATCTGTTTGGATATGATTTGTCAGAGAATGACTGTGGTTTGAAGAATAGGAGACACCATCTTGTCAATATTGCACTGTGAAACATTGGAGAGGGAAGGGGAAAACCAGAGTTCAGAAAGTACCTTTTAGTTATTTCTTTTACAGACGAAAACCCACTTTTTGCAATCCAAAACCACATTATAAAAATAGGGAAGGGAGTTGATTCTTTTGTCACTCAGTAATGTCACAGTACAATTCTATCTTTCATTATTACAACAGAAAGCCATGTTTTTGGAGTTCATTAGTGATGAATCTAGCCCTTCATTTTAGATTAAAAAAAGGTTTGGGTACTTAACAAAAGAGTTGAGAACAAACTAGCAGTTTTCTTATACTGACAATACCTTTAAAAAAGTTACCAGGGATTTTATTAAAAAATACGTACTTCTTGCAATTTGTCACAGAAGTGCTACCTATGATGACAACAAGACATACCCCTCTCCCTAGCAAGCTTCATTTCACTATCAAAGAATAACAATGCCTGCAAGGTATGAACAGAACACTCCTTCCATTTTTCAACTCTGTCACACTTTTTAATGTTTTGTTCATAATGGCAACTGTCTTGCTTGATGTATCGTACTGATGTTCTCACCTGCTTGTTGTCATTCAGCTGCTAAATGAAAAGAATGAATATGTATAATTCTTTCAAAAGTGCATTATAATGACAGTCTGGCATATTTTATTATACATCCCACCAGACCCTGATTATTTTGTGCAGTTGGCATTCAAGTTACACTACTTGGTTTTTGATAGCTCTTGCCAACTTCCTCAATGCAAATGATTAACAGTGATAGTAATGGCGAAATTTTTTAAGTATAGAGTTGATAGAGGGGTACACAATGGTAACATTTCATTCTTCATCACTCATTAAGACACAGTATTAGTTTGCTTTATCATGGGAGGGTTTTTCTAAACTTTTTTTTAGTGCCTGAGTAAATGGCAAAATTAGTCTTTCTTACATATGTGGGAAATCAAACATTTCATCTTTTATTTCTTCATAGGAATTTCTTCTGTTTTGCAGTAATTAATTGTCTACTTTGATGACATGAAAATGTATTGTGTTTGCAGCTCTGGTTTGTGATGTTTAGTTGTGTAATTGTCCCTGCTGAAGCCATTATCTTTTTCGTTCACTTTTTTTTAACTCCAGTTTTAGTCATTATAACAGGAGGGGTGGAATACTTCCTGAGATGTTTAGAGCAGCAATTCATAACCAACCCTTGTGAAAAACAATCATTAGGGTTTTTTTAATTACTAATAATAGTAGCTGCTTTGATTTTTTTCGTTTATTTTGTTTTTTTAAATCATACAAATATTGTCAAAATGTTAACTTAATGTACTGGTTTTGGCTGGGATACAGTTAATTTTCTTCATAGTAGCTGGTATGGCACTGTGTTTTGGATTTCTGATGAAAACAGTGTTGATAACACACCGATGGTTTATCTATTGCTGAAAAGTACTTGCACAAAGTCAGGGACTTTTCTGTTTCTCAGACTGCCCCACCAGCGAGGAGGCTGGGGGTGCACAAGAAGCTGGTAGGGGACACAGCTGGGACACCTGACCCCAACTGACCAAAGAGATATCCCAGACCATATGACGCTGTGGTCAGCAATAAAAGCTGTGGGGAAGAAAGAGAAAAGGGGTGTTCAGAGTTATGGTGTTTCACTTCCCAAGTAACCATTACACGTGATGGAGCCTGAAGTAGTGAATGAATTCTTTGTTTTGCTTTGCTTGTAAGCACAACTTTTGCTTTATCTATTAAACTGTCTTTATCTCAACCCACGAGTTCTCTCACTTTTACCCTTCCAATTGTCTCCCCCATGCCACTGGGGAAGAGAGAGCGAGAGGCTGTGTGGGGCTGAGCTGCTGGCTGGAGTCAAACCACGACACCTAAGCATCCAAATAGCAGATACCATTCTTCCTGACAGATGTACTGATGCAGAATTTTGGCTCAAACCTTTATAATTACAGAGGGGTTTCCTTAAATACTGTCTAATCACTATATACAGAGTTTAGTAGGCTTCAAATCTAGGGCACTGGTTTGAAACAAGTAGCTAACATATAAAGGTTTATTATGATATACACAAATACATTGAGACAGGCTATTTCTGAGGCAAATAGAGTTTTACATTGTTTATATATTCAGCCTATGTCCTATCTTATGTGTCTCACTGCCATACAATTATTCAACAAATGATACATTCAGGTCCCCAGAGTGCATGTTCTGTATCAGTAACTGGTGGTTGGCTTCTGGTTAAAGGCTGCACATTTTGTGCCTTGAGTAAAGACTAACATGTTTTCAACTCAGAGTTTTAATTTCCACACTGCATTACACCTTAAGGGAACAAAACATATTGAGCGCTAGCTTTATAGCCACCTGCCAATTCATCCCATTCTGCAGGAAGAACAGTGTTTCACAAACAGCTGCTGTAGTTAAATGTTCTTTTTACAGTTTGGAAAAAAAACAAACAATGCAGCTAAAACTATTGAATGACACAGTATTCAAGATGTCATTTCTGTCAGAGCTTGAACCTGGTATCAGTTTCCACATATGCTTATTTGGTGCATCCTAATCTAATAGTAGAAAGGAGGAAAGACAACGGCAGGGAGAACTTAATTCATATAAACTCAGCTCTGAATATGCTTTCTAGCACTTCAGGAATTACCACAAGTACACACAAGCTTGGATTATCTAATTAGAAGCAAACTGAGTGAAAGGAAAAGAGTTTCTATTTTATACATTTATTCTATACACCTATAGAATAAAGATTTTCCTCCAGAGTTTATCAAGATACTAGTTTCCTTCCACCTGTGGCCTTTTGCAGGCACTTTGTACTTTTTTGCCAAAAGGGTTAGGTAGATGTAGCTCTTCAGTCAAATGGCCGTGCAGACTGTTTGGGGGTTTTTTGTTTGTTTTTTTTTTTTCAACTGTTGCAAAGAGCAAAGACAGAATTAAGTGAATATAGTGGGATACCCCTATCCTATACCTAATAAAGCTGAAAGCTCTCTGCTGGCTATGAGTGGAGTGTTACTTCAGGGCTAAGCGCAGTCCAAAGGCCTGTCTGAGTGCATTTCAGGACACTGGAACCAAACTGTCCATTAATACTAACATGATAGATGAAGAATGGGACTGCAGGATGAGAAAAGGCATTTCCCTATTCAGCATTGACATTTACGACAAAGGGAAAGAGTTAATGGATCACTACCAAATGTTTTACTGGGGTAGTATGTTTTCAAAAATAAGAGAAGATAGTTAAAAATTTCTATCTTGTTTAGTCTATGAAAAAAAAAGCCCGAGACAAAATATTATTTTTATTCATAAATATATTAGATGATGAACACTGGAAGGGAAAAGGGGAATTTAAGCTAATGGACAGCACTTCCATATCCATAAACACAACATGAAGTAATTTAGGCTCGGATTTGGAAGAAAGTTTCTACTTACCTAAAGAATAAGAATTATGAAATAGACTTCCAGAAGTAGTGGCAGAGAGAGAACTACTTACATTTTTGAGAAAGAAAAACTGCTATTGGATCTACAAAAGTCACACCCAGCCTATATGATTGAAAGGTTCCCATTCAGTGTTTTGGCCTTCTCTTCCTAACAATTATTCATTAAGCACTTACTATTATATTTTCTTATTTTTAAGCTGAGTGAATGTCCCCTAATTTCCTGGTAAACTACTTTGGTTTTAGTTACAATCTCATTGCTCATGTGTAACAACATCTGGCAAAACTATTCAATGATTCCAGACTTTATGGACAGGGGTTTAGGTAAAGAGGTTTGTTGACTTTATAGGGGAGCTGAATCTGCCCTGCACTATTGAGAGAACACCTAGCAGAAAGCACATATTGCTGTAAATCCACTGAGGCTGACATAAATCCATCAAGGCATAAGCAATGCTGGGGTTGTATATTGTAAATGCAGTGCCACTAAACAAATGAATTATCAGACAATTAAGAGACTCTGAACTGATTTGGTTGGATAAATAGCTATGTTTTAAAAATATGGCATCATAAAAAGAATTTCAAAAATATGTTGGGTTTTCAGTGGGGTGTTGGTTGGCTTGTGAGGGGTTATTTGGTTTTTTGAGGTTTGTGAGTGGTGTGTGTGGGGAAAACCTACATCTAATGGCTATTCAGAACTGTCAGCACTCTTCAGTTCATTTCAGGAGTCTGTACATTATCACTGAATCAACACAACCAGGAGAGATACATAATGTGTTCCTGGATTCAAAGCAAATCTAAAAAGTTTCTCAGATTTCTAGTCTACATTAGAATAATTAAATAGTAAGTGGAATGAAGAACTTAAGGTGCATTCTAATTACATTGGCATTTAGGCATCACCTCATGTCTTCTGCCAAGATTTATGCATTCCAAAATATCACTTTTAATCTTCATAGTAGTAACTATCATATTATTTTGTCCTTTGTCTGATTTTATAAGCAAACCATTTAAAATGTATTTTGGTACAAAATTCGTCATCAACAGCCTCTTATTTTTTCTAGAATAATGGCAATATTTGCCATCTGCTAGAAGAACATTGAGCAAAGTCAATCACATGGAAGACAATTCTAAAACATTTTCAGAAGTTAAGGCCTTCAGAGAGTTTGTCTTATGATTTCAAAGCAATGACTCAATGATCTGATATTTTTCCATAATGTCCTTCCAATTTTCCATCCATTTCACTTACACTCTCCCTTTTCTATATAGTTTACAAAGATTAAGAATTGTCGATGTTACACAATAAAGAACTCTTCACTTTTACCACAGTCAGAAACAAGATATGCTGTAAAAATTAATTAAAACCCCTGCACCATCACTTTGAGATTAGCATTACCTTTATTTTACACAGACGTTAATTAGAAAAACAGATGGGTAAGGATCTGTTTCAACCCACTCAGGTCAAGAATGGACCTTGACCAAGATCACAGTAAGAATCACTGACAGTGATGGGAAGAACACTGTTTCATGTACATACAACTACAAACTAAACCAAGCAATTTTTTTTTAAGGGTTTTTTGGAATGAACCTGACTCTTACTCTGTGAAAGTATTAAAAGAGTCAGAAAATCCGATTCCTTAATCTTTGGTCTTAAGAAAAAAAGTATAACTATAAAAAAGAGTTCAGCTTGGTAATTCTGATGCCAATGACAGCTAATTGTACTGATAAGGCACAATCCCCTAGCATCTAGAAGTAGTTTTTGAAAAGTATGACTCAAAATCAGATTCTTCTGCTGCCACATTAATGTGGGAGAAGGCTAAGAGAATCATTTATTTGCTAGTTTTCTTTTCCTAAATGCAAACATTATTTCTACAAGTGTATACATCCAGATTAAGGTGTAAAAAACCCCAACTATATTCCATTCTTTCTACATCACTGCACCTCCTATCCAAGTCAAAAATACATATTTCTTATAAACATTGGTTTATGTGACTCATCTTTCACCACTGAAAGACTGAAGTCAAGAGTGCTTAACATCACTGATTTTTATGGGACAGAATCCAATCCAAGGATCTGATCCTACTGATCACCTGTGCTATGTACACATATGACTGCATCTGCTTCTTTGTGTAGTTTTACTATAAATTTCTTTCTGTTGCATTGCCTTCTACTCTTGTAAATTTTCAGCTTTGTTTTTCTCAGTCCTTCATACTGAGCATGCATATTTACTCTGTATTAACCATTTGAATTTCTCTAAAAGAGCCTCTGAGTCTCATTTTGCTATTCTTTCTCTAACCTCAATTTATCATCAAGTTATGATGTAATTAGTTCGTGTATTTCCTCTTCCACATCATTAATCCATTAAAGAATGGCCTAATTTAACTATCTGTTGTATCCAAATAAATATAACCTTGCAATTTAATACTGTGGTCTCTTCTACAACTTCACTTTTTAGCCCTTAAAATGTTCTCTATTATATTTCACATAAAAATTTCAGAGAAAATAGGCATCTGAAATCCAAATCAATGTCTAGATTTTCACGCAACTATCTACAACTGGTTTCTTTCACTTAATTACCTGGAACTACTTTCTTTCATATACTAGCTCTTTTATTGAATTTAAAATGCTGAGTGACTGACAAGATCTTTCCATGAGACCATTTTACTAGCTTTTTTTCTGCTTCTCCTTTCCAGTGGATGTACTAGTATTGACAGGCTACCTATAAGCTCAATAAAAATCAGTGACAAAAATTCCACATTTTTTGGATTAGCTCTTGATGGTTTAGTATTTGTTCAATTATTTCAGTAGTGAAAGAAGGGTATACTAAAAGGACCATCATACAATATTTCTTATGAAAAGAGTGGAGTGTTCGCTTTTTTCCCCCTACTCTTTTAATAGCTTCTCAGTAATTCTGAAGTCTTCAGGAATAAATATCGTTGATACAGTTCAGCAAATTTATTAACTAATACTTGTAATTCTTTGAAACATGTCATGCTGAATGGCTGATCTCATGCTTAAATAGAAATTTTCCAATGGAAAATGAATTAAACTCTGCTAGTTAAGAAAATATTGCAGAAAAGAGCTTAAATTTTAAACCTAGGAGAGCAGCTTAGAGAAAACTGAAATAGCATTCAATAAAACAAATTCAAGCAGGTTGTTAATCTTATGTGAAAAAGGAAAAAAGTTAAAAGCATGTTAAACCTTGAAAGAAAAATATTAATGTGCTTAACATACATAAAACTTAACTTATGCCCTTAGGTGATATAATTCACTGTTAAGGGTGATAAAAAACTTATTTCTAAATGACTATTTTATGAAGGCTGAAAAATATAATCCCTCCCCACAAAAGAAGCCCAGGTAAACCTGTTCCATTAGTACTTTGTTGAAATTCAAGATTTAATGAAAGTACAAGATACTTTTTTGTATTTGTCAAGTGTATACATGTCAAAAAACTGTTTCATTTCATCCCCACCTGTTTTTTAAACCTTGTTGACATAATCACCTACCAATGTAAACATAGCTGCTCTTTTTCAGTCTATTGTCAAATCAGCAGTTTATGCGACACCCTGAAGTGCCACAGGAATGCTCAGATTCAATCTTTGCCTCCCTAGGCTATTCCCCTCCTTTCTTCTAAGGCATTCCAGCTTCATCTCCATCACATCACAGCCCTGTGTCATCCATTCTCTGACAAGACTACCTATTAGCTCACCTACTGCTGATCAATAAATTCATGTTTAAAGTATTAAATATGAATGGAGCAATGCACCAGCTATGTCTATCAGTTAAAACCAGGTAGGCATAACCATGTAAGCCTATCTCATCAAAGGATGTTTTACCAGCACCTTTTGGTTGATTTTTTTTTCCCCAGACATGAACGCTACACAAGATTTGCAGATCTAGCAAGGAATCTTGTTGGTGACAAGTTAGGTAAGTCTGGTAAACTTTGGAGTTCCAAATCTAACACTAAAGAAGTTTCTGTTTCTTTCTTCATCTATCTGCAAAAGATTCCTGATGCTATTAGCTGCCTCTGAAGAGCATTTGTGAAAGAGGCTGGGTGTCATAGCCTTACTTTCTGGAGTAACAGGAAGTGCATGAGTCCAGTGGGCACAGAAGTTGCCAAAGGCTTTTGACCTCTACAGAGCAATAGACAACCTCCCCCTATCCATGAAAAGGAACTGGGCATTAGCTCTGCTCAGAGAAGGATGTAAGAAGGAATTGCTTTTTAGTGACCTGATCTCAGAGATTTAGACAAGCAGGCACAGCTCTTCCCAGAGTGGGAAAATGCCGTTAAGTTGGTTACTGCATAGGTGCACAAGGCTTCTTGTTTTGCATCTATATATGATAGCATCTGTGAAACCAACCCTTATTATTTAAAAAGTTTTGAGACTTACAGTTTGAACTTACTAAATTCATGTAATATGCTTTATACAAGTTATAAAAATACTTTTGTTTTCCTTTACTGTCAGGGTGTCAGACTGGTTCTGGCAAATTCAGGTTCAGACCACGTCTTTGCCTGAAATTTAACTGTTCAAAATGAGCCACAAAAATGCATCCCTTCCAAGTGCCCCATTATAAATGTACAAATGACATTATATATACCTCTTCTCTAAAAATACACATTGTTTCTAACAAGCAGAAAATTGTTCTGATATTGAAATGGCATAATTTTTTTGCAGCCTTATGACTATCTGCAAGATTACAGTGACATAATCATTGTATTGTTGATTTTTTCTGAACTCCATTTCCATCAGAAATCCTGTCAAACAAGGAGCAATTCAGGGCAAATGTTATAAAGCTGTTGAGCTTTCCAGGACTGAACATATTTCAGTTTCTTTCGTACCCATAAGAGGCCATTGGCTCACCAATAATTGAAACACTAATGATCGTCATCTGTTTGCCGATCTGCAAACTAAACAGAAGCCTAACCTATTTGCTGTTATGCCAGCCTGCTGACGTTTTTGCAGTGATGCAAACTGTGATGTAAACTGGCCGTGATTCACGCACTGGAAAGAGGTTGAGCCTAACATTGCTTTCTGCTTTTGGCAGCAAAAGCAGGCTTTTAATATGTTCAGCTTCAGGATAGCCAAGAAAAAACACAAAAAGGGAAATTCTCAGCTCCCAGCAGCATGTTACCAAAATAAAGTGTACATATAATAAAAATAAAATTGTGTTTGGCCATCAATGCACATGACAGCACATTCCTCTCACAGGTGCACGTGGGTCCAACATCCTGAGACTTTGGGACACATATATGCATTCTGTTCTCCTCCAGGATGTATTATCACCATTTAAAGGGAACAGTTTTCACTCCTAATGATGCCAGACCATTATCATTTTCAGAAACCAAACAAAAGAATTCCTCAGGCAATGGTTCTGGAGATAGTTTTCCAGCACTGAAGGAAAACACAGTTGTTTTGAAAACTGATGGCATGCAAATGTTGCCTATTCCTACTTCTGAATAACAACTGTTTCTGAATGCAGATTTTCACTCAAGCAAGTTCAACTATTTCACACAGAAGATAATATTGTTTTGTCATCTCTGTGATCCTGCTATCAATATGTGTGTTACACATACTGTGAACATCCCAACATATTTGTTCAGTTTCTTTTATCTGTACTTATGACCAGCCTGCTTATCTTTTTAAGCGGTAAAGAATGAAGCTTTAAAGATTGTTTGCTCTCATTACCTCAAGTATTTAAAAAAAAATAAATAAAAGGAAAAAGAAAAGGGAAAGTCCAATTTTGAGTGTGCAAGTGTTACACCGAGTGAAAAACCTTGTTCTCCCACAGGCTTCCTCTGTGTAATTTTAAGGAAAGTAGTGGTTACTCTGTGCTTCAGATCTCTATCTGTAAATTGGCAATTATGTTACACTTCAGCTGCGTAAGATGATCTGCATTATAAAATTTAGGGATTAGTCCCTATAGAAAAAATACCAGTTTACAAACATAAATAATAAAAGCAGGGCCAAAATACATCTGAATCTCGGCCTTACTTTTAAATACAGGTAACTTTTAATTCTGATTGGCAGTAGTATGAAGCAATGGTCTGCCCGCAAACTACATTGACTACTTACGAAGAGTAAGCTTCTCCACTCACTGACCACCATTCCATGATCCTTTTTGAGGATCATGTCTCCACAGCCCAAACCTTGCTAAATCAGTCCTGCCACAACAAATTTCATTTCAGTTAGATAATTAGATTTCATGTGTTATAGCATTATCAACTACATTTTAAGCTCTAGCATAGGCAGGTCTCTAAATCCAGTAGCTGATCATGCTGATAGGATATTGATTGAATCAGCTCAGAGCAGACTGAATCAGCACAATGTTGAAAGAAAATGTTAAAACTGGAAATCCGACTGAAGTTTAGTATACAGCTATGCTAAAGTCGGTGATTAACCTGGTCTTAATGGCAAAGGAATATTTACTTGCATAGCCAGCACCTAAAAAGGGAATTTTCCAAACCAGTTCAGTCACTGCCCTTTCTAAAAATACTTTCAAAAGATATATGGATTGAATTGGTCTTTCTTGAGTATAGGCATTCTATTTATACAGAAGTGGGATGAGGTGCTTTAGTAGAATAAGCGTGTTACTCCTGAAGCAGATAATGGATATTTTTCAAGAATCTAGTCCTGAGATCAAATCTGCCATTTTTACATTTGTACGTTGCACGTTTACAAGTACCACAGCAGGACAAACCCCTTGCCATTAAAAAACAGAGAGAAATAAAAATATGCTGCAGACTGCTAGACAGTTAGACAACACTTCTAACAAACTCTGAAACATAAAGATGGCACACTTCGAGTTATTTTTCAATACCTGCAAATGTCTGCTGTATCCAAATATTCAATCATTTCATAAAGCAGGAGGTGTTATTATTATCTTATATTTTCATAATTATAATCATATAGATAATATAATTTTATAGTTAATAAACATTGTAGCCTATATTATATATTTATGTTTTACTATTCTCTTATCCAAAGCCAAATTAATGTATATTGGAAAATATTTAAAAATATGTAGTGGATTTAGACTTACTGCTTATCTGGTATTGCTACTTAATTTTTTCCAAAATAACTTAAGTTTCCTAGGAGCTCAACTCACTCCTGAAATATATTAAATCTCATTATTTATCCATTACTGAAAAAATGAATAAAGAAGCCATTAAAAATTATGTTGCCTATCTCAAGTCAAAGCCTTAAAAATCACATTTGGTAAGACAAAATAAAAAAATCCAATGCTTTTAGCAAAATCTGTCATTTCTGCTGTTTTAAACAGAAAGAAATTAATTTTTGTTTAGTCTATAAATTTTATGTAAACTGAAATTAAACTTTCTCAGATATGCCTGTACTAGTATAAACTACATTTTCAAATAGACCTAGTCAAAATTTCTTTTACAGGGAAGCAAATTAGACAGGTACAGCACACCAAATGAGCTGAACTTTGTCCTCAAAGAAAATTGGTTTTTCCTTTTCAATTTCATTTCAAAGAGATCTGACAACTGTCGCTTTGAACAAACTTTAACAGCACAATATCCTTTGTGTAAGTTTCCCCCTGTCAGCTTTTCCATTCCAGCAAGAACTTAGAACAAAGTGTATGCTGCCTTTTGTGTTGAGAACTTCATCAGTTGAATGAACACTGGTATAGTGCAGTGAAATTGAGGGCATACTCTTTCTGTGAATCTGAACAGTGCACTCTCTCAACAAATACAACTTCTCCATCTTTTATGAGGATAAACTAGCCATCCATTCCTCCTCACATTTTCCCTGTTCTTCTGTGTTTACTGAAAATGAAAAGCCATTTGAAAACCCACCTGTTCAAACCTAGGCAGGGTAGCAAAAATTCTTGGTCGCAAACACACCTTTCTTTTTCAGTTTTCATATATATGGAATGCATGGAATAAATCTGAATTTATGACTTGTCAACCTTTCTGAAATCTACTGCCCAAAAAGTTCTTTTGCTTTTAATTCTCTTCTTAAGAAAGCCCTTAAGGTCATTTAAAAATAAAATGGAAAAAGAAAAGAAGAAAAAAATTTAGAAAATTTAGAAACCTCTTAATAGTGACCTCTTGAAGTGAAACATGGGAAGTAATTCTACAATATCGCTTCTGTCTCTCTTTCTATATACTGATCTCACATAATGGCAGTAGGACATTGTTTGAAAAGCTTCATTAGTAAAAAGGAAGCACACAGAGAAACAATGTTTATGTGACCTGGTCTTGAGTGGGTCTGCATTCATGACAGATGTCCAAACAAATAAAATATGATAGCACATAAGGTTAAAGTAAGTACAGGTGAATTTTTTGATATAGGTTTGGGCCCTTGAGTCCATCTAGCACTGTCTTTCAATCACAATTTGCAAGGCTCATTGGCTCACTAATTTTAATCACTGGAACAGGTTGTCAAGAGTGATTGTGGAACCTCTAAACTTGGAGATTTCAAAAGGGATCTGGACATGGTCCTGGACATCCCGCTCCAGATGACCCTTCTTGAGCAGGCAAGTTGGACCAGATGACATCCAGTGGTCCCTTCAAGCCTCATGCATTCTGTGATTCTGTGGAAAACAGATAAATTTTAATCTGTTTTCCTTTGTGCCATTTGCTGTACAAATCTAACCCATGACATTTGCTATTCTTTGCCTTCTATTGCTAGGTGATTTTTTTCACATCTTTTTCTTCTCTATTAATATTTACTTATTAGTGTCAAACATGCACGTAGAGAAAACTTGAGTGCAGAGTGGGTAAGGTTACCAAATAAATCCATGCCTAATTTAATTACAGACTTTTGATTATCATGTATGCTAAATAGTTGAGAAATCAGCTCGAATATTGCATGAGCTAACCAGGACATAGAATATATTTTTTTAAAAAAGTTCTGAGAACTCTGAGTAACCAATTTAGACTGTGCACCTGATTAAGAATCTAAATATCTTAGGAAATTCATGTTTATTGATAAGATAAAATATTTTTAACACAGCCAAATTAGCAGACTAGCCAGACTCCAATTAGAACAAAAATTAATAATGGTGGCAAATCAGAAGATCTAGTCACTGTAACTGAATATTGTTTTGACATTACAGACTGTGTGCCCAGGTGTTCTCAGTCTTGTCATAATTGTCAAACTGAAACATGGAATTTGGTGCACTGTAATGACAAGCTCCTGAAACCCCTGTGTATGCCTCTGTGTGTTACCTGTATGTATACCTGTAGCTATGTATGCATGGTTTTATGAAAATACAGGGGGTTTGTCGCTATGACCATCATTGGGAAGAAAGTGTGTCGCAAAATCTACATTTTTAATTTTTACTTGAAGCGGTTCCATCTCGAATTCTGGTTGAGAAGAAGGGAACAACAGTCTTTTCTGCAAGGATCCAATTTCAGTTTCAATTTACTCCCTAAAGTTTTGGTGACATTTAGTTTTGGAATTTTATGCTTTGGTTTACACTACTATTAAACTACCATTCCTGGTAGTTTTGTTTACATTAAATCATACACCTTTGCATTCTAGCAGAAATTTTTGTAAAAAGTAATTAAGGATATTGTTATGCAATACCATCAATCTCAAGGATTCCAACAGTACAAGTGAAACCTTCTGAATCCTAGCACTTGAAATAACACCACCGTTCTGTATACTCTAATGTGTGATCTTTTCAGATCCCTAATCTGTACTTGCATTTAGAGGCACTCATTTGCATATTTCAGAATGAACACCAAAACAGAGACAAGAATATAAAAACAGACAAATGTAAATTTACCTACATATTTCTTCTGATCTGGAGATTCTCTTAGCCTTGGTGGCATGTATAATTTATATATTTTATATTACACACAGTGTAATTTTTATATTACATTCACTCTTCAGTGGTGCTCCATTTCCTTCTACCCTCAGTTCTGTAACCTATTTCACCCTTTTTGTCTTAAACTGTAAAAGCATGTTCCATTGTCCCTGAGACTAACAATGAAAATCTACCCTGCAGCTGTTCCTTCACTTCTTGATGCCACTTCATTACATTTTTATTCTCTTCTGTAGGGTCAGAGGTCCCATGTTCCACAGGAATGTAGAAATGATGATGCTATACACAGACGTTTAGTCTATGCTAAAGAAATTCAGCAGCATGAATATTTTTGAATCTTAAGCTTCTTATATGCATACAGGTCCTTAAAAATGTCCTGGTACATTATAACCATGTGAACATAGACATGTTTGTGCCCTGTAATCTCTGACTGCTTTAAATTCTGAACATCTAATGAAGACTGCAGAACAGCTACTGGAGATTTGAGAAATTACATTGGGAAAAGGTCACAAAAATGACTAAAGAAGAGAGGAAAATAAGAGTGCAGTGCCATTTCAAGCTGATATAAAAGGCTAAAAATTGATTCTGTTCTTTGTGTGTGCTTTATAGATAGGTTCTATGGAGAAAGGAATGTTGTATCGACAGAGGGATATTGGGGGGATGGGGCTAGTTTCCTTATTTTTTGTTCACATTTATGTTCCATTTTTTAACTACATTTATGCAGTGGTCATTTATTAGCATTTTTATAGCTTGCTGTTTCAAGGCATCTTGCGGTCAGTCATTGGATTTAACAAGAGCAGAGCTATTTTGTGCTTTGAATTCTTCCATTAAATAAACCTAGTTTTGTTTGAAATGTGAAACCAAGTAGAAAATGCAATCTGAAATGCCATCTAAAATTAACAAAAGCTTTTGCTTTATGTTCGTGATGTGCTTAAAGAATGCATTAGGTGACAATAAGAAAAGAGAAATAACTGAGATACTTCCCTAAAATTGTGCCACTAACAAAATATGAAAAAAGCAATATGATTTAAAATAATATAAAATCATACAATGTATTCAAATTCATTCCTATCGGTAATTTAATAATAGGTTTCAGTAAGAGATGGTCAATCATAAAGATTCAGAGTGATTTACCTGCTTCACAACCAAAGTAGAAGAGTTTATTGGTAGGATAGACAAATCAGGAAATAATGATTCTTGTGGCAAAAGAAAACTCATGATTAGGATGACCAGCTTCTTTTTATGACAGATCTTCCATTCCAGTTTGTATAAGACTGAATGATCTGGCCCTTCCTTGCTGGAATATATTATTGATGCTAATACAATTACATTTCAATTTTGATGGTTTGTGTATTCTGTCTATATTTACACTCCCTCATAATTTGATCCTGTACAACAGTAATTGTATTATGACCAAAGGTGCTCTATTTCTCCTCCATTGCACATCATAACTTCCTCCACAGGTTTTGAAAAGAAGTGCTAACACCTTAAAGAAAATGGACAGGAGAGTTATTTCAATGGGACATATCTTTTTTAATGATTAGTATTGTATTCTATCGACATAACAAAAATCTTCTATAAAGGCAAATATTCTTTCTGTTAAAATAGCAGTCATTTCTGACATTGAATCATATTCAGACATCACCATGTTTTATGTCAATGCACATGCATGGGAGTAAGAAGAGTTAGAAGAAGAATGAGATTTGGCCTGTTTGCTTCTTCAAAACTAAGATACCTCAATGACTTTCATCTTGTTCTCTATGTACAGCAGCTGTGGGTTTGTCCTACTCTAGAAAATGTGTGGAAGAACCCCTTGAACTCCTCCAGACCCTTCCACTTAAGCATCATTGCAAAGTTCTGGAAGAATTTATGGATCTGAAAAGAAAAAAAAATATCTAGTTATCT
Source organism: Gavia stellata (assembly GCF_030936135.1). Taxonomy (NCBI): domain Eukaryota; kingdom Metazoa; phylum Chordata; class Aves; order Gaviiformes; family Gaviidae; genus Gavia; species Gavia stellata. The sequence continues at coordinate 33,529,092 of NC_082600.1, forward strand.
TCTCCCATTGGAAAAGAACATTTATCCATTTTACCAGTTGTTCCAAAAAAACCCCATCTGTACATTCTGTAATTTCTCAAAATAGAAGAGAAGTTTACTTTGAAAAATCATTTGAAAGTCCATGAAGAAAATATATTTGCATCTAGAGATTATAGCTTAGTACATTAGCACATTAAAATAATACATGACAATAATACCAGAATAATTTTTAGAATGACAGGTTCTGAGCCAAAAGCTAAATTTGACCATGAATACAGAGAGCCATAAATCCACCAGATTACTTCGAGAGTTTTGGTGACAAGAGATTTCCTCATAATATCCTCTTGAGTTATACAAGTTAGACTGCCATAAACAGTACTTAAGACTTTTGGTTTACCTATTCTAATGCAGAAGACATTAACATAAAATATAGAGAAATAAAACTTTCTGATAATATGCCACGATGAACGGCACTGACTGGACTAACAGCAACTTGTTCCTGTATCAAAAGCCCTTGTTGCTGAACAAATTTATTGTTAGTGACAATGCAATGTGCCCTTGTGGCTAGGAAGGCCAATGGCATCCCAGGGTGCATCAAGAAGAGTGTGGCAAGCAGGTTGAGGGAGATTATCCTCCCCCTCTACTCTGCCCTGGTAAAGCTGCATCTGAAGTACTGTGTCCAGTTCTGGGCTCCCCGGTTCAAGAAGGACAGGGAGCTGCTGGAGAGGGTACAGCAAAGGGCTACAAAGATGATTAAGGGACTGGAACATCTCTCTTATGAGAAAAGGCTGAGGGACTTGGGCCTTTTTAGTCTGGAGAAGAGAAGACTGAGGGGGGATCTTATTAATGCTTATAAATACTTAAGGGGTGGGTGCCAGGAGGATGGGGCCAGTCTTTTTTCAGTGGTGCCCAGTGACAGGACAAGAGGTAATGGGCACAAACTTGGTCATAGGAAGTTCCATCTAAACATGAGGAGGAACTTCTTTACTTTGAGGGTAGCAGAGCAGTGGAAGAGGCTGCCCAGAGAGGCTGTGGAGTCTCCTTCTCTGGAGACATTCAAAACTCGCCTGGACGCATTCCTGTGTAATCTGCTGTAGGTGAACCTGCTCTGGCGGGGGGTTGGACTAGATAATCTCCAGAGGTCCCTTCCAACCCCTGTCATTCTGTGATTCTGTGATGTTGTTTGGGTCTGTGTCCTGGAAGCAATATTATTTTGGATCTACCTCATTTCTTGACATGGTGTATGAAACAGCAATGTTGTGGAGCACTGAGATAAGCACTAAATGGCCACAGATTTCTAGCACTTGCTTAGCAGTCACATTTCAAAGCATAACACAGACTTACTAAATAATAAAAGAGAAGAGAAGAAGTTACCATGAGAGTACAGTAGAGAAAGATTTGAAGACTGCAGTCCTGTAAAACCTATTCATTATTTACCAAGGTCAGAACCGTGTCCACAGAATCCCAGAGCCATGTATCTGAGCAGGATAAAAAGTCAACATCAATGCTAGCTTGCCAAAGTGTTGGGGTTTTTTCTGAACAGTCACTTACAACAATATATGAGATAGAAAGAAGATAGGAATTTTAAACCTTAATCAGTTACTACATACTATTGTCCTTTCTCATTACATCTGCTTTATTAGTTAATTTAAAATTCACTGTACAAAACTGACGTGGAATGATAGATTTTGTATGCACCACTTAAGAGAAAGTTTGGATGCAGATACTATTCTATGTTTATGGTCAGATCTTTCAAAAATGCTGAAAGGTCCTATCTTCTAAGGGATTTAAGATCTAATTAAATAATTTTTCAGTTGGAGTTCTGTGCAGAAATATTTTGGATGATCTGAACATCAGTCTTTTTAAGAGTAATGGATTTTTTTTTAGTACCCACATATTTAAGACCAGATTTTACAATTATTAGGCAACTAAGTATACCGATCAGCTGCCACAAAGATTTTCAGAACATGGCTATCTTGTTTAAGTACTTCTAAAAATCAGTAGTTTTGGTACCTAAATTACTTCGCGAGCAGCTTTTGTGATTTATGACTTAAGATTCTGAAAATTTCATCTTAAATATGCCACGTGCTGTGTACCTGAAACACTGGCCTGTAAAGCAGTGGACTATTTATCTGAGAAATTTTGACAATAGTGTAGAGAAGGTATAGCATCCAATAGCATTGCCAAATAACAGTTTTATTTTTCAAATATATAGTAAGCATGGATTTTCCAGGAGCTTTTGCTGTGTGGACAGCTTTAAACAAAAAGTTTAGAAAGCTCCCAAAATGTTAAACTCTTGCTGAATTTCAAGACAAGGTAGTTTTAATTATATATTAACCAGTTTAACTGTATTTTTTTTCAAATTTTTCATTTTGTGCATGAAATTCTCATTTTCCTTCTTATCAAATCTGGCAGCTTTTGATTCATGTCATTTCTTTCTCAGCTGCAAGTGTAGAGCAGCTAAAAATAAGACTTATAATGGAAGTAGTTGCAGCTTTCATAAGGAGCTAAACCAAAGCTAAGGTTTACTGATCATAACACTGGAATAAATTGGATTGAAGGATGACATTTATCAAGAAGACATATGTATAAATGGCCGCTATGCACGTCAAAAGCATGAGTGGTTCATTCAAAAACAGCAGTCAGTAGTTCAGCAGGCTTTCTCTCCTTTAAGAACACATATTATGTATTCTTTAGGATGTCTTCATGGTCTACTGAGCCAGTATATATTTCAGCTATTAAAAAAAATATTTTATGTATTTATTCACCAAAGCAAAACAGACACCAAGAAGCCATTCCAGGCTGTGTTCATTCATACACTATTTTGTATGGCCTATTATTTATCCAGTAGACTGGAATGGCTCCTTAGAAACTGTTTTGGTTAATCAGGTCATGATGCATTAAAGACACAACCCTTCCTTGATAAAACTCTGTGTTAAAATTCTAAGGGGAATTTACTGCAACTGTAGCCTATTCTAAATTGCTTTTTATGTATAAATACTATATGCAATGCTGTATGCAGCTAGTTCATATTTAATTCTTGTTCTAGAGGCTATGTTTTTGGGAAGTGAAGCCTTTGGAACTAAAAATCACATGTTGTACATATCTTTAATGCCTTCATTTTCCCTAATATAAATCAAGAACAGGTCAGCTTGAAATAAGCACGATATCTGTTGACAATGGATCTATTTCAGTTGCCCCTCTTGTCACAGATGAAAGAAGGATTATTATATGCAAGTTAATTTTATAATAGAAATGGTACAGAATAGTGTGCTCAAACTAGTCCCACTCTGCACTTAAAACCTGTTTGTACATTTTATGTAGCAGTAGTATCTTCTCTCATGTATATTATATCTACTTGACAAATTAACAGGCAATACTAAGATTAAATCTGCATATTTGCATAGGTGGAAAACATTAAATCTATTCCGCTGAATCCCTGAAAGTGATCAAGTCTCTGCATCTGTTGAATGTGCATTGCTAGTTCTGCTTGTTAGGCATGGATTGTCCAGGGATGTTCTCTTATCTTTACCTTTCTTTTTTTAGGAAATAGCAAAATTGTGTATGGTTGGAAACCCTAGTCCTCTTTTAAACTGTAGCATCTTCCTACTCCAATATATATTAGCTGTGGGATGCCTTCTGTAAGTCCCAGTACATTGTTGTTTCTCTTTCAATTTTGTTCCCACTGAATGTTTTGAAACTTAAATAAATATACTTCTACATATGCATGAATATCCCTTTTAATTTGGTAAAATAGTCTCCCTCATGGAGCAAATCTTACCAAAATGTTTTGAAACAAACAACATTCCTCTTTGAAACAGGTTTTTAAGGAAAACAAAACAAAACTAGAAACAGTGACAGACTCTTAATGATACACTCATGAATAGCAATATCCTGTAATGCAAGAAGAAATAGAGTATCTAATAAGCTTGTGTTTATAATGAAATGACATTTCAAGGTGAACAGAGTGATCATCTAAATAAATGTCACTGTGAGGTTTTTACTCTCCTAAAGCACTGCACAATGAAAGGGTCTAGCCTTTGATTACATAAATGTTCAAGGCAAAGCACCCACCAACTCAAAAAAACAATCTGTAAGATCAAAACGAAGGAGAAAAGCTTTGTGCTAGGCTTGTTTGGGGTTTGGGTTTTTTTTTTTTTGAAGGGGGGGGGGGGGGGTGATGTCAGTGTAGTTGCTCTAATTTTCTATTCTCCACATTCTTCTTTTGTTCCAGACAATTCCAGATCCTACTCTGAGAGGGTGTTTTTTCTTCCTCATGCTTTGAGCACTCAGTTGCTATGGAAACAAAAGGGACAGAAACAGTTTATGTATTTCAAAAGCTGTCAGCCTATATGCTGTGGATTTTGATAACTAAAGCTAAACATGGACCATCCTTTTTTAAAACCATTGTGACATTTATTACCGTGCGTGACTGTTGCTAGGGAAAATAAGGAACCTATTTTGTTTAGCTTATTTCGCATCAGTTTTATAAATAGTTGGGCTTTCAAAGTTAATTTTTGTTCTTAATCAGTGTTTAGCAAATGAGAATGGAAATAAACATATAGTGAGCTTGCAAACATTGCCGCTTTCTCCACGGTTAAAATAAAGCAAATTGGAGCACAGCCATTCAAGAACAGACACATTGATGAAAGACGTATTTTATATGTTATATTTAATACCTACAAATATGTGCTCAGCCACCTAAAAAATTATATGAAGAATAAAAAAATGCTGTCTTTTCTGCAAAATACAGTAACAAAATAATTTCTATGTGCTTTTCTAAGCCTTAAAAGGTGGAGTTGCTGCTACACAAAATCTGGATGTTTTCTGAACTGAAAGAGCCTTCTTTGAATAATCAGTTTTAGTAGACACTAACGGTGTCCATTCTACTGTTGTTCCTCAGGACATTCTGATGGTCCCAAAATAAAGGCTCCCATAACAAAGTTTTTTTGTCAGAATTTAATGATCCAGTTAAATGAACCAAGAAAGTTACACAAGAATACCAACTTGCTGTCTTAGTAGTACACCATGATGAAGCCCTGTAACCAGTATAAAACTCGTCTTCGCAGAATGTATCCCAGATCAGCTCAGTTTGGGAAACAACATAAAAGATTGTAATTCAAAAAGGATTTTTTTGCCCAAGGAGGAGAGGAGAATAAAATTGTGTCAGAATATTTTTTAATGTGAGTGCTTTTGCACATAACCTTTAGCTTTCTTTTTTCCACCCACAGTTTCTAAACAAACCTGTGATTTTAAAGATAACAATTGAAGTTATTTAATAGTGATAGTTATTCCTCAAAATCTAATCTTCTGGACCCATTTCTGACCTGCTCCCATGCATTGCATCAAAACTACAGGAAAATAAATGTTTTACAATACAAGCAGAGATGTCAGCATTGCTTATAATACAATTTCATCTGCTTTGCCATTTAGAAGGAAAACAGAGCGATAGAGACAATTAAAACAGAACAATTTTTACTTTTTAATCTTCCTAGTAGTGATATACACATATATAATATCTATTATGTAGCCAGGTAACTGATTTCTCAAATTTAAGACTGTTCAGGCCTGGAAACCTGTTCTGAACAGAAATAAAAGTGTTTATCATGAACCATGCAGCATTTTCATTTATGTCTTACGGTAATGCAAAAAGGCAGTATTTTGTGATAGTCTAAATTATTTCATAGTCTAAATTATCTAGACATCATTGACAGACTAAATAGTTTTTGAAGATAGTTCATTTTGAGTTGAGCATGCACAAATTTCAGACAAAACTCAGTGCTTGTAAAAATCTCATGCTGAATATCTTGTTTGTGCAGGTGGTAGAACACCAACCTAGCAATCTGTTTTATTATAATGAGCATCATGGGGGTTGCTGTATCTTTTTTTCCAATGCTATTAGCACATGATAGAGAAATTTTCTGATTGAGGAGAATTATTGGAACACCATCACACATTACTTCACTGGGTTGCTTTTTAATTAATCCACAATACCATCAGTCAGGAGACTTGGGATGAAGTCCTGGTTGTATTGGAGTAAATGAAATGAATTGAACTTTGATCAACTTCGATGAGACCAGAATTGTGTCCACACATATTTTCTGCATAATCTTAGGCAAATGAAAATCACTGTCTGTTAAAAAGGAAAAATAATTACTCTTCCCCACTCCCCCACGCCTTTGCCCCAAGTCAAAGGGACATCTTCAAGGTCATATTTGTTAATGACTTTTTAACTATTGGGTATTTATATATAACCAGTAATAGAGACTACAAAGAATTATGAGAGTCTCAGAGGAAGGTGATTTGTATACATGTAGTATATTCTTATTCAAAATGTTCTACAGGCTCCAGTAGAAATCAGGCACAGACTTCAGTATACTTTAAAATAAGTGTCACAAAATAGACCATTCAACTAAATGGTGCTTAGACTTTGGGCTCCCAATTAAAAAGTGAAGAAAAAATCCTCACAACATTGCTCATATTCCAATAAAAGAGAGTACACAAGGTGTACAGAAAGGGAAGCAAAATCTAATTATACGTATTAATTGCTCCCTCAGTAACCCTGAGTTTGTCCCATGTATTTCTGACCTCAGTCAAGACAGTGTTACAAAAGCTCTGTGAGAAATAGAGTATCCTGAAGAGAACAAGGGGTGAGACAGCTGAGTTCTTAAATTATTTTTTAGGACTGATAGAGCTAAGAGCTAGATTAATTTAACAAAACCGAGTGAACAAAGAAACAGAAAGTGAGCTGTCTCTCAAAATCAGATGTATCAGGAAGAATATCCTTATCATTCTGTTCCAGTCCTACCAATAATCAGGAGGGAGTGAAAACAAAAACTAATCAGGGCACTGTGGTGTGTTACTCACAAGCTCATAACTGGCAGTAAAATTGAAAGGACGATGTCTGCTGTGGTGAATAATTTCTACACTGAGGCCCAAAGCAGACAAGTCTCGTCATTTGTAACATCTGCCTCAAAAAACCTGAGCCAAAATAAGCTAGTTAGAAAGTTACATGTCTTCCTTTTATTCCAAGAAACTCGGCTTAAAAAAGCCTACAGGGGATTCTATATTTTGAGAGATTTTTCTAAAAGAGATAAAATGTATGAACTAGACCATGAAATGATATTTGTGCATCTGTTCTTATTTTAGAAAAATGTAATCATGAGGTATTATAGAATGTCACATATATGTGCATGCGTACATATGTACATATACACATATAGGTGCTTAATGGAAGCTATGCCCTTGATTTAATGGTAGTTGATTACTTTTATTAAACACTCTAGAAATACCATGTAGAAATATATAAAATTTTAGAAATTTAATGATAATTCAGTGTAGCCTAACGAAAAAGGCTCACGTAGGCTCAAAATTTGAATTATCAGATAAGATATACAGCAGGAGCTCCTTCCTCACCTCTCAGATAACGATTATGCTTATTTTGCAAAACTAACCAAATTATTTCCTTCCCTCCCTCCCTCATTCCTTTGTTCATTCGTTCATTTGTTCCTTCCTTCCTTCCTCCTTCCTTCCTGTTGGGTGTCTCTGATACGTGTACACTAAACTCTCAGAAAGCTTTGCTGTCTCCTCACACAACCCTTTTCTATTATTACAGGTGAGTTTCTGGAAGGAAGAAGTGATGAGCCATGATTTCCCTTTGTGCAAACAATATTGTCACACTCAGATACGTAGTTTCATCCAAGCTTTAAGAAAAAGACAAATTGCTAACCTGCCCTTAAGAAGGAAGCTACTTTAGGCATATGATACTGATTATGTTGTCTTCATGATCAGTGATTGCTGCAGCTTTTATGTCACCTGGTATATTTTGCTTGTTACACCAGAAGTTAGACTATATAAATTTGATGCCGAGTCAGTCCTATTGTAATTTCACATGTTCATTGTAAAACTAAAACTGACAGATTGAAAACATAATTTTGAATTCTCAGTCCTAAAGAATTGTGTTTTAATTTAGTAAGAAGTCATTTTTTGTCATTTCTTCCAAAAGCCATATATAGTTATATATCTGCAAAGAATTTGAAAAAAAATAGTTGTCTCTAAAACAGTAAGAGACAGTTGGCCTGGCCTACAAGGTGAAGTTATTCTATGAATCTTTTCCTTTTATTCTGCTACACACTTACAAAGGGGTCAAGCATATTACTAACACCTGCACATTGCATTGATAACTTTAATGATGTTTATGCTGCAGGGGTGATTAGACCTTTTGGCTGAAATTTGCAACCCAGAGGGACAAATCACCTGGCTTGACTTCTTCTACAGTGGTGTCTCAGGAACTGTTTAAAGGGTGGAAGAACTGCTGCAGTAGCAGTAGCAGCTGCTGCTTAGTCCCCATTGTGGTCACCCTATAAGAATAGTGAGAGGTCACAGTCGGAGACATAATACAGGAGTGATGTGACCCTTGGTCTAAACCTTTTCTACCTTTCTTTCATCTTATGTAGTGTAATTCACCAAACTATTTCAATTCTAAGCAAAACAATAAACAAACTTCCACAGAGCTTCAACTCTAGCCTTCATCTACTGTGATTACTAAAACTCACCACCACCACCTGCTGTTTCATACAGATGTGCCATGCAGCAGCTGAACAGTCTGCAGGTAAGTGTATCTTTATATTGCGAAAAGCCAGCAAGTCCAGCTGATGGAAGAGCAATGAGCTATAGGCTAACAACCTGACCTGTATGAGATATCAAAAAATACAAAAATTAATACACAAGGCTTTTTCCTCTTATATATGCCAATTTAGAGGCTTTGTGCAATAGTAAATGATACAGAGTCCTTCCCTCATCCATGTCCAACATACAAGCCAGTTGCTATCTTAGGTATTTGGTTCTTGTCTGACAGAACAATGTAGTCTTACATATTAAGAACTATATAAGCAGCAAATAATAATATGGAGAAGTATAAAGGAATTTGCTGATGTTAGCAACACTTCTGAGATTCCACTGTCTGTAACATAACTGTAGGTTCACATAATGTCTGATACGGAAGTGGTGCATACCTGAGTAACTTGTATTTGTATTCCTGGAGAAAGACTCATTGATTTGTTACTCTTTGACAGCAGTACATTAAGTACCTTCCTTGTAAGGTAGTGCCTCTGCATCTTCCTCTGGGGACGTAAATGTTGTCATTCCTGGGCTCATATCTACCATAACATCGTTTATTCACAGAAGTGGTGACTCTCATAAGCACCAGTGAATATTCAGAGGAGAGAACCCAGGCGTGGATCTACATTCTCTGAAATGGGATTTACATAAACTGAGCATAGGAAGAGTTTAGTTTAGCACAAGATATTGTGAGCTGACTTCTACTCTGTCAAGCTAATAACCAATAATGTAGAGGGGAAATATTTGGAAGTCAAAGGAACCGTGGAACTTAAATCCCACATCTTGCACAAGTATAGATCAACACAATACATTTTCTTCTTTATATATAATTTATATGCATTTAGTTTTGTCTCTGTTTTTTCCTTTTACTTATGTATTTCTTCTCCCTTCATGGTGACTACACAATGAACATATTTATAAAAAGCAGCCATAACTCCCATGGGGCAAACAAACTAAATTATTTTAGTCTCCTTAGATATTAAATGGGCTGTAAGATATTTGCCTTGATCATTCTATTGTTATTTATTCCTAATTCCCTTCTTAAATGCTAAGAACCATGTTTCTACATGACATTCCAGATGAAGTTTCATTACATTGAATATTATCTTAAACACCTTTCTGCAATGCTAGTAGCTAACAAATAAGCTCCATGTTGTTCAAAAGTTCACTTTTCCTGTATTCACAATAAATCTATTTGAATTTGCCCTACTGCCTCAAGGTCATGATTTATTAATGCTCTCCAAACAGATATTTTTAGAGAAGAAGTATACATTTTTGGTGCAGATTTGCTTGAGGTTCATTAATTTACAAGAATAAGCATAATTACTTTTACTAATTAATTTCTGAAATTTAACTTATTTGTCCTGAATATAGCCTTTTCTTGGATGAGTAAGTACACTAGCACTTTAATAAATGTAAATGAAGTGTGAACAAACGTTTTCCTTTTAATCATCTAGTTGCATGAAGGAATATGCAAATACTATGACTGCATTGTAAGTGTTTGGCAAAGTTACTGTTTTAAAAATCTGTAATGCTTTTAGGCTGACTTGGTTTCTACTGTTATTTCAATTCAGTAAATTCTTGGCTAGAGCCAGCATCTTGTCAGGGTGATGATGTAAACCAAACTCAAGGATCCTATACTGGATGGCCCGATAGGCTGAAAAGGCTTCTCAAATAATTCCAAAGGGAGTTCTCAGTAAAAGGAAAACATATTTTGCATTATTTTTCTCCTTCTGTTTACCTGCTGTTTACAGTATTTTAAATATAATCCTGGCTTGTTTTTTCTGTGCAGGTTGCATGACAATTAAACACAAATACTACAGCAGTAGTTCTCAGATCACTGCATGAAAAAGTAGATAATCATGTACTGCCAATGACTTTACACAAGTCCAATCATCAACCCTAGCTGTAGTGCCTCCAGGTATAATTTCTGGTTTAGCGGCACCCAGTGCAAGACGTTTGACAAAAGTAGGCTTTTAAGTGTATGTAATTGCTTGAGTTACTGAGGGCCAAGGCAAAGGCAAACTTGCCTGAACTCAACCTTCAGGCACATATGCCTAAACTCTTGTCAAGAATAACCTTGTTTAAGATCTCCTTTACTCCTGAGTAGGAGTAGGTACTTCCTATTTAATCTGGAAATCTTCATAAACCTGAAATCAACCCAGTCTTAGCAATGATGCATTGTCAGCTGGACTCAGAAAGGATGGTGCAGACTATGTGAAAGAACATCCAGCTATCAGCAGTGTCTAACTGCTTAAGAGAGAATGTGGTTTTGTACCTTTTGACCAGAAAATGAATTTAGACAGTTGTAATACAGTTAATTGGACGTATCAAAAAAACTTTGAGCTGAACTCTTCAGACAGTCCTTCATATCTAAATAGGTTTGAACTCCACAAATTAATTCCCGGTGTGCACAGATCCATTCAGACGCCTAGCACTCGTAATGGTCTCAGACCACGGGCAGCACTGAGTTCAGGAAATACAAAACCTGTGAGCATTTTCTTTTCATTACGGTACCTTTGGTTCTAAATTCTTTTTGCAGATTTTTACAAGCTGCTGCTTCTTCTCTTGGTCATTCTAAGCCTTTTTTACAAAATTTCTCTCTGGAGTGAGGGTATTCAGTTACACTGCCATACAATTACTCGAAGAACTACATAAACAATTTCTATCACACCAATTATTTCCAGAAAACTTGTACATATTATTATGATGTGGATAAAAGGGCAGCGTCTTGTACAGGATTTGGATAGAAGGTTTTGGGCAAAAGACTTATTTGTCAGATTTTAGGAGCACTGTTTTACAGTCTTCATGAAAAATATTTTGGATTTCAAAAACCTGCTGGGAAGTGAGAGAAATAATTTAAAAACAGTAAGATTTAATCTCATTAGGTCAAACCTCTGAAGATGTATGAAATCTGTTTTTAACGTGTCAAAATGTGTTTTGACTGTTATTTTTGCTGCAAACTCCTACACAGCTGCAGACTTCTGTGTCTCTGCTGGAATTAATGGGATTCTAATGCAACCAAACAGGATTAGAGGAGAATATTTGATTGAAAAAAAATTGTCTCATATTCATGAATTTTTTTTCCTATTTTTAGTTCCAGGCAAAATGAGAATTGCTGATATTCACTAAATTAATTCTCTTTATATTAGGGTTTAATTAATCCAGAATGACAGTTGAGTCCACTTTCCTAATGTTCCATTGTAAATCATCTGCAAAGCTTCAGTTAACTTGAATTTAGATGCATTTATGCACTGCAAAAATGAAAACATTAATCCAGAATTATCACTATGGAATAAATGTAATTCCATTACATTTCATGCCAAAAGCTTCTATGTGCAAGCCTTTAAAAATTGAAGGGCAATTTTTAAATCAATCCTTCTAAGTGTGAAATAATGCCATATTTTACCTTCAGAGAAAAAAAGATATTACAAATTATGTAGAACTTTATTAACGATTAATATCCTGATTTTGGTCACTTCTGATATATTGAGAGGTATATTCATCATGTACGCTCTGTCCATTTTTTACATGCTTAATTATCCAAAAGAACAATAATAATTGCAATCATAGTTGTGTTTTTGGTCAACCAATGAGCTGCAACTGATGTTGATCTCCTTCAAATTTCTTTGAAATTCAACAGCTGAATTGTAGAAGAAAAGTTTTCTGAATGTGTATTATTTACGTATTGCTCAGAATGTATTATTCATGTTATGCAGTTCACAATCTGAATTATATCATATTGTTTGTATACCCTGAGAATATGAACCATTTCAGAGTGGGGAAAAATGAACAGTAAAAGGGGATGCATTTTGTCAGGAAATATTCAAACAAAGATTTATACTAATTTTTACGAAGTTTGTGAAGTTCTGACCCTCTGCACAAATTCTCCACAGCATCAGTGTTCATCAGTGTTCAATAAATACTGTGGTTCAGGATTATAGTCAAACAAAATTATCTTTTATTTAAGAATTAATTATACTATTTACTGAGCTCTGCTGTCCAGTAACACAGGCTTGACATTTTAAACGCTCCCTACCAACCTTGAGCATTTCTGCTACTTTTTGTACTTTTACAGGAGAGGTTGCATTGTGCCATTTTTTTTTTTCTTTAAATATTATATACTTCTAGCACAAGACCATACAAAACATGATACCAGCTGCATTTTTCACCTCTCTGTTCCACCCCTTGCCTCAGAAACTCTTCTTCCAATCTGTGGGGGATGACTCTCTTCAAGGTCAGCTCCTTACAGAACAACAACAGCTCCTTGAACAGTTATAATACACTAAGTACTATACAATTATTAAACATTAATAAACACCATATTTGCCAGAAAGTTTTTGCAAAGTTCTGGTTGGTCTTTAAGGGGACCGTGGCAATGGGCAAATAAATGTTTAGAAATAGATGCTGAGCCTTGGCCTGGTGGAGCTAGATGTAAGGAAGTAATTCCAACTTCCACTACAAAAATTTTCTGCAGGCAACTGGTTCCCAGTGAGAGGTGTGAGGTAATGAATTAATGAATTAAAGGGGATTTTCTTTATGTAAAAGTACATGCAGACCCAGCTGGACAACACATTGAATTCAGGCCAGCACTCCAGTTTTTAAATGAAGACTTTTATTTAACCATTGTCCAATGTAATAAGACATGATTTTGATTTATTTGTAGATAAAGGGAAAGACCACTTCATAGGCCCAGAGTATGCACAATATGTTCCTGTCTAAACACTGAAAATCAAAGCAGATCCATAATTCCAATTATTATTGTTACTGGAGGCCAGCCTTATCAATCAGTAATATTACTGTGGTTGGAAAGTATGAAAAGCAATCCAGAATAAGCAGGCTTAGGGTATTCTGTCTCTATCAGTGTGAATATGGAACGGGATTAATAATAAAGCAAGGGTTTTCATTAATATACTGCACAAATAAATTTTCTGTCCTTTACTGATCAAGATAAATATAAAAAAGTAGCCAGCAAAGAATGAAGTGTCACGTATGAACTTAGAGCAGACTGTTTCCTTCTTGAGTATTTTTCTGCAGGAAAAGTATTTCAGGGTTGTGTTTGTGTGCAGAACGCATGACCTGCAGAGTGAAAGGGCAATTTTCTTTCAAAGATCTCTTCTGTTGAACCTAAAAAGTAATAGGAAACAAGCACCAGTCTGTATTAGAAAGACAGAACAAAATTTCGTTACAAAAAAAACCTGCTCTGCTCCAGTTGCTGGAGATTAATGGGGTGCTTCTCCCCTGGATTGCTGTGTCTTGTGCAATATATACCTCTGCACCTCTGCATGTTTATTAAGGAGGGATAAGGGACTACATGCACACAGAAAGTGCATTGCACTGCTTAAACTTGCTCATCACTGCCTTGTTGAACAGTTATGACGTTATGGTATGTTAGGAGCAAAGCTTAAATCTGTGGTCATTTAAGTCACTGACAAGGTTTTAAAATGTGATTCAGCAAAAGCAGTTAAATAACTTGCCAAAAATGTAAGATAGAACATCTTGTACCATTTCTTTCCATACTCGGGAGACTCTTGGAAAAGAAAGCTGCTTTCCATCATGAAGCATAAAATAGACACCTTTAAGTGAGTAAAAAATAAGTCATTTTCAATATAATGTGCTCAAAATGATCCCTAGTGAGACAAGGTATTATTTATCCTAATGAGATTTTTAGAGACAAGATATTTCTCTTTTAAAACTGTGTTAAGATATTCTTTATCACCTGCATTCTTCATTTACTAGTTCTGCTGCCCCTATTTTATCAGACTCTATTTTCTATAGATAGGAGGAATTAAGGCTATTTCCTTCATATTAAACTTTCTCAATAAAGCTTATGCACAAGGTCAGATTCCAAGGTCAGATGCTCATTTCTCTCTGTTTCTTCCTTTTTCTTCAATGTAGATCCATACAGCAGAGATAGAATTACATTGGTGAGAGGGATTATGCTTGCCAGGTCCCATGGTTTTCCAACCATACTGTCGTCTAACAGACAAGCCATAGCTCAAGCTCAAAGCACTAATGGTGAATTTAGGAATAGCAGACCCAAGCTGGTGGCATGCAGCTGAGCAGCATGCAGAGCAGCAGCAGAGAGTATTATTGGACTAGTTTGCTCATTTTCAGCACTGCCTGTCTCCTATTTGTCTAGACGGTATGAAAGTAAATGTGGATGGGTTTAAGGATCCCAAATATACTAGAGCTCTCTCATACAGGTTGTTGTATAATCAATTAAATCCTGTGGCTGACTGTATTTGCAGGTAGCCACTGTATAGTAAACACAGTGAAGTATAACGAAGCCACTGAGAAAAAACAAAGAAATAGCATTTTAATTTTTATCTCTAATAACTTTGTTACTTTCATCTACCTCACAAGTATAAACCTGAAATTTCACAAAAGATTTTCAAAGACATTTCAAGCAACGTAAAAAGCTATTTGTAAAAGAATAATAGTTGCTCAGAACTAAAAATAAATAATAAAATATACATTCAGCATTAAAAAAATACTTTTCCAGATTATCAAAGGTGTTTAAATTTTCATAAAAATATTCTATGTTGAAAGCTTAGTATTGCGGTACTACATATAGGGCTACAGCTGTATATATCCTCACTAGAGGACTAAATCATGATTTAATTTTATTGTATTCTCTTATAGATGGTGGCTCATATATACTTCTCAGTGTACCTCATGGATAAAAACTGTTATGACAAACATTCCATAAAACTAGCAATCTTAATTTACTCTTATTAAGCATTGTACACTAATCTATCAGCATTTTACAGGTAGAACCTCAAAGCATGTATAAAAAACAGTTAATTCTCAAAAACTCCTCTAAATGGGAAATTAAAAATATTGCAATATTTTGTAAGTGACTATGTCAGAGTAGAGAGAGGATAGGTGACTAGACCTGTGTTACAAAGCACTGGAAGCAGGGACATGATGATGGTATAAGACCCAAGAGCCACAATATTCTCTGACCACATGATTTTATTCCCTTCCATGGAGACTATGTGCTGCTCTGAAATGCACAAGCATCCTCTTCAGCTTCTAAAAATGCTTAGCAGCACTCTGATTACAATCAAAAGGTTTTCTTGTTAGCATCCCTGTTGGCAATATTCCCCAGAAACAGAATGTCAGAGATCAAATATTTATCACAGATGTTTAAAAATAATACAAAACTCCTGCTTTTCTTGACAGAACCAGTCAGGGTCAGTACGTGTTCCTTTGACTCTAAAGACAAAAAGGATTTAGGAGGAATTACTGGATTTTCTGCAGAACCTTCAAGAACTTTGAAATAATCAGTTCATTTTGCCTGTCTTGACCCTGTCTGAATGTGACAGTTCAGAAGGGTTGATGTCCTCAGTGGACACTGAGATTTAAACTGCTTTTGTTTGCTGCATGAATATATGCATTTTTGGTGAAATGATACCATTCTACTTGGCCTGGTTTCCAAACATGTCCCAGCAGCTTCAGCTTTCAGCTGTGGTTAGTAAGGGATATTTTCACAGGGACAAACAGAAGATAATGTCCAGGACACAGTGCTCAAAGACCCAAGTCTTACGTATGTTTCCTTGTTGCAGCTCATATGCACCACGGAATAAAAATCCAAAATAAAAGCTTTCCTTGGATAGCTTGGAAGTTACCATTTTTTGAAGTGGAAATATCTCAAAGCTTAATTAGTAGTGCTGTATCAGTTTAAACATCGGGTTATAGAGTTAGGATTGACAGCTGTTTGAAAATTCCTGTCTGAGAATCCTGTCATCAACAAACACCCTAAATGTACATAGAGTACTGGCTTTTGGCTACTTATGCTTCTGTCCATCTGTTAAGTTCACACTGTGCCAAGTCATAAGTGAAAATGTCTCCCTCGGGCATAGGAGTTAGGCTGTGATTGGAATAGACAAGCGATAAACATAGCACTGAAAATTACATCTCTTTTGAAAGATTTTCCTTTGTCCCAGAGCTTAGTATACATACATTTATTAAATTGATTATATAATGATTGTACCATACCTATTGACAAATTGACACGCATTTTTCCAGTGAAAATACTGGGCTTGTGACTAAGGGTCCAGCTAATTGTGAGAATTCAAACAACAGCTGGCTACTTATGAAACTTTTCATGAATCCCAATAAAAATCACATTTTAAGCATATGTTATTATTCAACCAAGAATTTTTGTCTTTGTATGTCTCCTGGCATTCCTTTTTCACAATAGATAGATGTTAAGCATTTACATCATCCTGTAAACGATTAGAAAAAATGTCACACAACTTAAGCTCCTAAGTAAACATGAATAATTATGTGTTAAAAGGAGAAAACTGAACAGGACCATTGTTCTTCTTTAATTGTTTTAATCAAGAGCTTTTAGTAAATACTTGCAAGTCACAAATGTGGTTAACACAAAAATGGTAAAATATATGGTAAAGTTCATGGCAAATTCTGTGACCAAAGAAAATGTAATAAATTTGTAAAAAATGTCTGTGTTGGACAGTGCTGAATGCATGCATAAAAGAAGCATCTTTAAATATATAAAGTTGCATGTATGGAATTCCTTCTATAAAAATATGACAAATTGTGTAATATTTTTATAAAAGAACTTGTGAGTAGTGCTATGGTTTCTGATTGGCATGTCATAATTGTTTATGAAAATCTAATCAATAAATATGTAATAAAGGAGGAAACGACTCCAAATAACAAGGAAAGTTAGAGGATAATTTCACAGGCAAAAAAGCACTGTCCTTAAACAAGGAGTTGAAATTCCTAAAGTCAAATGTAACTTAAATGCTATAGAAAAATGACACAGGACAATCAGGGGTGACTTTACAAGAATTCTTTTAGTTACTATGTAGAAAAGCTTTAAGGGGTTATCCTTTGTTTCAGTAGCACTCCTGATCACACAGAAGCTACTAGTCTGCTCATCACCATCCTGGTTGTATATAGCCTCAACAGTCCAATTCAATGTTTGCAGCTCCCTATTTTTCATCATATTTTTATTTGGTTGCAAGGTTTTTGTACTGAGAAGTGAAGCATTTAAAATTGTTTAAGTCTTTATCCATGTTTTGACTCAAACTAAACCCACATTTTAATGGAGAACCGTCTTCTTAAAAAATTTCATTTTTCTGCCTGTTGGATTGCAGTATCTCTCAAAACCACCACAATAAATTGAAAACAGTAAGATATACTTTTATACCTCTTACCTGAAATAGAGATGATACACCAAAGGTGTGCTTACCCCAGGGATAAAGAGCCAGCATTCTGGAGATGTTTTTTTAAAGCATTGATTATTTCATCGTGTATCAGGCACTGTTAAATTTAAAACAGATCTATTAGTAATTCAGGAGAAATTTAAAAAATAGTTTCCTTTCAAAAGAAGGGGAGAGAGAGGTTTGGTTTTTTTCCTGGGACCTAGAGAAGACTCTGCCAAACTATTGCAACAAAGAAAGTGATTGAAAGATTGCTGGAGTAGGGCTGAACCTGAAAAAAGCCCTTTGTGCAAGGAAACATCAGAAAAACAAGAGATACTTGCAATATGCCAAATTTGCTCAAATTTATACAAAAAAAGTATAACTTTTTTTTTACTGTTTATTTTTCAGCAAAATTGAGCTCTACATTCAAAGTGCTTTTGGGGTTATTTGTTGCTGGTGGATCTACCTCAAGACTGGCTATCCTCCTCCCCAAAAACAAAATCCAACTTACACAGTGCATTGATGCTTCCAAAAATCTTTTGCAGGTGGATGTGTTTCAGCTAGCTTTAGCCATCTAAAAAGTAGCTACCTATTGAAATTTTGTTTGCACTCTTTGTGACCAGTTGCAAGAAATGAAACTCTGTACAGGGCAATTCATCTGAAGATAAAAGGGGTGACAAAGCCTCTTTACTGGGGCTTATTTGTCTCACTTGACTGTGAAAGAGACTGAGATGCCCTTTGTGCATTATGCACCTACATTTCAGGTGTATGAATTCCGGGACATGAATTGCATTTTAAGTCATTTGGGTAGTTAGTTTGCCCTGAAAACCACTGGAATATCAGTGCATAATTCACTCAGGAACCTTTGAAAATTGTTCTCTTCACTGTTGAATCCTGATTATTGTCAGCTGCAATACCCTGTGTGTCTAAAAATACCCTTCTCCCCAACCAAGGTGTTTCAAACTCTTGCATAGCTCTTATAAGAAGAAAAGAAGATATCCAGTAACGCTCTCTAGATGATATCTTTACCTTTTCCTTTCCTAATCATTCTAACACAGTCTGCTGTTCAGACTTGTCTTACATAATGTTGATTGATGAACAACATCACATTTAGGGGGAAAAAAAAAAAAGGCATTTATCTCCTGAATGCTACTCCATACATGAAGAAGCACTTTTCTTTCTGCACTGGTCAAGTTTCAATTCCTTGCCAACTCTGTGACATTGCTGTTCTTTTTTTCTCTTTTTCTGCAGTTTACTTTCTGTTTTGCACCTCATGGGCACATTTGGTTTGCAATGGAAAGTGAACATAAAGATTTAATAGCAAATAGAACTTGGAAACTTTCAGGGTCTTTTTGCTCAGTTCTCAGTCCTGGTGAAGTTTGACAGCTTTAATTGAGTAAAATACTTTGTGTTATTAGGCTACCTGTTACACTAGGAACTTTGTCTGTAATTGGTTGTACTTGTTGTCATTTTGTCAACGACAGAAACTAATGTTGTAACGATTACTACTGGTTTATAAAAGAAAGTGATAGTTGCCTCAGACTCTCTGTTCATAATCTGAAGTTTCATTTGAGTGCTCCCATTCTGAAGAACTGACTTCTGCTTCACATAAGCTTTCTGATGCGGAATGAGCTGAAAGCAAGATCACCAGACCTGACATAACAACATAAATGGACCTGGAACCTTTTACAACTATTGCTGATTTGTTTTTCTTATTTTTGAGAAGGGCTACAATTGAACCATGCTGGAAAGAAGAAAAGGTCATTGACCGGCTTGGTGAATTGCAGTACCTTGTCACCATAGATTTTCTTTCCAGAATAATAAAATGAAACTAAAGCTAAACTCAACTGCTTATCTATTGATACAATGTATGATTCAGATATCAGTCTATTCATAGCCTTTTACTGTTGTGGCTGTCCAAATCCTCAGATCAGCTACTGAATGGGTGTATTTATCAACACATCCTCAATACTTTAACATGGAACAAAAACTGCTGCAGAGAGAAATAGAAAAAAGTTCAAGTGTACTTAATTCCTGAAAAGAAATGCCACCTATCAACTCTTTCCAACTTGCCTGCTATTGTAAACTCTAAAAAAGAAGTAGCTAAATCTATCACAAATATTAAAGAAGAAAAGAAAGGGAAACATCTCAAATGATACATTAAAAAAATCAAGAAATAAGCATGGGAGCCTTCTTTACCAAAGTGGATTATATATTAAGTCGTATTATCTAGATATCCATTAAATATGCATGATGAAAAGAGTGAAAATGTGATTACTGAAAGGAAAAGGTTTTGGACAAAGAAGAATGGCTGACTATAATAACTGATCATTTTAAGGAACTGAAATGTGAAGCATGTCCCATAAAATGCTGATCAGTACAGTGACTCTTTTGTAGTGGTTACCCTATCAGTAGGACCAAGAGTCTGGGTAGATTTAAGCAAAGTGTTTCACACAGAAGGATAGACAATATTGTCCAATAAGCAATAAAGTTAATCCCATGTGAAATATGCGTACAAAAAAGAAAACCGTAACAGATCTGTCAAAACAGATGTTTCCACAACTGCTTGGGCAGTTATGTATTCACTTGCTTGCTTTGTGCTTAAAATAAACTGTAAAAAGACTGAAATAGAAACAAAATAGCAAAATAAAATAAGAATCATAAATTATTACATGAAAATAGCCTTTCCTCCTGTCTCAGAGCCAATTTTTTATGGTTACAAATTGGAAAAATTCCAGTGCGGGGCAGCTTCACTAACTGCAGTGGAGTTTCAGCCATTTATAAGAGCTGATAATTTGCTCATTTACAAAACAGTGTTTGGCTTAATGACCCTAGCCAATGCCAACTTCTTGCAGTCTTGTTAAAAAGAACTCTCACTTCTGCTAGCTTTGTCTGTGTTTGTGTGTGTTTGGGTGTTTGTGTGAGTTTGGGGTTCTTTTTAAATTTATTTCAATATAGGAAAGCTTCATTCAATTCAACAGAGTTTTCTCTATTTACTCCAGCAGAGTATTTATCTAGCAGCCTTTCTTCATAGCTACTCTAGCCAGTGACAGAATTAAGAATAGGCAAGAAGACAAAAAGTAATTAATTCCATGTTTCATCTGATGATAAATGAATTTAGAAGTAAGAAGGCAAATTATTTTTCTACTGTAAAGTTCGCTACCTCTAAGTAAAGCTTTAGTAAAGACCAGAATATTCTTTAAAAAATCCCTTAATAAAATAAATAAGAAATTAAATAATATCTAAATAAATTAAATAATAATTAAATAAATAAGAATATAAATAATAAATAAGAAATTAAATAAAAAATTGATGAAACTGATGACCTTCTGAACCTGGAGTAAGCAGTTTATATGTATCTAGAGAAAAAATTATTTAAGGCATTTGATTATCTTCCTGTAATTTTTCTTCTTTGTCATAATAAATAAATATTTCAAAGCCAATGAGAATTAAAAAGTCTAGATAGCTCTTTGGGTGTCCACTGTAAAAACAATAATCTTGACGAATACATTTCTCTATAAGAACATTAAAATATATCCTTTCACAGGAATTTCTTGTAATTTAAAATTAATTAATTAATGTCAGTTGTTATAAGCTGCTTCTAATACATTAAAATGTGTCTGTCTTGCACTTCCTTTTTTAATATTTTTATAAAACAGAACATTAGATGCTTTTCATTTTAATCTTCTCAGTTCTAGTGAAATACCCCTGGTAACACCCTGGTTTGCATTTCAAATACTATGTGCTCATTAAAATGCAAATCAAGGGTCCAATCAGAATATGATGGCAATCAAATTGCAATATTCAATGAAGAGGTATCCAGGCTGACTTAATTAGTAAACGTCATGAATTTCAGGTCTTATCGGTCTTCTATTTGTTTGTACAACTGTAAAGGCTCAATTATAAAGCCTTGAGACAGTCTAAAAATAACATAAGACTATTTAAAAGTTTCAATTAGATTTGTGTAGGCCTTTTTTTTTTTTTAGATCTTGCTTTTCTATTTAACTGTTACAAATGAGCTCTTGGAGAGAATGTTAGAAAATGGGAAGTATGATGTTATATTTTTTATTATGCATTCAACTGAAAAGTATATTCTAAAATTTTCCATAGAATTTTAAAACATTGTGGCTATAATGTACACTGGTTTTATGTATTCAATATTTGTGTTATCTTTTATACTTATAGTCAACTAATTTATATACTTTATCAGCTACAGCTTTCTGGTTTCATAAAAATTGAACTATCAAGTATTTTTTTATTCCAAATCAAAGAATAAAAAATAAAGAAAATCCTGAAAATACATATCTTAAAAAAAATGTGTTCAGATAATTAAAACTTTTAAAAATTGATTATTCCTGTAAATTCAAGAAATTTCTTAAACTACCCTTCCCCTGTTGTTGTTTTTTTTTTTTTTTAAAGTCAGCATCCTCTGTCAAAAAAACCCTATTAGTCAAAAATTTCTAACATCTGCTTAGCCTGGAAGTCGGCTAACAATAAATAACAGAGTTGATGTCAAGTACTTTTCCAAAGGTTCTGAAGACAGGTATCTGGCTTTATTGTAGCCTTATCTATCAGAGTTTGCAACTTCAATATACTGGTGACTTGAAGAGAATCCAGATAAGGTGCCAGTTATTTGAATAACACCTCTTTGTTGAAGGCAAAAGTTAAGGTAACTCAGAAAGCAAATCTTTTATAATATTCTACATAAGGGTGACTGAAACACAATAAGGCAGGGAGTATGTTTCTTTCTAGAAATTCATGGCTAGAATAATTTTGGAATAAGCAGCTTTGTGGAATGGAGCAGGATGAAGTAGGATACTAAAATTAAATAATGTTTTTAAAGTTGAATATTGCACAGTGATTCCAGTATTGTGATTTTTGCTGGGAATTCCTTTTCTTACTCTAGAAGCATGGAGAAACTAAAACTAAAATAAAATTAAGTACTAAATTATCTAAACAATGGCAATTAACAACCCTATACCAATTTTTAATTCTATTTGTTTTTACAACTGCAAAGGCTCAATTATGAAGCTTTGAGACAGTCTAAAAATAACATAAGACTGATTAAAAGTTTCAATTAGATTTGTGTAAGCTTTTTTTTTTCCTTCCCATCAGAAGAAAATCTCAAATTTGTGGTTTCACTTCAGCAGATCTTTCAAATATTAATTTGAATCTTTTTTATGTTCTAAT
Organism: Gavia stellata; assembly: GCF_030936135.1. NCBI lineage: Eukaryota > Metazoa > Chordata > Aves > Gaviiformes > Gaviidae > Gavia > Gavia stellata. The sequence continues at coordinate 33,552,059 of NC_082600.1, forward strand.
ATACTTTGGGTTTGCATAGTAATATGTAAAAAATAATAGCAGTTTTTCTGTGTTTTCTAGGTCAAGAAAGAATGGAATTGACCCTTCATACACAGGTCAACAGTTCAGACCTGGCCCAGTCTAAAACTGACTGAGAATCATTAATATCTGATGGCTGTTCAGTGATGTCTGAACTTCATTTGGTATATAAGCAGAAAAGCAGCTTCAGCTATCTTCAGCTATCTTCAACTATCTTCAGCTCAGTATCTGCAGAGTAATGATACAAAATAAATTAATCTCAGGTGCAATTTATTTTTTTTTTAATAATTTTTAGAGTACATATCCTAAAATATCTCAATAATGACATTCTTAGGCATGTTATGGACAAGTATAGGAGTTTTCACAACAGATCTTTAAAAGTTTATCTCTTTTTATTATTGACAAAAGAGACTATGACAAAAAAAACTTTTTATTTTACATAATTAGAACAATTACACAAAAATCTACTTAAGATTTTTCAAAAACATGTTTTAGTGAATCAGGTGGCCAAAAACCAGCTTTTAAAACACAACAGGATCATTTATGTTGGTTTTTACTATGTATCTTTATTCATCACATAATTGATTTTCCCTTTTTTTTCAGAAGTGAAAAGAAAATAATACTTAGAGAACAGTCCATGAAAGACAAATGATAATAACAGAATAATACAAGAAAAAGTCGAAGAAAATTTCAGTAAAAATTTATCTTGGGAAAAAAAATATTACAAGGTTATTGTACTAAAACCACCTTAAAACAAATAAAAATCATAAAAAATAGAGGAAAATCTTGTACAAGGACAGTAGCAAAAGTACATTTTCAATACCATACTACCTGAAATGTTGATTACTCATCAAAACTCATTAAACATGTATGACTTGAGAGCGAGTAATTAACATCACTGGTCTTCAAAACCAGACATTTTTGTTTGATGTGAAATAATGGTCATAGGCTACGCAATTCAGCTTCTTGCAAAACTGTGCTTAGAAGTGGAATTCAAGAAAGCAAAAGTAAAGTCAATAGACAACTGAAAAATCAACTGAGGAAGAACATTGCTGAAAGTCAGACATCATAGGACCTAGGAAAACAATCTGTGACAAAAGACTAGGATGCCATCGTCATAATTATCCCCTATCGTAAGCATGTTATCAGCAGTTATCACCTTATCATCAGCATATCATCCGACTCTCAAATTGGAGAAAAAGGGTACTCTGACTGTCATTCACCTATTGTGTTGTCATTATCTATCAAAATGTCAATGGCCCAACATGAAAATACAGAGAATTTGAAACAAATGTTTATTATCTCTATAACTATGAACTCTTTTCTGCTCAAAGAAGATAAAGTCAACATGTTTGGCACACATTTTTCTTTACTGAAACTGCAGCTTGAAACATACTGGACTGTTTGAGGATGTAGATCAATCACTTGCAGGTTTCAGTTTGTCTGAGATTTCGATGCATATTTACAAGTCAAACAGAGAGACAGGCATGCAAAACTGCATCTCTCCTATGACTTCCTTCTTAGGTGATAACATAAGATACAAATGCAGAGAAACAATGTGCCCTGGTGTATTAAAGTTACGCATACCAGCATCCTAGAGCAACCTTGCAGACAAACCATAAAAGCCAGATACCTGGCTGTTCAAAACCAGTTAAAATATAAAATATTTCCAAGAGTCTGATCCAGGTCAAGTCTATTCACATTCATTTCTGAGATCCTTCTCCAATAAGATTGTGAGTCTCTAGCAGGTTCAATAGTTGATCTGTGTCAACCAAAACAATCTACCACTCTTTCCCCTTCAAACCAACAGCAAAGTTTCTGAACTCTACAGGGTCAAAGAACATAGAGTACTGACATCATGCTCTTCACAACATGTTTGCTTACTACAGAAAAAATGAAGCACCTCTTGAGGCAACCTACCCTCCTCATAAGGAAGGTAAAATAGTCTGGAACTGGATGTCTTGGAAATGTATAATTTAATATTTGTATTTTTGTTTCCAAACAGCAGTTTGCAAGGAGGAAGCTACAGTTGGAAGTCCTGAAAAGCACAATAACACTAGGAAGAAAATGGCACCAGTGGGTAAGTAAAAGCCTCAAGTCAGATCATAGACAAAGACCTGGCAATAACACCTGACTCAGCTGGTCAAGTTCAAATATCATACGTATAGGGTGCTTAAAATTGATTAAAAACTATTTTCAAATATCAGTCAGGCCAAAGTCCATTAAAGTAACACTGTTCAAAGATTAGAAAGCGTATGTAGTTCCAGGTGATTCCTATCTAATTTCTTACCAACAAAAAATTATAGGCACCCTTAGAATAACATACATCAAAGCATGCTAAAACAGACTGGGAGTTTCCTGTTTCTTCTTTTATGAGGGACAAAAAGATTTATTTAAAAAAAAAAGGGGTGAGATATTGTTGTTAAAAATTATTAGAGCTGTCAAAAGAGGCTCTAGTGTCTGACTTCATATCTGATTTTATCCCCCCTTCCAAAAGAATAGTAATATTTGTATTTACAGTAGAATTCTAACTAATATCACCACCTTTTGCCTCCCAACAAGCTGATAGTTTTGTCTTTGCTTATGAAGAAAATGACCATATTTGTCTAATATAGCAGAGAAATATTAACCTTTTCTCTGGGCAGATACTAAAAAAATCTTAACCCTTCACTCTTTCACATACCTAGATACAAAACTACACAGGAGATGAAATGTTATCATCAAAATTTCACAAAATTGCACATATAATCAGAAATTTTGAAAAAATGAAAGGAATAAACACCAAAAATGTTAAAAGAGAAAAATGATATGACATATAACTGGCTGTATTATCACTGCCTGTACTATCAATTCCATGAAATCACAGACAGTAAGGCAAGAAGGAACTTCACAAAGTTATCTACTGCTACTTCTCTCTCAAAGCTGTATGTAAATTATTCCCTAAAGGTATTTGTCAAAACTTTTCTTAAAAGCATTTAGATAGAAATCTTTTGAATAGAGGTTTCAGAATCTTTTTATAGTTTTCCAAAGCTTGACTTTGGTTATTTTCTTCATTAGTCTTTACTGCTGCTTCTAAGCAAAAACTTACAAGAGATACATCAGTTTGGCAGATGACAAAAACAGAGTAACACTATCATCATTGTTCCAGGCAATGAGATATATCCTCTCTCAACAAAGCTGAGGTTCAAGCGATCTGTGGATTCATCCCACTGTCATCAAAGACTCATAGTAGTTCTTCAGAAGGCAGGACACCACAGAGAACAGAAGCCTTTGGGACTGAGAAAGCAATGGAAACACCTAAGAACTCCTTGACCTCCAATCAAGGGTTAATGCTACAAGTGCTTGGGCACTATGGTCCCCCTGAGTATTTTACCAAGCTCTTTTCAGAACTTCAAATCTTGTACCAGCTTCAGTGCTGGTTGTTTATAAATGTATACTTTGGAGCTTAGCTAGAACAACAGAATCCATCTTCAGAGTTAAGGATCATAGAGATGTGGCTGTTGTCCAGCTTGTTAGAGAACATCTGTAACATGTGACAGCAGCTTCCTCAAGTTATCAAGATAGAAAGATAACTCATTCCCTGCTTTACTTCTAGGAATTTCCACAATCCCAGTCCCACAATAACTTCTCCTTGGGATTACTTTGGCTTTTGCCAGGCAGTAGGAATGAATGAAAAATTCTTTAGGCAGAATGTGTTTTAATGAAAATACATAATATACTAGCTCACTAATCTTAAACTTGAAATCTAAAAGCAGTAATCAAAAATAATCTAAAACTACCTTTGTAAGTAAAACTAGGATAAGTCCCCAGGGATCTTCAACTCATAGGAGCCTGCCTTACATGACACCAGAATTGACACATCTGGAAAGCAAATGACACCTTTTCATTTTTCAATTTTTCTTTTTTTAATCAAAACAAAAGTGGATTTTTTTTCACACAGTAATATGACATTGTTATATAAATTCTATCTCACTGAAAACTCTGGTTTCTCCCAGATGAAGCATGTATTTTGGATTAAGCAGAAATTTTAATCGGTGTTATCTGTGGTACAACCAGAATACTGCAACAGGTATGGTGTCTGGAGACAAATAGCCATTCCAAAGTGAGTGGAATTACCCTTATTTCTCTCTTTTGACTGTAGAGTGAGCCTGGGGTGACTAGCTTAGACTTAGACAGCAAATATTCAGGTACATAAGTCTGTCCTGGTGAACACCATCTTTACTGTTTATAACTCTTCACTCTCTGCAGTTTCAGAAAAGGGCAACAGTTCTACATTTTGTGTCATGCAAATTCAGCCATGTTTTCTAGCAGAATAAAACAATATACCATTTTACCCCTTTGCAGTTGGAAAAGGACCTCCTATAAAGTAACTAGTCCAATAATACTGCATTGAAAACTATCAGGTCTGGGAAAAGTCCATTTTAGTAGTTTAGTCTGTTGTGGGAGTACACGCAAACATGATGGAAGGCATGGGCAGACTGGAAGGGTGGGTCTGCAGAATCTGCATGTATGTCACCCTCACTTTCTCCTGGCCGCTTAAACAGACACTGTGTAAATTAGATTATCATCTGTAAATTACGGTTATCATTCCTATTTATTTAGCATTATTCCTTATTGTTACTCTATCATCTCCAGATTAGGAAAAGGATTCAACTTTATCTCTTCAGAGGATCCTTCTACATTTCTTTCCAACAAACTGATGTCAAATACTCTGTCCTTTTGTGAGTCACTCAGATACAACACAGACTGCTCTCACAGAATATGCTGTCCTTTGTAAGCTGAGTTCCATGCTAATATCTGATTCAGAGCAAAAATCTTCTGTGGAAAGAGACTTTTTAGCATATATAAAGCAGATTTTTGATAGTTGCCCCTAATAGTTCTTTATGTTGAAATGGATACCGGAGCACAAAATGTTGGAGGAATCCTGTCTTGAGTTAACATATAATAAGAGAATATACTATGTATATGATGTGTAATATATGACACCATTCACTGAAATACTAATACATTATTCATGAAGTGTCCATAAGTGCACTCTAAAATAAATGTTGAATTCCTTTTCACTCTGATTTGTTTTAATTAAGCCTATAATCTACATGCTTCTCAGTTTGAAGTAGTTTCATTCTTTCATTTAAAAATTATTATACAAGCCACTAAATTTTAATCACACAAAGGCTTCTGTTGTGGGTTTTAAAATAAAATTCTTTGTCTTTCTAATTCTACATACTTTATGAAGCATGGGGATGCCTGTGTAATGGACTTATCAAAGTCAACATTATTCTTCATATTGAGATTTGGGGTTTGTGTTTCTGTTGCTCGTCATTCATTAATGATACAAACAGGCTTGTCTTTTGACTGTAGAATTCCATTTTTATAGCTTATAATTGATGATGAACATGGCCTTGTGTGATAAAGACTCACCAAAGTAATTATTATTCTACATTTATCTTCAATGAACTGTTTCATCTGTCAAAATGTTTAAACTCTTTTTCTATCTGTCTATAGTCTTATTATACATCATCTCCTCTTTTCTGGCAGACTTAAACTCTACCTTATTCTTTTAGGAACCTCCCAAAAAGAATAAAAAACAGCTGTACAAACACTCTCAGATGGTTTAAATCAAAGGTCATACTATCTGTTCCTTCCTTTTGCAAGAGGGTTTAAATGAATGTTATTTAGCACATAATACATTCGGCTTTAAACTCTGTGCTGCTTCTGCATTAGTAACCTATGCCAGCCCTCTTTCCAATGGCTGGTGGTACTACCTCATTGTACAGAATGTTCTGAAACAAACCACTGTGTCCTTCCTTTTACTTCTGCATTCATTGTCTACCATGCAATGTTCCACACTCTTAACTTTTTGACTCTCTTTAACTCATTGGGTTGAAAGACAAACAATTAACAATTATTTTTATAAAGACTTGTTATCTTTTATCCACCTTGATTGAACTCTCATTCTAGTCTACTTATTATGGAGGGATGAGACTACATTCACTCAGGGGAAAAAAAAGACTTAAAAAAGGACCAGCCAAACTGAAAAACAGATATAAACATCTCATTAAGTTCATGAAGGTCAAGGTCAAGGTCAAGGTAAGTAATGTTTCCTCTTTATCCAGATCAGTTTATGCAGGCATCTTTCCTGAAATCCTTTATGAGGTTTCAACTCTTTGGTACAATCTGCCAATATATAGAAATCACATGATTTTGGGGACTTCCTTAAATATAAATCAAGGATTTTAAGTATTGAATCACTGTGATATGCCAAAAGGAAAGTTAATGAAATAATTGGTCTTATTTCTATTCCAAGTAATCTGACTTTAAAGATAAGGTTGCCCTTTCATTTTATGTAAATTGCCCAGAAAAGTAATACTGCCTTTTTATTTCTTAGGTATTTATTTCCTAAAACAAATTAAGTAAAAAAAAAGAAGATGAAAGTAGGGTTCAAAAAACAGAGAGAGGATTTTTTTTAGGGGTGGTGAGTTGACCCTGGCTGACTCAAACACTGATTGAGCCACTCGCCACTCCCCTCTTCTGTGAGGTGGGGAGAAAACAGGAGGAATATGAGAAAACTTGTGGATGGAAATAATGACTGTTGAACAGGGAAAGCAAGATCTGTGCATACCAAGTGGTAGATTAAATTCAATGCTTCCAACAGAAAAGAAAATACAAACCAGAAAGAAAACTATGTTATGTACATTTCTTGTTCTAGAACTACATGAGCAACTCAAACTCATCTTTACGGCCAGTTCTGTGAAAGTATTTGTTCATCTCATTACACCCATATTACGAAATATAGATTATATATGTTTTTACAGATATATGTCTTTGGATACCAACATGTCTTCAATAGACGGGTTCATGCTCAGACATCGGTATGATCATGAATGTTCAGTCTTAGCCTGCTGCATTCTGTTTTATAAAGTTTTACAGTGAAGTCATGACACTGAAATATGACAAACAATTTTTGTTTGTGCTCCCATCTAAAAAGGTCTCATGTTCCATGTAGTGATTGCCAGTTGGGTAGACAGGCAGCAAAATGTGGTTTTTCAACACTGCTCACTCAAGTCTCCCACAGCAGATCACTCTTCAACAAGTAGCATACACAGACATTGGAAATTACACACCTTTTGCAATCTGACATCAATGCAGGTAGCATTTTCCTTTTGTCATTTTACAAAGTCTGTTGACGAACTTGATCAAATGTCAGTTATGAGTCAGTTGGCATGCAAGTTCTAACCATTCCTGGATTTTCTAGCAGATGTCCATGATGAGCCGTTTCTCTAATGAAATGTCATTTGGATATTACCAGAAATACTTTCCTTAAACAGACGAGATTGAAATCTCAAAGTTTTTATTGACTTTCGGTCCCATTTTCTGCATACTACAATTTCTGAACCTGATGTTGTTTGCTGAATCACCACAGAGCCTCTCCTAAATGATTTGCTACAGTTACTGTCCTCAGCTAATCAAGTGTCTTTGCTAGTTACTTATCATTATTTAGTAAGGTTTTGCTATATTTTAATTTATAACATTAGCTCCCAGTTCCTATATGTTAAAAGGAGCAGTAGTAGTTATATTCCACATTTCTTTAAATGATCCGTTCCTTTTTGAGTGCCTGTAAAATATGAACTAGAATGCTAGGATGCAATTGCCTATCACAAATGTCCAACTTCAGTTTTCATTATCTGTGCTTAAGTGTGCTTAGAAAGTTTTCAAAGTTTCACTTTTAGGATATAAAATGCCTTCTTTACATACCTGGTACCTGGCATTATTGCTGAGAATACAAACCCGATCTCAATCCCTCTGTCACAACAAGTTTGATAGTTTGGCAAGAAACTGCAACCTTGGGAGCTTCCCTTATTTTCCTTTAAAATTTTGAATGAGTAGGGACATGTGTAGTTTTTACAGTTAAAGGTAATTTCTTTTTTTACAGATTAACAGATTATTCTAAAGATTATATGATATATCAATAATGGTACATTGAGACATTTTCCTGTTTGTCCTCCATAACACTATGGAGATACTGAAACCTGTCCTTTCATAAAAATATTGATAAGATTTCATTTTAATTCATGTCTAGTTGGTTTGGGCTCTCAACTGGCATACTATCAGTTACTGAAATGAGCCAGATCTTCAGGTGGTGCAACTATTAATGTCATCTGAGAATTTGGGCCATTGCTTTTGTTTTTCAGTAGAGCTGATTTATAGATACATAATTATAGATTTAAAGAAAAAATTCATAGGAAATCCAGATCCCCTAATACCTATATCCAAATAGCTGTTGAAATGTTGAGATGTTGAAAATTTCACTGTTCACTTAATAAAGAATGACCAACTCACAGAGAACTATCTTTTGACTAATTAGTTATAAAAATCCAGGCTGGTTTTAGTTAACAGAAGTGCCAAAAGAACAGAGTATTTCTGCAAGGGCTGCCAGTGAGAGAAAATAATTTTAACCTTCATTTAGGAATCAAATGCTTATTGATTAATGCTGAAGGTACTGTAATGTTGAAGACTGAATAAAGACATCTTGCTGAACACAACTGCAATTTTTCTGATGGAAAAAACATTTTCAGAAGGCATTTTTGACAAAGTTTTGTAATGCAGGTGAGTTGTAATACCTGAAGTCCAGAAACTCAGATTACTTTGCTGTGAAAACTATAGACAAAGAATAAGAAAACATAATATAGTATGAGAATTTGAAATGGATGCAATATAAGTGAACATGAGGAGAGACAAAGCACTGTGGTGACAGCATATGCACTGAGTTTGGAAAGGCGTTCATGTTAATATCATTATTGAGAAAGCAAAGGAGATCCAACAAGTTGTTCAAACATTAGCAGCTACCTCACTGCTTCTGCTGCCCACTACCAAAGACCTCCTAAATAAAAGGAAATTTTTTGAAAGTATGAAAGCTGATATAAAATACTGCTTTGGCAGCATTTCTGTCTTCAGTGGATGGGCCTAAAAGTACTTCCTGGTCTTTTTAACTAATTTATATCTTCCAACAGTGTCAATTCTGTACTCTGGATAGAAGGTGTGGCCAGGTTTCCTGATCCCCCAGACTGTGTGCTGGTCTTCCTATATCTGAGCTTTACCAGAGCTGAGAGGAGAGGGAACCCTAAAAGTAGTTCACGAAAATCACACTATCATCTTTCTTTTTCATAATGCAATTTTATTTCCATAGTTATGTGCCTAGGCATCTTGGGCCCTTGATAAATTAGGAGTTTGAAGTTTATCAGTAATAAATTCCTCCATGAAAGCAGAGAGGAGGAGTTAGATATTGAAGCTTTATTTTAAAAAGTACAAGATACTAGTTGGAAAAAAACATATTCAAATAAGAGCTCATTTCCCAGAGCCTGAGTAATAAATTATAGCAATTATAAATTGTTAATTTATGAGTACACATTTCATCTATCCGGTATTGCTGAAATCTGATGAGGTGGTTTGGCTGATGTTCAAAGCACTGATTATAACCTAGTTAGAATAGATTTTGAGAGGGAAATAGATGATGTGCAAAGGGAAAACCCCATAGTCCAAAAGTAAGTTTCTATGGCCAATAGGCCTAAAAAGATGCACTGACTAATTCAAGTATTTCCCCTGGCTGTCCACATTAGGCAACCTTAATTACTCCTTTCTAAGTCACTGACTTCAAGTCACATTCAAGAGAAGCAAAGACCTTCAATAGAATCAAGTATAAAATGAAGTAGTATTGTCTTCTTGTGACCACATTATACCAGAAGATAGGAAGTACTAGACATTTCAAAGATTTAAAAAGTTATGGGTCATGTCAACTGGAAGAAAAAATTAAATATGAATGAGAAGCAATAACTTTTTACTATTGCATCCCAAAACCATGACACCCTCCCACACACAAAGGGAAGACTGCATTTGTAAAGTATATCTACTCAATTCCTGAGAAAGAGGTTATGTCACAGAAAGAGTGAGAGTGCACTTCACTCGCAAGAGAGAAGCAACAGTATACTTTATTGATACAGAACAGTGAGTTAAATAAGTTTAATGGTAATTGCAGCAGTGGTTTAACAAGATTTGATGGCAAAGTACACTTGATTATTTACTACATAGAGGACAGGGTCAGACAAAACTGTCAGGGAGACCCTCCCATTGAGTCATGACGTTCAGAAAGGACACCTTTGGTTTCCAAACTCCTTCTCAGAAAGAAGTCTAGGTGCGGCTGGATCCAGACTTAGTCCCAGACTGTGGCGTTAAAGGGCAAGGCAATTTGGCAGAAAATAAACCCCCTTGCGTTCCAGCTTGTCCTCAGATGTCAGAGGGGCTGGGGGCGGCTAGGCTTAGATTCTGAGTGATGCCCAATTTTTCTGTGTTACAAGTCCAGTCGCATTCAATGTATTGAACTCTCACGATTACGGATGCACTCGTAACACTGTACACTTTCAGTCTAGTCGCGTTCCATGAACTAGCACAGCCACACTTAAGGGATTTGGTGCTGTTCAATGAGAACTCTCACGGCTAGATTAGTGAATAGTGCAGTTTATTGAAGCAACAGATGCACAAGTTCTTTTGGATTGCTGGTGATAAAATTACTGCTTGCAAAGCATGTGCAAATACCAAGAATATGAGCAATATAGCCTGGCTACAAGCGTGTTAAATTATAAAGCAACTCTATAGAGATTTCTAAGTTTCCCGGGGAAGCACTCAGTATAACCAAGTGTTCGAATCTTACCCAAAGGCGTCCCTGCGGGGGGGAAGAGAGGTTCAGCCCATTGACTGATCCCAGATGTCAGAGGTGGTCTGTGATGGTATCTTCCCTGGCATCGTTCCTCTCTTAAGCCGTTTTTATATTATTTGTCCTTACAGGTGGAGCTTGAGTGACTCTAGTCATACATACCTCTATTGTAATTGGTGTACAAGTTTCTTGTTCTGCTTTTAAAGGTATAGACTAAGAAAAATCCAGAGCACAAGCTCAGTGAGGGGTGGTCGCACCTTGGAGGTGGGTAGCTTTGGGATGGAGGTGTGGTATTTCTGGTATTATAATGAGATTATAATGAGAAAAGTTCACCCAAAGGGTAGTATTTTGTCAAAAAGTGACAGACTGTTGGCTCAGGGTGGTAAATATGCAGCTCAGGGTAGTAAATATGCAGCTTGTCAGTTCCATAGTACCTTCCAGTTCCCGTCTTATCACAGAGCCTGGCCACGGTGCCTCCACTCTGCTCCACCCTCCATGTAGTTTCTCTTCGAGTCAGCACACCAACCTCCCCTGGTGTTGCCAACATCTTAGGTTGCCTAGGGAACTTCTGTGGGATGGATTCCTTGCATATTCACCACACTCCACCCTGAAGATTTCTTCAGTGCTGTACCTTTAATATAAATTTAATTCCTAAGTTACCTCCAGCAATTATTCCACACAGACTTGGTCAATGGTTTAAGTCTAAAGGATTATATATGCACAATCAATCTTTTATATCACTTAGCTAAGGTTTCAAAGTTTCATCACGCTTATTCCCAATTCAATTACTGAGTATCTGATGCGATAAGGATTTCCTCAACCTTGAGGAGTAATCTTGAGAGGCATCCCTACTCAAGGGGAGATCCTGGCTTGCAGCCTGCTGTCGTGCAGGAGAGCTCAAAGGGCTCTTGGGCTGCTCACTATTTACAGGGGTAAGATGATTGACTCATAGTGATATTTGCATACCAACCACAGATTTTAGTTTCTTCCAAATTTGGCTTGAGTTGGACATGGACTGGCACTGTGGTTAGGTGGACACATCGCCATAAATTAGACCTTGGCTATTGTGTTGTTATCTGTCTCCCCCAAATCCATCCTGAGCCAAATGCATCCATCGTGACCAGACGCATCCATCACGACTAGACGCATCTGTCACAACCATCTCTGTTGGTTATCTCTTGAGCAGGGTTACGGGAAAAGGTCAGGTCTGGAAGGGCGGGGGAGCACACCATCACAGATTATAATGAAGAACAAAAATCTGACAATATTTAAAATAAATATTGATTACAAGGAAAAGGCTGGGTTAGCAAATATATACCTTTATTATTATTACAAGCAACCCTGTTAACTCCCATAAATTTACCAAGTTCTGTCACAGAACTAGTGGGGTGTATTTTTGTATTTTGAGGCAATTCAGGAACCTTTGATGGCAAGAAAGCCTCTTCTGTTTTTGAGTCTTATATACACTCATTGCCTAGTCATTCTTACTTTAAGATCTTCAGTTAACCTCAATAGTTTTAACCCTGCTGGTTTCCTTGTTTGTTTATAGACAAAATCCTTTCTCTAGTTGGGTTAATTTTGTTAAGATAAATAATTCAAGGATATTTAGATATCTTATTTCACAGATTCTTTAATCTGCATTTCAACCTACAGATTTTCTTTGAAACTCTTTTCTTGACCACTGAAGTTTAAAATTATAAATGGTATTCTTGATGAAGTCTTATAAGGGTTTGTACAGCTAGAACTATCTTGATTGTTAACTTTCATTGCTTTTTTTTCATGGCCACATTGTCGTCAGTAGAGACAGAGATTCCACATGGGCATTTCACCTCCTCTGTTATTTCAAATAATGAATTCCACGTTCTAAAAGAAATCTTTATTATTAGTCTTTAATTATCTGACTCTACACTTCATTCTGTAAAACTTCACTGTTTCTATATATCTGTCATTATTTTTTCTTTCATGATACTTTGATTATCCTTTGCATATGCAGTGATTCCCATCTTTTTGTCATCATAAAGTTTCATGACCACAGCACTACTTTTTCATGCCAAGGTCATATTTTATAATATTAAATAAAAGCAATCTGTAGACTTGAGATAATCCTCCTATAATTTTCCTCTAGCCTTTTACCTTTTTTTTAGTATAACATTTGCCATGCCACAGTCATTTGGTTTAGAGACTTATTAAAAATATGAGTTGTAAGATTTACTGTTCTATGAATTGCTTCTTTTCTCTTCTTTTTTAAGTTTAATTTTTTTTTAGTTTAGCTTAGTTTAATTTAGAAGACTAAACAATGCCTATTTGATAATAGAAGGTTCTTCAGGATGTCTGACGAATATATAAAAATGAAGAAACTGGAAGTTGAGACTAGACAAATTCAGATTAGAAATAAATCATACAAATCACAAGGGAAAGCTAAATAAAGCATTTGGCCAATATAACAAGTCTGAGAAGGATAACATTATTTTTAGAACAAAAAAAGTACATGTTACATTTATATTATGAGCATATACCTCTGCATGTGTATATACATGCTTTCACTGAAACATGAATTAACTCAGGGAAGGTGTGTCACCAGGGTAGTACATAAGATGAGATAAAATGATGAGGAATGCCCCTTCAGACTTTATAATCTGAGAGTCTATAAAAATTAAACTGTTATATTAGTTTACATTACTGATATGAAAATTAACTGTTATGCTGGAAAAAAAGACTGTCTGAATTTAATATGAATGAAAAAGAATAACAAGAGTAAAAGCAGACTCAGAATACAATATTAAATAAAAAGAAGCTTTGGCTACTCTTGCCAGCTAATTGATGCATAAGGGATTATGTAGCTCTGGAGATTTCAAATCAAGAAATTCACGGATTGTTTTTCATGTGTCTTCTTTATACTTGTGCACTTTAAAAAACCAAAAATAATTAGAGATATACCACTTTGAGTTGACACAGCTAGAGGATGCTAAACCCTAAAAACCATTACTAGAGAGCATCTAACAATATATGGGAGTAGAAAGGAAAAGCAGTTGAAAAAACAAGTACCTTGTGAAATTATAAGTTAAAATATTTACCTGAGAAAAGTAATTAATTTTTCCTTTCCTTGCATATTTTTAAGAGGAAAATTTTGTTCAAGAAATTTGCTAGAGAGATATAAATGATAAGGGAGTTGGTTTAAATTTCGACCCTACAACAAGAGTCAAGAAAGTAGAATGCATTTTTCTTTAATAAGCTAGTATTTGTATACACTATTTATTCTTGAGAAACATAACCAAAAGAAAACCACTTACAAAAGAATAGCAGTGCATTGGGGATTTAACTGCAAAATAAGAAAGCATGTGCATGAATGCAAGCAATTCACCGTAGTAATGGATAGTTATTTTACTGATTCTATTCTTTTATTATAACCTGGTGCTAAAATACAGCCATATTTTTCAACAGTCCTTTACATTTGCCATATTTACCAACTTCAAATCAAGCTAAATTATTCTGAACCTGGATATGTTAAGGTGAGATTGGTTAGACTAAATGAAGATATCTGTAGTATAGACAGTCACACCAGAGCAAGTCAGCCAGACTCCCTTGATAGTAATTTGAGACCTAGTCGCTACGGTCATTGGAGGTCGTAGTATTATTCATTCAATCTCAAAGAATGTATTTACATTTGATCAAATAAATAGCTTACTAAATTCCATTGACTATATAGGCAGAGAGGCAACAAAACAAACATATATAGATATGGCCATAATGGACACCTGAATTTAGATAATGATCCCACTTTTACTGTCTGTTCTTAGTAAGAAGACACAAATATGGACCAATCACAGGAACAACTAAAGAAATCTGAATCACAGTCACTGCTCTCTCCCTAGTTTTCTCCTTTTTCCGAAGCAAAGATGGACCCGTGTGTTGGCGCACACCAAGAGCAGATTTCTCACCTGTACTGCCAGTGGTGTGAGTGTAGCAGAATCAAGGTTATGCACAGTATCTCACTTCTGACATTCTACATCTCAGGATCCCCTTTTCCCTTCTTTACATTTAATAGACATCAGTCTATGCGAGCTGTGTAGAAGAGCTATTTAGCTCTTAAAAAAATGTTTAAATATGTCCCATTGTGCCCTTACAGAAGAACTATTGTCAATTCAGTACTGAAATGTAGCGAGTTTCTTGTCAATTATGGAATGAGTATTTGCACCCATATCACAGACTTCCCTGAAAGATCTTCACTCTGCAGCACATCCAGAAGTGCACTAAGAACAGCCAGTGTACCTAGTCAGAGCAATAACAAAATAATCAGTTCAAATGTTAACCAATAATTAATTTGTCACAGTAGTCCAAAGATTTTTCTGGGCTCAAGCACATGGTGTTGAGTGCTCATAGTTCCTACCTAGTACTTTGTGCTAAAAAAACCCAGACATTTTCCTGTGCAAGCGGAAACTGCAGCTTGATTGCAACAATTCCAACATGAAATCTACAAATGGAAAGAACCTTAGAAGAGCAGTAATGACCTGAGCATACTTTATTGGTGAAATTCCTTACAATAATGTTGCTTGCAATATTTTCTCTCTAATTGGCAGTAGAGTTGTATTTTATGCAAAAGGACTGTTATATACACTCTTTAAGTTAGGACAGTGTTGATGACAGAAGAATTCACAATGTTACAAAGAATTCTGTGCATGCTAAATTTATCTTATATCTCAAGCACAGGCAAATATGGTGAAGAAAATGACAGAAAGCATGACTGTATCAAGTATGATGCAAATATGTATTTATTCCCATTTACTGAATAAACTAGTTCTGACAGAAATTTCACAGCCATGCAGAAATATACCACTTAATCCCTTTGCTTTTTTAAAAAAAATAGAATTATAATCAGAAGCACCAAAAATTATCTATGAATCTTAAAGTAACTGTGAAATCTTCTGTATACATTACACCACTATGGAATAAATATGAATATTGAAATGATCTATTATTAACTGACTGGAAAACTTGTAAATACCTACAACAGTAAATGAGACAAATTAAGAAAGGTGAGGAAACCCTACAGTTCTTCAGTTTGCAATAAGTAATTACCACTGAGAAATGGAAAAAATGTAAAAAAAGACAACAGCATTACGGTAGTCTGCATCATTCCCAGAGCCAGGAGAGATACTGGAGAAAGAAATTAAAGCAGGTTATTTCTTTCTGTCCCTAACCTTTCTACTGCAGGGGAAAAAATGTAGGAAATAATAGGAATAACTTAACAGGCTAAAAACAGTCTAAGAGCAGAACTGAGATCTGTTATTAATTAAAATGCTTTTGATTAGGTGGAGAAGTCCCAGAACACAGAAAACCCCAATAGGCTTGGTACGTTTTCATTTTTGCAGCAAGTGCATATTGGTCAAAGTGACTCTTCATCCCATTACCCTCAAAAGTGTTTTTAGAATAAATGAGAAGTACTATACACGTGGCCTGTATCAGAAATAGTGTGGCCAGCAGAAGTAGAGAGGTGATCGTGCCCCTGTACTCAGCACTGGTGAGGCTGCATCTCAAATCCTGTGTTCAGTTTTGGGCCCCTCCCTACAAGAAGGACATTGAGGTGCTGGAGCGTGTCCAGAGAAGGGCGACGAAGCTCGTGAAGGGTCTGGAGCACAAGTCTTATGAGGAGCGGCTGAGGAAACTGGGGTTGTTCAGTCTGGAGAAGAGGAGGCTGAGGGGAGACCTCATCGAGAGGTGGGTGTTGGTCTCTTCTCCCAAGTGACAAGCGACAGGACAAGAGGAAATGGCCTCTTGTTGTGCCAGGGGAGGTTTAGACTGGGTATTAGGAAAAATTTCTTTACTGAGAGAGTGGTGAAACATTGGAACAGGCTGCCCAGGGAGGTGGTGGAGTCACTGTCACTGGAGGTGTTCAAGGAACGTGTGGACGTGGCATTGTGGGACATGGTTTAGTGGGCATGGTGGTGTTGGGTTGATGGTTGGACTTGATGATCTTACAGGTCTTTTCCAACCTTAATGATTCTGTGATTCTTTGATTCTGTGACAAGTGAAGACATTTTATATGTTAAAATTCACAGTGGGGTTGATGTACAGCACTCAAGAAGTGAACATTGCTTTGATACCGTTTCACTGGAGCTACAGCAATACATTTCAAGATCCTTCCCAAGTAAAGAGTTTGTCAGGATTGCAATTAGTTGAAGTAGAATAACCAACCTGTTTTCACCTGATTCATTCACAACACTTACTGTTTGTTATATTTAATGAGAATTCATTCACTGATTTAGTCACTTAGCAAAAGTCCCTTAGATATCAGGAGTAGTCAACAGAATATGTAGTCCTTCACTAATGGTTCTGCTTACAACCCCTAGCACTGAGTTCAAGACCTCAGCCTTGTATTTGCATCTTTAGATAAAATGATAATATAAGTCTTTAAGCTCCAACTATTAATCGTGTCTGGGAACAGGACTCAGGAATCTAAGTCACTGGGATACCTGAATAAACACCACTACTGAGAAATATAACAATCTATTGCTCTAGAAAGAATCAGCTGGGACATTTGAAAAGTGCTATATTATAAACAAATATATGTATCCTAATTTTATTCTGAAAGTCCCATAGAAAGTAGGTTCCAGAATGCCAACTTCAAGAAAATCAGACTTTCTCCATTTTATTTTCCAAAATTGGAATACGTGTTATGAGAGAATCAGCACATCTCTCTTTTCAGAAGAAAGTTTCTACTTCGGAACATGCAGTTAGGATATAGTTACATCAGGTCTCCATTCTACAGGTTGTATAGACATGCTATTTATTGCAGGTGCATTCTATTCAATGAAGAAGCCAGAATGTGAATTTGTCTTTCTAAACAGCTGTGGGTAGGTCAATAGACATTGGGTGTTTGTTAAATATAATCATCAAATTATATAATTAAACAAGAATTGTGTGAAATCTGGACTTAAAACTTGTGAACTTCATCAGTTGTTTAAGTCAATTAGTGAAGAAAAGCAAAATCCCTGTAACTAGTAGATATACACATTCAGATATTTGCATTTGCATTTTACCTGCAAGAGTTGAATAATTCATCGAAGCAACATAAGAAAAATTCTATGTATTAAGTAAGTTCAAACAATATGGAATCCATTTCTGGACAATCTTCTTTTCTTTCTGAAAAGTGAATGAGGAAAGATATATTGAACAATTACTATTATTTTTTTTTTTTTTTTTGCTTGGCTCTAATTGCTACACAAAGAAAAATGCTTCAAAACTTTCTCTACTTTAAGTACTGTATAATATATTGGAATTTTCTTTTTACCTTTCACAAGCAATCGTGGGGAAAAAGATCTAATTTTCCCTCAAATAACCTATAGAAGTCTAATACACCATGTATTTCACACTTCTTATCTGGGAAACTCAGAAATCACCAAGATGAATATATTTGAAAAATTTGCAATATCAAGTCCTTCCTTAACAGAATTTCTCTTAATGAAGAAATAGACCACCATTTGCTCAAAAAGGTCCTCTCCAGTATACCATCATTGTTCTTCCCGTGAAATCTCTGAGCTCCCATCCCCAGCCTCCTTGCTTTTCTTTTGGATCATCCCAATGTCTTGAAATGCTCAAAAGCTGATTGGAGATAATTTTGACACAATGTGAATATCAATGTGAAAGTTAATGTCTCAAAGCCAGCAGAGCTGCCTCAGCTGGGTCATTGAGAGATACAAGCATTCAGAATTTGAATAGGACCATGAGATCAACATTCTCAGTGATTCTTGTAGAAAGCTTGACAGGTGTGTTTTTCCTCTTGCAAAGAAAGAATTAATTTCAGCTGAAACTTCATACCCCTGAGAGGACATTGAAAGTGACCTTTATGGGAGGAAAGGGAAATATAGGATGATCTCGGCTGTTATAGTGAAGACTGACAAGTTTGTAAAGTGCACGCTGTTAACATATTCGAATATAAAAATACTAAACCTAAGCCAAAACTTTGCTTCCCTTCATCTAAGATACTAATTGTTTCTGCAATAGTCTTATCGTTAGACTGGCTGCCACCAGTAAGCATTACATTTATCAGATGTATTCAACCTTTAGAGTTCATCATCTTTTAGTGTTTATTTTTGTACATACACCCAGATTTTGCACCCAGATTTTAGGGAAAAAACACACAAGTTTTATTAAAAGAAGACTTTGCTACATAGATTCCCACCATTATTTTGAAGAAATTGTTTCTCATTTAATAATTGGCTTTTTTTTTCACTTACATAAACATTTTTGCATATGCTTGAAAAGTACTTCCTTGCTGCTTCACCTCCACATAGCAGAAAACTTTCAGAATGGTGACCATTTCCATTCCTGCACCAACATTCATTGAAACAAGCCTACCACCCTAGCCTAGAAAACATAGATTGTGTATTCGTGCATCTAAAAAAGGGAAAAGTTCACAAAGGCTGTAAAATGGCTTATTTTGCAGTGGCCTCTGCCTTTACGATAGAGGAGATAGGTATAGCAACCAAGAAAATTATTCTTTTGGCAAAGGTATTAAGACTGCTGAATCGGTGGTAGCAGCAGAATTAAGATCAGGTGTATGTTACAACCTGTTGTGTTTTATATATTAAAGCCAAAAGTCTAAATTTTTATAAGTTTACCACATGTTTCATGCAAACTACTAGGAAAAACAATGGGACTTACTCTAGGCCCCATATTTTCCAAGGAATGGTGATTTAGGCTTCCTCATATTCTTTATTATAGTTCTAGGGCTTGAGAAAAAAGTTATCACACTAGTTTCTTTGCAGATTTAATCCTATTCAGTGTCAGGTATGCATCCCTACCTTTATTTTACATCTAGATATTGCAGGAAGCTTCTGCTGTGAGATCAATGAAGAAAAAACCAAACCAGATAGATTCTTCTTTGCTTATTTTACAAGGTAAAGAAGAGCTTTTTATATTAATTAATTTTGTAGCCCTTCCAAATAACTATAGTTATGAAGTTCAATATTTTAAAAAATAAAAAATAACTGCTAAGCCTTAGCTTTTCTTATGTCTTTCTCAGCTGCCAGCAAATCTCACATGATCTTTTCATCTCACATAATGAGCAATAAAAGCAACCAATATTTAAGTGATGATTATAAACAAAACATCAAACTTCTCTGAATCCTAAGTTTACAATGTCCTACTGGAATAAGTCAAAAAGTGGTTTTTGACAAGAGCAGATATTCCTGCAAATGTGCTGCAAGCCCATTATTCTTGATTTTGTCTTGAATTTTAGGTCATTCCATGGATACAGCTTTAAATGTATTTGTAATTTATACTATTTGTTCGTGTTGTGAAGCCATGGAATACTTGAGAATCAGCATTTCTAACACAGGTCTACCATTGTGCAGTGAAAGTAGACACTAAGGAAGTAGAAAAGAAGTGAGCAAAATCAGGATGGAGGCCAAATAAGAGAAGAGTACAGTCAGATGCTCAAAGGTATAGAAAAGGTAGCAGCAAAGTCAACTTTAGTGTTTGCTCCCTGCCGTTGATTATCATACCCAAGAGATTTTTTTACACGTAGACACGTACATTTTTAAACTTTTTTTTTTGAAAGCTATGGATAATCTCTGTTGTTCTCCGCAGTCTCTGAACACAGCAATGGCAATCAGATTGAAGTTGTCTAAACTCTTGCTGTGGTTTTATTTATTTGTTAATCACCATTTTTTTGAGAACAAATATAGTTTTCTGAAGTCAAATCCTAGCAGGTAATATGCTCTTTAGATTAAAGTATACTACATATATTTTGAAAACCATTTTCACCTGTTTGCACGCTTTCACAAGGTGGCTTCAAAATCCTACTGCCACCTGCAAGAATTATTTAGGAACATGTTGCTTACCATAATAGGCATGGCAGATCAGTGTTGAAATTACGTGCAGTCATTATTGCATTATCCTTCCATGAAAAAAAAGAGAAAGAACACTAAAATCTGGAAGAAAAAAAAAAAATCTGTTTGAAACAAAGTGCAATACAATACTTGTGCTTTTGAAATTACTAGATTGTTCAGAGACTGGTTCCTGATCTCTGACATAGGGTATTTCCCTGAAAACTTTGGATTCTAGATTGATTTTGACTACTTATTTGGTCCTGGTTTTTACGCCATGGAGGGCTGCCCATAAATGTAAGTGGAGCTAAACAGGGATTATAATAAATCAGGGCAAATAGATGGATACGTGAAGCATTTTGCAAAGTTAAAAGGATTGTATGGGTTGTAAATTAAATGTTTATTAGCACTGCTAGCTGCCAAGATTCTGTATAACTCACTTATATACATGAATTGTAGTTGCATACAACTGGCTGCATTAACTCTCAAGGACTTTCTGAAAAATTCAATGTTGTATGAAGTAACCTGCAGACTAACTGCTTGTCCAGACTTGATAATAGACACTAACAGAGCAAAAATGACAGTTTGATTCAGAGACAAGTACAAGTCAGTCTTAAATGCCTGGCTTCCATTTTTCTGAGATGAGATGAGATGAGATGAGATGAGATAGCTGTCTTTAAAAAGCTTCAGTGGTGAACATCCTGTCAGTTTAAAAGGTCAGACATTGCAAGGTATCAGCAAAAATGATGCTATACAGACCATTGGAAGAAAGAATGATATTATTATCTTCACTCATCTGTTATATATTTACTCTGCTGTCCATACTCAGCAATTAGGAAACTTGTGGAAAAGAATAAAAGATGTGCTGAATAGGGATCTGATTTCAGGTGTGATGCACCACATTAGAGATGAAGAAGGAGACATCTTGAAAAGCATGGGGAGTGGAGTGAATAATTCTGGGTGATGTCACCTTAAAAACGTTAGTACCTTTAGCAAACAAATACTATATAGTTAAATATGATTTTAGGTCTAATATTTTATTGATGCTACTGCAGTGTCTTATGTTATATGGCAATATGAAGCAAATTAATCCACCTTTTCTATTTCTGAAAAGTACACTTAAAAGCATGCTCTGTTCACACAGAAATAATATTAATCAAGGACTGCCTTCCTAGACATTATTGCAAAAAAAATCCAGGTTAATATTGGCTATTGTTTATGAATGGTCTTTGCTTCTACACATGTGGTGGGTTGACCCCAGCTAGCAGCTGAGCATCCACACAGTTGCTTGCTTACTCCTTGCCCACCCCCAACAGGATGGGGAAGACAATAGGAAGAACAGGAGTTAGAAAACTCCTGGTTGTAATAAAGGCAGGGAAATCACTCATCAGATACTGTCACAGCCAAAACAGACTTGACATATGAAATGCAATAAAGGCAAGTGTAGGGTACTGCACCTGGGGAGGAATAACCCCCTGCAGCAGTACAGGTTAGGGGCTGACCTGCTGGAGAGCAGCTCTGTGGAAAGGGACCTGGGAGTCCTGGGGGACAACAGGATGGCCACGAGCCAGCAGTGTGCCCTTGTGGCCAGGAAGGCCAATGGCATCCCGGGGTGCATCAAGAAGAGTGTGGCAAGCAGGTTGAGGGAGGTTATCCTCCCCCTCTACTCTGCCCTGGTGAGGCCACATCTGGAGTACTGTGTCCAGTTCTGGGCTCCCCGGTTCAAGAAGGACAGGGAGCTGCTGGAGAGGGTACAGCGAAGAGCTACAAAGATGATTAAGGGACTGGAACATCTTTCTTATGAGGAAAGGCTGAGGGACTTGGGCCTTTTTAGTCTGGAGAAGAGAAGACTGAGGGGGGATCTTATTAATGCTTATAAATACTTAAGGGGTGGGTGCCAGGAGGATGGGGCCAGTCTTTTTTCAATGGTGCCCAGTGACAGGACAAGAGGTAACAGGCACAAACCTGGTTATAGGAAGTTCCATCTGAACATGAGGAGGAACTTCTTTCATTACTTTGAGGGTGGCAGAGCAGTGGAAGAGGCTGCCCAGAGAGGTTGTGGAGTCTCCTTCTCTGGAGATATTCAAAACTCGCCTGGACACATTCCTGTGCAACCTGCTCTAGGTCAACCTGCTCTGGCGGGGGGTTGGACTAGATGATCTCCAGAGGTCCCTTCCAACCCCTATTATTTTGTGATTCTGTGATTCTGTGACCTGAGGAATTTAAGTTAATTTATTAGCAATAAATATTTAGTTACTGATTCAGGTACTGTGAAAGAAAGGAGACAAACATTTAAACACTTAGGGCCAGACACCTCTCTTCCCCGCTTCCTGGGCTCAACTTTACTCCAGTCACTGACTTGTTATTGCCACAGGTCACGTTCAGTCCCTTCAGTGATGCAATGGTTGGGGCAGGTGGTAAGGGTCAGGATGTAGCAGTTTCTCTCTTCCGCTCTTTCCTTTTTGCTCATTTCTTATGCTCTGGCACGTGTCCTTCACTGGCCGCATTGTCTTCAGGGGTGTACTGCCTCTGGCATGGACTCATCCATGGGCTGCAGTCCCTTTGGGGGGTGTACCTTGTCCTCCATGGAACGTCTCATACACCTATGATTTTGGTGTACCCTCATTCCCTTTTTCCATCCCTCCTACACCTCTGACCGTTCCTAAATGTTTTCACATGCACCACACACTCAGCTGTTGGGCTCAGCTTTGGCCCCCAGTGGGTCCATTGTGGATCTGGCTGGAACCAGCTGTGTCTGGCACAGGGCAGACCCCAACCTCCTCCCACAGAAGGCATCCTGCAGCCTCCCACTACCAAAACCTTGCCATTTACACCCAATACAATATATTAGAACACAACACATATAGATGAATTTTTTCTTTTAAGCTAAAAGCACAGTCCACCTCCATACACAATGTTAACAAAAATTTGTATTAAAAATTTATACATGCATGTTGATTGACTACAGAAAAAAAACGAACTGCATACCCAAAAATTCTGTACAAAAAACCTACTTATTTGTTTTATTTACTACATAAATGTCTCCATGACGGTAAAGAATGAAGGACTGTTTCTACAGCACTATGTTTTTGCTCCTCGAAGGTCAGTGCAAATTGAAGACTGTCGTATATAGCTATATATGTGTAGATTAGAGTAAAATAACTTCTGATCAAATGAGATTCAACAACTCCACAAAATCAGTATGAATTATATAGTCAATGGCCAGAGAGCTGTTATACTAGTTGTTATTAACTGGAATTTGAAGAATGTTTCTTGGGCTATAACACTGCCATACGACGCAAAGGTTCAGCTCTTTGAACAACTTCTCTGTGTTCTGGTCTTCCACTATTAAAATGAGATATTAACACTTTCTTCTCTGACATCTGCATTGTGAAGGTAAATACGTGCTCATGATAGAAGCCATGTAGCCACTCAGAGAAGCAGTTCTAAGTGCTAGCTGGGTGATTATTGAAGGTTTGAAACTAATCTGTCAGCAAGAATGAAGTCAGACAAGTTTTCAAAATGTTAATTTGACAAAATTAATATATTAGTATCACAAACATTTTTTTTGTAAGCAATGAAAGAATATTATATTTCATGAAAGCTTTTGGAAGCATATAAGCAACATAGAGATTTTCTGATGCAAAACTAGAACCATTTATTTTCTAAGACATTTTACTCAAGACTTTTGGAAAAGAAGTTGGGTTTAGAGTATTTTGTTTTCAAAAGACATAACCATGTATCCATACTAAATTCAGTTTTCTGTGATGATTTAAAGCATCTAGATACTACCAAAAGTTGATTTTGGTTTTTTACTCTACTGGCAGGAATATCACTGGTATTCAGACTGTCAGGGTTTCTGCACTTTGAAAGAATCAGTGGGCCAGGGATTGTAGTTTATGTTCTTAACTCCTTCTTCCCATAAAAAAAGATCTTCAGCTATAAACACCCCAGATAATCATGCAATCCCTTTATGTGTATGATGAATGTTGTCTCACATTTAGTAAGAAACAACTGCTTCAAAGCGGTAGTATGTATGGAGTTGATTATGGTGAAGAGACTTAAAAGATGACAGGACTAGAGGATTTAGAAACCATTCTTTTGTGTTTTTCTTTTTCTTTCATCTTTAGTGATTGATGAGAGGCATGGAAAGCTTATTGAGACAGCTGAAGTTCTGAACACTCACAGGAGCAATAGCATAAATCATAGGAACAAATATTTAGCTATTAAAAAAAAGAATCTTCAAGCAGTCCCATAATATTGATGAAGGGAGCCAGCTTAGCAGAAAATGTTTATGTTAACATTGATGCTAGCTGTCAGGTTACTTGAAAGCTGCAAGGAAGTTGGGCTGCCACCTAAGATATGTACATTTTTGTATAAAATGGAGATTTCCTCTTTTTACTTAGCTGTTCCTGAGCAGTGAGGGGTTTTTCTGGGGGGTGATTTTTCTCTGTTTAGAAGAAGGAGATATTTTAGCTACTCCTTTCCTATGTTTTCTTCTCATTTGTAATGCAGAATTTATAGCAGCCCTGAAGGTAACTGAAAATCTACGATCTTAATCAGAAAAAAGGCACAGTAAAGTATATTTTATCCTTTAGGAGATGAACACTGTGTGAGTTATAAAGAGTTGGTGTTAGAGAGGAGGTGATTATAGCTAGGTCTGATGTGATTGTTAGCAGAGAGCAATTTTATTAGACGTGAGTGTAGCAAGTAGGTGACTTATGCCTTTCAACATTTACATTACTGATGGCTCTGAACTCAGTAAAGAAAGGCAGCCGTTTTATGTGCAGTTTATTTGTATGTACTGAGGGCATTTTTTGTGCAACTTATTCATTGCACTGACTGCCTTTTTCATGTTTCCCCACAGACCACTTCTTTATTAATGAAAATAATAGTTGCACAAATGCCTAAATCATTGAAGAAACAAACCATGCCAGGAAAGTAATCAGGTTTCCAGATGTTATAGTGGTGGGCACAATCTAAGAATAAAACAACAGACAAAATAGTATTAACCACGTTTCATGTACAATAATTAATAAATTATCGTCTCTTTTGATATGAAATAAAAACAGCTTTGTAATCTCCCAGCATTTTTAGGGTGTCGATTCAATTGGAGAAAACTGTGTTCTGGATATATAACTGGTATGTTTTCTAACTTTGATTATTGTGCATTTTTATGCTTTAAAGTGTTTAAAGTAAATTGAAATCCAGCATACATATCTACTACACTATTACGTCAAGTGTGGTCCAAGCTATAGGAGTAGGCTTGTCAATACCATTATAAATTTAGCTTTTATAAGTTCTCAGCAAATATTTAGCTTCCCCTTTTAGTTAAAAGCTACAAGCATGTCTGAAATGCCAAATGGCTTTAAGAAAATTCCATATTCCTTAGCTCCAGCTGCATTTTTCTGTCTTTCTGCGTATGTAGAACACAAGCTGATTCTACACAACAGGATGAAGTGAAACCATTTAAGCCCACTCCATGTTATACATAGAATACTTGACAATGTGCCATGGTGTCTTTAAAACTGGTGTCCTCTCTTCTGTTATGTTATTAGTTATGCATTTTTCTACAGCGTACAAATTCTTTTTTGCTTAACATCCCAAGACCAAATGTATACCATAATTTTGCATATTTTATCAGTTGTGCTAAGTACATATTCGAAGACAATATGATAATATCCCCAAAAAGGAAGGCTGAGGTCTTGGATAAAAATTATTATAGTTCAGTATAAAGATTCATAACAAATTTTCTTTTCTGTTACCTTTTGTTTATATTCATGTTTCTTATGAAACGGAAGCTTTAGTTTTCACAAGAGGAACCACATAATGTAATTCTTTTCAGTAGAAGTTACTGCAAGATGAAGAGATGACTCTTTGCAACTGTGTTGTTCAGAATTACTGGAACACTAACCTGCAGCTCATTCAGCCAGCTGCTAGATTAGTAAAGATATTTTTTGTCACTTGCAAACTGTAGCAGAATATTATAAGTCAGCTAAGTTGTCAAGGAAATTTGCATTATTGCAGATTAAATATTTTAAGAGGAAATAAATGTGCAAACAAGCAAGAAGAAAATCTTCTTAGAACAAACTTACTGGATGAAAAATGTTAAGTTTTATCATACAAACTGTTTGATCAGTTTTAGTCAGCAAGTATACTTCTGAGTGTTTTACTTCATTTGATTGCAATAGTTAATGAACTATCTCAGTATGAAGAGTCACCTTATCTGAATTATGAACAAAACAGCCTGCTTACATAAGCTTGCTTCTTAATAAGCAACACCAAAACCTTTCTGCTGCTACAAAATAAAAGAATATTTTGCTATGAGCTGAGTTTCCTTTTCCTGTTTATGAATGCCTATAGACAAATTTCTTCAATTTTCCTTACTTAACAGCTCTAATTTTGTGATCTTATCAATAGACTCCTATGTCAATCTCGTGTCAACTTTGAATTACATTACAGCAATTGCTACCGGAAAAATATTCCGAGCCAAAAAAACCCCAAATCTAAGTCTTCATATTGCTCATGAACTTTTTGTTCTGAGTATTTTATGTGAGCACTTGGTAGTTCTGCTTTCTTACTGCAATTCTGCTATGGAATTTATGTACATTTAGAGTAATTGTTAATTACCTTGGTCAAGTCTTATGATGACATTTTATTGATCTAGTTAATTTATGCAACTTACTTAATTTTAAGAAGTAGCTGGAAAAACATCACACAAATTTGTAACCCAAGCAAAACATAGATGAAGAGAAATCACCCAATGAAAAATTGAAATTTGTAACACTATTTCGGAATAGAAATATAGGTAAGTAAGTCACTTAGAGGAGGAAAACACTGTCCTAACCAGCACAAAAGCTTTACAGTGATCAGATACAATACCCTAAGGGCTACCTATCTGATGTAGAACACATAGCCTACAAAAAGGATAGTCACTAATATCTAATAATAACCTCAAATACCACCAAAGCCCAGTTGTAACTACATTTTTAGATCATGGAAAATGTCATTACCATATGAAACCCTGACACTACTCTCACTTAGGCCTGTTTGGTTGATGCACATTTATAAATTTCACGGTCAATGAGATAAAAGTTAAATTATGTATGTGTAAAAAAATATTATTTTTATAAACTAAGATTCACTCTGTTGGTTTTCAGCCTTAATACTTTAAAGGATTTCCCAGAAAACTTCTAAATACAGTATTAAGGATAATTAACTCTGTTCAGGAATATTTCAGAGAACAATATATTACCTGAGAGCTCTTCCTTTGTCTCTTGAGTCTTTGCAAAGAGACATCTTTCATCCTGAACAAGTGATAGCTATGTTAATTAAGAAAAACTTGTGAAGCAAAAATAAAACTACACTGTAATATTAGATTAAAACTGCTTCAGCAAGTACTTCAGGTATTTCATTCAAACAACAGGATAAGATCTGTTCTTAAATTTCTAAGTTAAAAAGGCTGCAATAAGTCTTCCCAGAGCCTTCTCTTCTTCATGCTGAACAACCCCAACTCCCTCAGTCTTTCCTCATAGGAGAGGTGTTCCATCCCTCTGATCATTTTTGTGGCCCTCCTCTGGACTTGCTCCAACAGGTCCATGTCTTCCCTGTACTGAGGACTCCAGAGCTGGAAGCAGTACTCCAGGTGGGGTATCACAGAGCAGAGTAGAGAGGCAGAATCACCTCCCTCGACCTGCTGGCCACACTTCTTTTGATGCAGCCCAGGATATGGTTGGCTTTCTGGGCTGCGAGCGTACATTGTTGGCTCATGTCCAGCTTTTCATCCACCAGTATTCCCAAGTCCTTCTCAGCAGGGCTGCTTTCAATCCCTTCATCCCCCAGCCTGTATTGATACCAGGGGTTGCCCCAACCCAGAGGCAGGACCTTGCATTTGGCTTTGTTGAACCTCATGAGTTTCACATGGGCCCACTTCTCAAGCTTGTCCAGGTCCCTCTGGATGGCATCCTGTCCCTGAGGCATGTCAACCACACCACCCAGCTTGGTGTCGTCTGCAAACTTGCTGAGGGTGCACTCAATCACACTGTCGATGTCATTGATGAAGATATTAAACAGTACTGGTCCCAATACGGACCCCTGAGGGACACCACTTGTCACTGATCTCCATCTGGACATTGAGCCATTGACCACTACCTTCTGGATGCAACCATCCAACCAATTCGTCATCCACTGAACAGTCCACTCATCAAATCCACACCTCTCTAATTTAGAGAGAAAGATGTTGTGGGGGACTGCGTCAAAGGCCTTACAGAAGTCTGGATAGATGACATCCATAGCTCTTCCCTTGTCCACTGATGTAGTCATTCCATCATAGAAGGCCACGAGGTTCCTCTTTTTCCATTCACCAGGGACTTCACCTGGCATGACTTTTCAAACATCATGGAGAGTGGCTTGGCAGCTACTTCAGACAATTCCCTCAGGACTCTGGGATGCATCTCAGCAGGTCCCATAGAGTGCTCTAATAAAGGAGTTACAGTTTTAATAGAGAAAAAATCTTGACAATGTCTAATTTCATGCCCTCTTCAGATCTTTCAAAGCTGTAATGTGTTAAGGGATAGTTACTGCTCTAAGTAATATGCTGTAGTGCTTACAAACATTTCCTCCAACCCAATTTCCTCAGACATACATTAGGCTGGATAAAGCCTAACAGTTCAATAGCCTCTAGGAGTTACTTGGCACAGTTGTTCATATGTGCATTCACTCAAGAAGATGTATATCATGAGGATGATTAATACATCATTTATAGTACCAATGAAAGGTCAGCCATAGATCACAGCAAATCCCTGTGCCAGCAGTAAAATGCATAACATTTACATTTTTAAAAGAAAATATTTTATAAACATGTAGAATTTGATGGTAGCAGTACCCTGTTATATAGTTATTTTGCAAGGAGGTTAACGTATTGTCCAGTATAGATTATGGGAGGTGCAACAAAATTTTTAACACATTTAAAGGATTTTTCAGCCATCTCTCCTTACAACTAAAGTGCCTTTGTAAGAGCAAAGGTGCTTTAGCAGGAAATATAAACATACCATAGCCCAGCAGCAGCTAGATTTTTACCAG
This sequence comes from Gavia stellata, assembly GCF_030936135.1. Taxonomy (NCBI): domain Eukaryota; kingdom Metazoa; phylum Chordata; class Aves; order Gaviiformes; family Gaviidae; genus Gavia; species Gavia stellata. Next base: position 33,581,693 of record NC_082600.1, read on the forward strand.
CTTTTTTACTTTAAGTAAATTTTGGTAATCCCCTAGCTATTCCATAAATATCACAACCTGATCTCTTGTGTGAGGAATCAGCTCCTTCGTAATGATTATACATGGAATAAACAGTCTATCTTTATTAATTTATGTCTATAGGGAAATTATAAAATACTTTCATTGTTACCTTTTTTTTTCCTTAATTATGAAAAAATAACCAAACTGTGTTTCAAATCATGTGAAAGGGAAAGGAACAAATGCCTTTTTTTCTGTCTTGTTATACAATGATGTTTGCTGTCAGCCTCAAGATGGATTCTCAGTGTTCCTTGCAAGAATAGAACAAGGTGCTATCCATATTTCTCTTCCTTCACCTGTTACTGAAGACCTGTGGAACCCGTTAGATTTGATCAGCTTATTAATTTTCCCATGTCTTAGTATTTCCATCACACTTTGTACACTAAGGATCTGAGTATAGCTGAGACAGTACCACAATAAAAAATCAGGATGATGAATAGTCTCAAGTCTGGCCCTTATTATCCTGTCTCAAGTGCATTCAATATCTTGAAACCATCACATTCAGAAAGTTTTGAGGTCAAAGAAATCAATAAAGCATAGCAATCAAAACAAAGTCAGAAAGGAACCTAGTCTATACCCCATACCTCTTTTTCCCTGGTTATTTTATCTCCTCTGGCCCCAAAACTTGGAAAATCTGAACACTCTAATAACTAAATTTTGCACCCTTTTTTAATCATCCATTTCTCTCTCTGTTGGCTTCTCACCCTACTTGTGCCCACAGATAAAAAGCATCAAGATGCTATGCATGGAGCAGGTTTAGTTTTATATACATAAATTCTTTAAAGGTGACAAAACACACCTGAGTTTTTTAACCACACATTTCTGTTTGTTAAATAATTTAATACCCTAAACGTAATTTGAAATATTTTGGCAAATTTAAAATTCAACAATTTGCTATTTGTGTTCTCTTCCTATATTTAATATACTAACCTGAAAAGCCACTACACTGCTGCTGATAATTTCATATGTAATATAAAACTTTATTGTTACAATGGCTTGATGAGCTACAAGAATATGGACTGTATACTTCCTAAAAATTATTTCTATGCACTACTTATATTTATAAACTCATCCGTAAGAACAAATTGCAAAACAACAAAAAAGTTATTTTCTTTTGGTATTTTACTTACCATAGCTAATTTTTCTTACATTGAGAAAAAAGACAGGAAAGAAATGTAAAATTTTGTTTAATCATTATTTCAGTATACTGGAGTTCATCTTTCTAGACATCCCATACATCAATGTAAGAAATATCAGACCTTAATTCCTCTCTTGTTCAAAACCTCATATTCACAGGCACTATGTGGGGGCTGTACATCAACAGAGTTTTTCAGTGACTCACAGAGTTACAGAGGCTATACCTGTCATACCAGTCTGCCCTCCCTGTTGTCCAGATCAGAGGATTTATCAGAGTTCTCTGTGGTTTTTCAGCCAAAGCACTTTGGATTCCCCCACATTGAAAGCAGGTGTTGTGCATATAGAGGGAGAAGCCTCTTTTTCTATCTTATATTCTTCAATTATCAAACTTTAATTCATGGCACATTTGAATAAACACATACAAAGCTGAATAAGACTACAACCAATAGGTCTATTGTTTACATAATTTATAACCTTCTATCAAAGTCCCATGTAGTCATTTAGCTGAATGCAGTATTGAAGCAAAATCATCAGTCTTCAGTTGTTCACTGTACAACTGGAGGTAGCTGGAGTGGCATTTCCAAGGTGTACCTACTGAATGAAAGAACTGCAACCTTAGAACATGAAAGGGAGGAAAGAAAATCCTCAGAAATGTTAATTGAGTATTTCAACTCTATACTCTGCTCAGATAAGAACTAAGAACATCAACATGCTGATAGGACACTTCCCCAAATGCCAGGATATTCATACTAACCTCATTTTAAGGGCCAAATTCTGTTTTTACTGAAATCCATGAATCTTTGGGTTTACAATTCCAATGAATGCGTTTAGGTTAAATCATCTTTTTGGGAGGACACATGAAACAGGAGGGACAAACCATAATATTCATAGAAAAATCACAGAAATACCAGGTCACACTAAGGTCTAATTTACATCAAATTTTTCCTTTGCCCTGCATCCAGTTACCTGTCAGTAGTTTTAGTGCACTATATACATTAATAAGTATTACATTTCTGTACACAGAGAACAAACGGTAATATCATACAAGGAAAAAAACAGCAAGTATTAAATGTGCCTTTCATCATATCACACCCTTCAGTTGACTAACAGGCCAAATAATCTTCTATAGTTAGAGATACAGGACCTGACTGGTGAGAAATCTCCCTCTTCGATATACAGCTACATATTCCACAGAGAAGTAAAGTCATCTGCTATGCAGATCAGGATTTGCCTAAGAATGTATTCCACAATGAAAAGGGCTTCAGTGTGGAAAGGAAGAACAATACTAGGAGTAACTTTGTAAAAAAGATAGACTAAACCATACCTTCTGAAATAATTCTCTTAACTCCAACAGCTTTAGCATATGCTCAAATACACATACACTCTCCATGTCAGCAGTGCAATACTGCTTCTTCCTTACAATTTTTCTACCTGCTCCTGAATTAAAAATGTGAGATATACAGTCATTAAACATAATGGTCTTCCATATTTAGGCTTGGTATTGTGATAGATCATGTCTTGCCATAATCACCCAAGCAACATTCCAGAGACACAAATATTTTTTCCTGATTAAGAATGCTGGAAAAAAAAATAGATGCTTTAATTTTTTCCAGTGCAACAATAGTTTGCTTTATCACAATCTTATAAACAGTTGTATGGTTTATCTGTGTGGAACGTAGTATTTACAATCTTTTTTACACTTAACTAGCTCTCACAGTGGATTAATTGCAATTTATTAGAATAATACCAGGTTTTTTTGAAAAACGTTTCTCTTGACAATCTCATTAGCTTATTTAGAGATACGACAAGAGTTTTGAGGATGGAAGAACAGCAGTAGATGACTCAAGAGTCATACCAACACCAAGAGGACTCTGTGTGACTCAGTGCTCTTTGCTAAGGAGAATAAACCACCTGTTATTACAGCGGAGCTAGAGACTACAAGATTGTGCTGCATAACAGAGGCAAAGATATGAACTACAGAGCTTAAGAGGGAAAGGTTTCTGAGGAGTGAAAAAAACCCAACCCATTAATCTTTCTTCAAACCACAACAAATGACAATTGAGGGTTCCCCAGTGCAGCAGATGAAGCACGACTGAACACCTCAGCAAAATGATGGCTCAGATGGTTTTCAGCTGCATTCACTTGATCCTTCAGGGAAGACAGCAAAGGGAACAAGATAATGAAATCAACAGATGCATCCAGGACAGGTGTTATTTAAATTGCATGCATATCTATTGAGACACAGAACTGATGGATATACTCTCTGAGAGCAGTTGGCATTGTATCTCTTTGGGGTTTGAGGCTGGTGCAGCTGAGAAGAGGAACTGTAAAGCAAAAGAACCAATGAGAAGACTGAGAAAGAGTCTGAAATTATTCCTATGCATTTTTAGTATCTACAGGGAGGTAAACAAAACTATAGCAACAGCCAATCCAATACCAATAGATAAGAAGGAAGGATACTAAGAAGAGAAATAGTACTCATATTGATCAAAACAGTAATCAGGTGGTTCTGACTATGCCTAATGTTATTAGGAGACTTAGTGTGATCTAAAAGAAGCATCATAAATATATGTACCCTAAAATGTCAAAAACTTGACCGATGAAATGACAAATTTGAATTTACAGTGTAGAATGTGAAACTGAATACTATGAAGTGGTAATATGGAAATAAGAGAGATTGGCAGCTGTAAATGGTTCACACTAGTAAAAGAAGTGTTCCATGAGATTAAAAAAAAATAGTAGTATTTGATAGCAACACTTCTTTCAGAGGGTTTTATAAATATTGGTTCTGTAAAACCTAAACTCATATAAATCTGATATGATTACTTCAGTTAAGCACTAACTTAAAATCAAAATAATATACAACATTCTTTTAACTTTTCATTCCTGTTCTGTGTTCTGAATGGAGATTACCCATGACAGGAAAGATTGATGGGGCTGGACAGGTACAACTAGAGTTCATGCATATTTCTGTTGGCAGTGGTGGAATTATTTAATAATCACTGTCCATTTTTAGTGTTTTAGGAGTGCTGACACTTGTAATTCAGGATATTTTTTTAAAGACCCTTAGTATTCTGCTGGCCTTGTTGGCTCTCTTTCTAAGTTGTGCAATGTTCATGATTTCATCCCATGCTGAATTACTAAAGATGCTCATGCAGGAGGACTGCACTCTGAGTTTTGCATTATGCTTGATGCATGGAAATACTATGTTGATGGAAGGTGTGTTAAATCCGTCAAATCTATGTTGCATTGTGCTTTACCTCTGATACTCTCAGTCAGCTTTTAAGATGTCATGCACTTCAGTAAGTGTTTACTGGTGGACTCCTTTGGGCCAGCTTTGAAAGGAATGGGTGGGGGTTCTGAATGGGTTTAAAATGCCTGCTTCGTATTCAAGTGGATTACCTGTGTTAGAATTTAATTTCAATTTATTGACTCCTACTTAAGGAGACATCCAAATTACGCGTACATGGTGGTCTGCCTGGGAATCAGCCAGCATTAGGTTAAACCACAAACATTTATGTTGAAGAATTGTATTGTATTCTGATCAGCTTGTACAGTGTCAGCTTTAACAGGTGTTTAACAGTGTTTTTAATGGTTGGACTCGATGATCTTAAGGGTCTTTTCCAACCTAAATAATTCTATGATTTTATGATTCTATGATGCTGGGGAGAAAAAAAAATGTAGCAGAACAGTATTCTTTTACCTATACATTAAACTCTAAGAAAATAAGAGGTAACATGGGTAGAATATCTGCTTGATTAAAATTCTCTTTGTAAAGGGATAATATTACCATATTGAAATTGTATCCTATGGAAATAAAAACAAGTTATCAGGGAAACTTCACCTAACTGGACAAGAAACAATATCAAAAGTATGCTGGAAAAGCAAAAATACTGAAGAGGTGGAAAAAGATCAATTAGAGCCATAAAAATTAAATAATGTACACTGTGTGGGACACATCTACAAAGCCTAATAATACAATTTGGGTCAGTAATTTTACAACACTTATAAAAAAAGTTTATTTTCTAAACTGGATTTGCCCCAAAAATACAACTAAGAAAATAACACATGCCTCTAAGACAACTGAAGAACTGAGTATTTCTTTTGACCTAACACTGCAGATCACAAATGAAATAAAATTGTGGCATGGAATAATCTAGCAATCTAAAATGATAGTGAATGAGGTTGCATCAGATCATCCTGTGGCAAGATTTTTTGTATTGCTTAACTATTGAAATGCAGAACTGTATATAAGGAGGTGAAAAGACAATAAAAATGGTATTTAAATGTCCTCAAAGATGGTAAGTTACACAGGAATCCAGATTGCATAAGCACTGACCCTGGAATACTGCATGTACTTAGGCAACAAGTCAAAGATGATGATAATTGAGGACTAGCAGTTCAATAGATTGCTCCTGACCATTCTGTGCCCATAGATACAGCCAAGGTACTGATTAGGTTTCATGAAAGACTGTCACCCTTCTTGAATCATTTTAACATAATTATGCTCTTTCAACTACAATTTCCCTGTATTCGACCTCGACAAAGACAGTTTAAATGCATTTCCCATAAATGGGCAATTTTCATAGGTATTGGACGTGCTCTTGGACGTTTAAAGTTCAACATCTTTGTGATCAGATAGTTTTTGCATGAATTTACAATTTTGTGCTTGTTGGGGAGCTTTGCTGAATATTTTAAAATTCAGGCTCTTATTCTCTGTTACTGTTCATTAGTATACAGCCAGAGAGAGAGAAAGAAAGTGAATGCATGTGTCAGATGTATTTCTTAACTTTGCTCTTACTTTTAACTTTTTTTCTCTACGATCTTTCATTTTTTGTATTTTCTTCATTTCTCTGTTCAGTAAAGGGAGAAGTATATCTTTGTGTTTGTGTGTATATGTGTAAAAATACATCTTCAGACATTTCAGATTATGATTAAGATGAAGCAATTCAAAGCATTTTCAGTAGTAGAAGCACTGAGCAATTATAAATAACTTTAACTCACTCTAAACTGCCAAAAGCAACAATATACCTGGCAAATATTTGGGAGAGAAACAGTATGTATCACTTTGATTTTGCATACCACCCAGTTACCTTTCTCCCGAGACAAGAACATGAAAGAGAACAAGTCAAGGCTTCCACTGCAGTTCATTCTTTCTATACTTATGATCTAATAACTGCTCTTTCTAATGACTGATGAAATAGCTGATCAGACACAAAATCAACTCTTGTCTCTCTTCATCAAAGTAATCACACCCAGTGTTTTGTGGAATGAATGATCAAACAAAAGGCCTGATTCTCAAAAATCCTGGGCTATTTACATGAATAAGAGAAGGGACATGAATGAGGGATATCAGTATCAGTCCCAAACAGAACAGCTATATGTATGAGTATCCCAAAATGAAAATAAAAAGCAGAAAAGTATAGTAATTTGCCATCTTTATTCAATATCATATAGCTAATAATGTTGACTGAAGTTCAGCTTTCACAAAGATGATATGATAAAGCTTATCTGTAATATATATATGTATAGCATATTTTATTATAAAAATAGATACAAAAGTATGTTCATTCACACCTTTCAGTTTTAGAAACATAGCTAACATGTTAGAGCTACTGATAACATTTTTATTGTTACAACAAATAGAAAAAGGCAGGTATTTCTGTAAGATGATTCATGTTTTAGGTAGCTTTACACTTGGAGGTCAGGACTTCCTCCAGTTAAACAAGTCTGTGTTAACCTGAGTGACACATTTAGGGTCTATGACCAGTGGAATGAAGCCAGGCTTTAAGGCCACGGTAGGAAGACCCCTTCCCTCATTGTTACTTGCCCTTGCATCAGATTTACATTAATGCATTTATACTGACATGTTGCTACAACGTAAGCCTCTTAACGTTGTAATAGCTTAGCATCTCTTTGCCACACCTTCTCTTCACATAGATACGTAATCTATACACATTATTTATTTCTATAAGGATTGCCAGTCCTCATGATGAGCAGACATATTTATTTGGACAATATATAATATCTGCATTGTTTTGTTCATTGTTTTAAAATTCTTTCTCTTTCCTGCTCTTTATATAATCTGATTAATCTTCTGAGCCAAACAAAGCTCTAATATGTAATACATTTTTCCTCCTGACAGTCTTCTATCTCTATTCTGTACAAATATTGAGCTGGTAAAACATAATGCTGCCCTTACAGAATTGCAGTGTTTTATACTCCAGGCTTAATAGGAAGTAATTCTTCTTCATTCATTCTTTTCCTTGAAAATCCAGTCACACAAAAATTACCACATTGGATCAGATCTGTGGTGTATTCAGCTCAGGATCCTAGCTCCCAACAATGACAATTATCAGGTACAAGAGGTGGAAAAAAGCTTACAGATGAGAGAACTTACACTTGTTGAAAGATTTTCATATAAACCCTTAATATTTAGAGTCCTAAGCCCTTAATCATGAAGTATTTATGTCCTTCTAAATAGAAGTTATGATATTCTAGTTGCTATGGTAAATAAGTAATCCATCTTTTAATCTTGCTATATTCAAGGATAACCTTTGACAATGAGTGATGCAGGTTAATTATATACTGTATGGAAATATTAATAAACTTACAATCAGTTTGAATTGAGTACTTTTCATTTTCACTGAACTTCACCTTATGGTATAGAGAAAAGAAAAAACTCTGATCTTTCTTTTCTACCTTTTTTCAGTTAAGCACTAGATTCTCATATGGGCAATTAGCTGGGCCTTGTTACCGGCTCTCCTAAAGAGCTCTCTTGGGAATGTTACTTCTGAGAGATTTTTCCAAAAGAAGGAACTGATTTAAGACTGCCAGATCCACTGATGGGTCAGTAAGATGTGCCACCAAATACTTAGTAACTTCTGAAAATACCCACCCATTTCATAGGACACAGGTAGAATGTGGGCAGAGTAATAAACAAGAGAAGTTATAATATAATCACTTAAATTACCAATTTAGCAAAAGTGTGGCAATGATAAATTTTTTATTTAGGTGTGATGCTAAGAAGCTTCTGTACTGAGTTTCAACAAGTCTATAAATAAACAGAGACTGTTGTTCTTGCAGACCAAGGACCTGGCAAGTTCTGTGCTTTTGAATCAATAATAGTGATCATACTAAATTTTGGGATCGTTTAAAAAACACACACTATTCTGCCTTTTCTTCTTCCATGAAAAATTATAGGCCATGCTAATCTTCACTCAGAATTTTTTAGTTCTGTTGCATCAAAATAATTGAGTGAGAAAAACAGTGCAGTGGCTGTATAAATGTAAATTGGGCACCCATTTTAGAAAAAGCCAGTTATAGAAACCATAGTGTACAAAATTCTTTTTAATGTGGCTATATTTTAAAAATTCAGAATTACAATCTATTATTACCCATTTATACAGATTATATTTGTAGATGTTCTGTAAAAATATCAAGGTGGCCTGATGTCAGCACTTGCACTTTTTCCAGTTTATAATTTGATTTTCACCCTGTAAAGCTTTATTATACTTCCACAAATTGTATTTACATTTTCATAGCATTCAGCTGCTTTGTAATCTTGATTTACACTCATCCAATGTAATTAAAGTATTTGTTGTGGGCTTATAAGGTACTCAGTTTTCTATATTTCCACACTGTCTCTCCCCCAAGCCCAAAACTATTTTGTTCATCAAATGAAATCTTAAAAAAAAAAAAAACCAAAAACAAACAAAAACTAGAAACAATTATCTCTAAAGCAGATTAGTATACAGATAGAAGCTCCATCTGATTTGAATTTCCTTCTAACCCTACAACACCAATTTAGAATTTAAAATAAAGGCCTTTCTCTAGAGGAACCAGACTCTAGTTAAGCACAGGAAAGAATCTTCCATAGTCTCATGGACTAACTCATGCTAACAGAAAAAGACAGACTTAAACTCTGTTCTTAACATAATTCTCTCTTTTTACATTATATTTCAGGTCTTTTAGACATGGAAACTTCATACAATAGTGTCATATAGAATTCATCTTGGAATATGAATCTGTTAAATAGCGCTATGTTGAGTTCTATCTATTTTGTTGCTTTTTGCAGTTAAGTTTAACCCTGGCTGATAGCTGCCTTTACTTTCTTCAGGTGTCTTAACTCTCTGAAGTATAATACATGTTAATACCTAATTTTAATGCTGTGAAAGCTCCCATTCTGTTTCTTTAAAACAGAAAGGTGTTTCTCACTGATAGCACCCACACATAGATTTGACTAATTCTCACTGGTGTATGTGCAAACCTGAATAGACAGGACTAAGACAAGTATATGTTGGATATCCCCCTGAGAAACTAAAGTGGAAGTGCTTTAAAGGGACATTTGAAAACACATCATAAATATGGGCCTTTTCTTCAATAGCTTATAACTGATCAACAATGATATAAAGTGAAGCTTATTTATTCAGAAATTTAGCCTTATTTAAGGTTGTGGGTATTAAATTACAAAATATCTATTTTTTTTCTTAATGGAAGTTCTCAAAGCACACAAATAATACCAAAAAATCTCCCTGTGTTCTTCCCTGGTTGTGCCCAGTTTAGTTTATTTGAAGAGAAGATTTCTCATTAAAAATAAAATCGAGTAAGATAAAGGCAGTAATAATGGAATAATACAGTTAAGGTCTGATTGACTTGTGATTTTTGTTCTATGAAAGTTTACTGGTTTTGAAGTAAAAGATTAACCATTCAGCAGAAAAGAACAGCCTTTGTTTTCTTTATCCTGTTATTTCTACATAATGTTCAAAGCTAATGAATGGTTTTGACTAATAGTCAATGCCAGGAAATTCAACAGTAAAATTGGAAAGGGAAAGGGAAATGACTTTTCATGTTCAAATAAATACGAGTAATTTGAAAAATTGAAGGACAAAAAATGTTGGGTATAAAATAAATATTTTACTCCTTAGATTTGCACACAGACATGTCTTTTAGAGGCATCAAATTAAAAAATGCATCTAACTGAAGTAATTTCTCACCCATTAATGAGCAGAAACAGGTATTATAAAAGCAATTTGGTGAAGGGTTGAATTTAAGTTTTTCCAGGCAAACTGTGTTCTATATTTAATGTCACTCATCAGGTTTTTTTCCTGATAGAAATTGAAAAATCAAAAAGTATGAATCCAGTTTTACTATTAGTATGCTTGAAACTCATTGACTCAGGCTGTTTACATTCCCCCTCAAAGGCATTCTCAAGGCCAAATTCCCTGATCATTCCCTCTGGCTCGGAGTCTGAGAGTGTAATTGGACATCATGGGAGTGCTCATCTGGAGACAATGTCAAGTCTAGTCAACATCCCCCACTGTAATTTCAGGCAGTCTAGACCCACGTGTACTGATGTATGTTAAGACACGTCCCAAAGAACACACACCATTCTGCCCTCAAGCTGAGCTGCAGAGCCAGTGTACCTGTGCCTCTCACTACAGAAGAACTTCACACATGGTTGCTGCTGGCATCTTATCTCACCACTACAGTGGCAAAGCAGAGAACTGTTCCCAAGGACCAAAATAGCTAGTCTGATTTTTCATAAAAGCCTCTGCTCTTGGAGTTGCTGCTCCAATACTGCTGCCCAAGAGGCAAAATGATGACTGTGATCTCTTTAAAGCAGAAGAGTTAAAGTTTTAGGTGAACCTGCAGATCATGACATGCCTGCATAAAGACATAGCAAAAGTGCACATTCCCATTGCCCCTTGACAGCTGCTGAACTGAGTTTAATGGATTCCTGCTTTGTTCTTTCCTTCCTTGTCTTCATTCCTATCACTCATTTCAGAACAAGTAACAGTACTGCTCATAGCCAATACGAAGGCCAGCACCGGCTCACAAATAAAAACAATTAAAAAAGGAGATTGACCCTTCAACCTTTGCTTGCACACAAAATATACCCTATTACACATGCATCCCACACTTCTGCATTGGTCCCAGTCTGCCCAGTTCTTTTTTATATCGTTCAACTCAGCAGCGAGACTAACTGTTGAAGAGACAGCTGGAATACCATTTCCATATAACTCACACAGACATGCTTCACTCCTGGCCCAGGTTCTGGTAAGCTTGATCTGTGATGACATGTTAGAAGCACAATTCAGCAGGGTCATTCATACAACAATGGCATAACAAACTGCTTGGAAGACAGATTCACTCCCAGCATTTCTTTTCATCAACCCTATTAACACTTTATGTTTATTACAGGTTGACTTGGTTTCCCAATCCCCCTTCCAAATGTGCCTCAGCCTTCATGTAAAATTCACTTTACAGTGAAGTTCCCCCCTAAGAATAGAGGACTGGAAAGATAGTTAATATGGATGCCTCCTGGGCATTCCAATACTGGAGCAATCCTAAGAAACAGTCTATCAGAGCAATGAAGTCCCTGACTTCACTTCAAAGAGTCAGCAGTTATGGGAAACCAGTGCAGACCTGAGAAAATATGGGATACAAACAAAATAATTAGGCAGAGAGTGCACAGGTATCAGCAAATGTGTTTCTTTATTCCTGCTAGGCTAAGAAAATTATTCAGTGGCCCTTAATACAGAGAAACTGAATAGAGGATTGTTGAAATCAGTACCATACTCAACATGCATATCCATTCTGTACAATAAGAAAAATGAGTAGGACTAAGAATCAGTTCACCTATTGTGAAGTGACACTGTGCCCTTCCACAGCCAGAAAAATATTTTTTGAAGAGTGTTTTAAAGGCTGGAGAAGTCAATGGTGCCATTCAGTCAGGTATTTGAAGGTATAACTAGTTTTTATTTTCCCTTCTTAAGTCATGTTTGATGTGGCCATGACCGTATCATGATCTACAAGTTGGAGCAATTCCACAGCCAGAAGTACAAGGTTGATAACCAGTCCTTTTGACTTGATGGGTTTGGGAAGAATATGTGCAGTGTCGATAGTAAAGTCTATTAAATTCATGGACAAAAGATAACACCTATTCTGGAAATCTGAACAGTTCAGATAACTAAACTCTGAACCCTTTCTTGTTTATCCACCATTAGTACTTAATGCAGTTTATAGTAGTCACTTATGCAGAGGTTTATCATGTCAAAGTGGGCATCTGCATTTGAATCTTATTATTTTCTATCATTATCTCCTTTGAATTAATGACTGCATCACACTAACAAAGCTAAGCAAATTCAAAACCAAAAAAATTCAATTCTTTGCCCACCCCAAACCAAATAAAAGCACTAACACAACATTTATGTGAAAAGTAAAACATGTAGCTTTATTAACAACACAATTAAATAAAAATAAAATTAAAATCTTGTCACTCATAACCAATTATTCTTGATTTACTTTTTCTACAGAAAAGCATTAAAAACAGAAGAAAACATCAAGTGATGGTCGGACCTCCCTCTTGCCTTTTAGCTGCCAACTTTTCTGGTTGTTTGTCAGAACACTAATGGTTCTGAGACACAGGTGTTGCAGTGCCTTTTTAGAGCTCTTTTCCTACATGATATTCTCTTCCTTGTCGCCGTTTCCTTTGTATGGACACAAACTCATTGCTTGGTTATTGATTCGGAAAGCAAAGAGGGCAGGGGAATAGTTATTTGTTGTGACCTTTGTACGAAATGCCTCTAAAACAAGTAATTGCCCCTGTTGGGCCACATTATAATACTTTTACTCACAGCACTGTGAGAAATGGAACAAAGGAAGGGGCACATGCTGTACAAGAGGTCACTACATAGTGGTGTGAGTTGGTTAGGAAAGTCCACAGAGCTCTGATCAGTTACAGAAAGGCTCTAGAGAAGAATTTTAGAATACAGCTGAGCTACTCACTTAGTACAGAAAGAAAGTGTTGCTTCCCATTGCACTTACCACTAGCAAAACAGAATCTGGTTAGTTCTGTCTGGGCAAAACCAAGATGTCTACAAATTCTGGATTTTACATCAAGAAGTGAAGAAGCATTCCTAATTCATTAAATGTATTCTGGTAAGCAGCAGCCCCAACAAACACCAACCTCATGTATGAAAAAGTTTTCAGCATTGGTCAGAGGATGTAAGCATACTAATGCAAAGATCATGCTCCCTGACATCCAGACCTTGCTCAAAATGGCCCTGCTATCTCACTTTTAATTCATATTCAAAATAACTGTCATATCCTCAAATCAAGAAGTCAATACACTTTTATTTTGCAGCTGAAAATTCTGGGTTTGGATGGACGCATCAATTACTCAGAGAAGAAGAAATTATTCAAACCAGAGAGAGCAGACATGAGGTAATAATGCTTATCACAGATTTTGCACAGATTTTGTTTCTTATTCTTGTGCTACTTTCATTCCTGAAGCCAGTTATTATCTAATAGCATGAAAAGATACCAGCAACACGTAGTTAACAATTTAATAGCTGGAGAATGTCATAAACATACAGGTTCATAATTTTATCTTTAGGCATACTGAATTTAAATCCATTGCCTAAGTTTTTTCCTCTTCATTACATTATGAAATTAATTGAAGTGAGCCTTAAGCAGAAATTGAAAACAGTATAAATATCATTCCTAAGCAAAGGAACAAATTCAGCTTTGATTGAAACCAAAATCTTTCAAAACCACAAAGCATACAGTGCAAAGAACCAGAAAAAATGACTGTGACCTTCTGTGAAGCAGGACAGAGCAATCTTTTCTGAGCTGGTTTGTAGTTATTGACTGTATTTATGTAGCTGTTGTAGGAGATACAAAGGTAGTAGAGATTTGGGGTGGGGGGTTTTGGGGTGATGTCAGTTTGTTTGGCTTTTTTTACCTTTATCTTTTTATCTGCCCTTTCTGAAGCCTGCTGTTCCACTAGAGGATAAATATATGCATAAAGCCCCATAAGGGAAGCAGAACAGCAAGGGGCTAATCAATCCAGTGGTAACATAACAAAAGGTACTGTGACTGAAACTCTCTGTTGAAGCCAATGACAAAATATCCTTCTTTTCAGCATAGGTAGAAAATACAACAGGTGAGAATTACTTTATCACTTACAAGCACCAACCTGAAATTCCTTTTCATTTGGTTCCTTTTTGTCACAAACACCTAGTACTGGTTATAGCCATAGACTATAGAAGCACTGAAGCAGAATATTAAAAAAACAAAACTGGTTCAATCTTTAAAGGAGATACTGCAGATTTCACCATTTCATATCCTTGGACTGCAGAATACATAGAAACTAAGCCCATTCCATGTATAGGTACTAACCATTTAAAGACAGACAACCATCAGATTGTCAGCCTCAATCTTATAGAACTAAAGAAAAATACAGTTATGTCCTTGGATTTATTTAACATATTTTTGTAACATTTAATTGGAAAAAAAAAATTGTTTACATTTTAAATCAGTTAGTTCATACCATGGAAACAGTACAGGTGGATTAACACTGTCCTAGCTTTATCTAGGTCTCCTCTTAAAAAAGCAGTTCCATGCCCAAAGTCCTTATCTGCACTTTTTGATCTTCTACTGTATTTTCTTTGAGAAAGGAATTCTCTGTGCTTTTCAACTTCAGTTATTACAGTGGCAAGTGGCAAGGGAATTAAAAGTTTTTTGATTATTATAAACATGCAACAAGGAAAAAGAAATTTAAAACTATATTCACAAAGGAATAAGAGTAACATTGAGAATGGGTTTGTGATTAGTCATGTCATGTTACTTAGTTATACATGTAAGTAAGCAGAGCATCTGGACAGAATGAGGAAGAGAGACAGAAAATAAATTTGATGGTACAGAGAACAGGGAAATGAGAAATATCTGAAGTACAGCAGCATCAGACAATGTAAGGGAATGGAACTTTATGGTAACTCGAGAATTTACTTGAATATACTCGAGAATAATTGTGATCAGTCAGTAGCATGTCACAGAGAGAGCCCATAGAGCTTTTTCTCTCCTTGAATGGTATGTAGTCATCCGAGCTTGTCATAATAACTAAGCTGTATTAGTTTCAGCAGATGGAAGTATTTTTAAGGAAACCAGATGATCAAAGTGACCTGTGAAATAAACTAGAGAAAACAGGTATTCTAGACTCTATCTGTTTTAACTTTGAAGCTATATAAAGAAATGAGAGAAATTACTAGAAGCCCTGACAAAAGGACACTTTATAGATGGGGCTTTCTCTTTAAGCCCTTCTTCAGCTGACATGGTTGTATTTCTGGAATTGAAAGGGCAAAAAATCTTGTATCCCTGGAATATGAAGAGGCACTAAAAAGATTGAGGAATAAATACAATAGAACAGGAATGTACAATTTTGACAATGGCAAAACTAAAAGAAGAGAATTTTTAAAGATGAGAAAAGAAAAATAAAGATGCAGTACAGTCTCTGGCACAGTTGAAAATGAAGATTCAGAGACATAGAGATGGCCAGACAGAAAAAAAGCATTGATGCCAAATAAGAAAGTCAGTGTACCTTTCTTTGAAATATGAAAGCTAATGTAAAAGATACATATTTAGCAGTATGGATTCATGTAGATGTGAAAAGGGAAAAAAAATCCATGCTTATTATGGAAAGTGTAGGGGTCTTCCCTTTATCTTTCCCTCTTCTGCTTTTATGTACCAATACTTCTACTAATAACAAAAGGCATAACCTTTAAACTAGGAATGATGGGGGCCGGAGATGACAGCCCACAATCAAGAAGCTGTGGATCAGGTTGGTGAGCAAAACATGCAAGGTGGTGTGGACAGGTAAGACATTGCAAAAAAGAAAATGGCTGAAAAGAGCCCACCTCAAGTGCATGCACAGGAATAAGGAAGTGTTTACAGGACAGCATTATGGGGAAACTTTCATAGCTTTTCTGGAAAATGAACACAACTGAGTGCCTTTCTGAAGTGCATGCAGCACAGGGAGAAAACAGAAGGAATTAAAGATGTGCATACAGTTGCAGAGTTGCAATCTCATTGGGATCATGGGCACATTGTGGGATGCTTTATGTGACTGGAGTGTTGCAGTGGATTGCATGCTCTTTAGGAAGAAGAGGCTGAGGTAGAGAGGAGAGAGAGTTGCATTTTATGTGAGAGTGTGGATGGAATGCATGGAGCTTTGCCTTGGGATGGATGACTAGCCACCTGAAAGTTTATGGATTAGGATTAGTGGGCAGACCAATATAGGCATGTTGTTGTGGGTGTCTGCAATAGACTACCTGGTCAGGAAGAAGGAATAGACGAGGCCTTCTTCAGAGAACTGGAAGAAGTCTCATATTCACAGGCCCTGGTCCTTATGGGGGACTTTAATCACCTTCATATGTGCCAGAGGGACAACAAAGCAGGACACAATCTAGAAGGTTTCTGGAGTGCATTGGTGATAAGCTTGTGACACAAGCGATCAAGGAGCTGATTAGGGGAGACTCTCTACTGGACCTAACACGTGCAAACAAGGTAAAACTGGTCAGGGATGTGATGGCTGGGGGCAGCCTTGCCTGCAGTGACCATGAGATGATGAAGTTCAGTATCTTGATAGAAGGCAACAAGGCAAATAGCAGGATCACAACACTGGACTTCAGGAGAACAGACTCTGGCCTGTTCAGGGACTTGGTTGGAAGCCATGGACTACAGTTCTGGAGAGAAAAGGGTCCAAAAGATGTGGATGATTTTCAAGGATCAGTGTCTACAGGGTCAAGAATGGGCCATGCCCATATGCAGGAAGTAAAGCAAAGGCAGCAGGAAGCCTGCATGGGTGAACAAGTAGCTCCTGACAAAACCCAGGCATAAGAAGGAACCACACAAGAGGTGGAAGCAGGATTTGGTGACTCAGTGTGTGTCCAGGTGTGCAGGGACAATGTAGGACAGGCTTAGGAAAATCAAAGGCACCTGGGGTTGAATCTCGGAAGGTGCATGAAGGGCAACAATAAGGTGGGCTTCTATAGGCACGTCAGCAGCAAAAGGAAGACTAGGGAAAGTGTGAATGTGCTGCTGGTGATGAAGGACATGGAAAAGGCCAAGATATCCCAAGCCTGCGTTGTCTGAGTCTTTACTAGTCAGGCTGGCCTTCAGGAATCCCAGATCCCTGAAAACAGTGGGAAAGTCCAGAGCAAGGAAGAGATCAAGTTCAAACAAACTGGACACATAAAAGTTCATGGGACCGAGGAAGCTGGTTGATGTCACTGCAAGGCCACTCAATAATCTTTGAAAGGCGATCACAGTGATTGGGAGAGGTTCCTGAAGATTGGAATAAAGCAAATATCACTCCTACCTTCAAGAAGGACAAAAAATAGCCAGGAAAATACAGGCCAGTTAACCTCACCTGGAAAAGTGATGGGGCAAATAATTATGAAAGCCATTTCCAAATACATGAAGGACAAGAAGGTGACTGGCAGTAGTCAGCATGCATTTATGAAGCCTTCTGAGGTGAGAAGACTTGGTGGCTGAGGGGAGAGCTCAGTATTAGAGGATTTTTTGACACTGCCTCCCACAACATTCTCATGGGCAAACTAATGAAGTATAGGCTAGATAAACGTGCAGTGAGGGTGATGGAAAATTGGCTGAACTGCCAGGCTCAAAAGCTGCATCAGCAGCATGAAGTCCTGCTGGAGGCCAGTCACTAGTGTTATGCCCTGTAAAATTTATATTTTTAGAATTACAGTATAAACTGTAAAGTAATCAATTGTTTGTGTAAACATTGTATTCTCATGTCATTTCTAACATGTCTGTGATTTTTCCTAAGATTAGTGTCAACTGATATAAATTTATTCTGTTTTTCACAAGTGCAACAAAACAGCACATGTTAGAGCCCCTTCCACGTATTTTGAATATAGCCATATAGGAATTTGTAGCTCTACTAGACCAGGAAAAATAAACTGATCTGATAGAAATTAAAGTCAAGTGGGCTGAATCCCACTGGATGTTTTGAAGCCTATTCCTGCACAAAAAATACTTGGCGATCTTTAAAGAACTAAAGAATGTGTTGAAATCACACAAATAAAAGTTCTATCTTGCTACATTTTTAAGAAACAATACTGCGAGGGGACAACAAATTGACACAGGAATGTAAATGTAATTCCAACTATTCTTGTTTGCAAATGGAAGGAAGAAAACACAATAAGTAAACCGGGAACCTTTTCAAGTAACTATCAATTCAAAGAATGTGACTGTAGATTACTTTTAATATATAATTGAGGGAAGATGCTTAGACCTGGACTCAAATATACTTCCAACTGAAGTTAAAGATGAGTTATTAGCAACCTTTTTCCCGTAAATTGAAGGACAAAGTGAAATATCATTTTGTAGGTATTTGTAACTATAAGCCTGCACTTTGCTGAGATAGGTCTGGTACAAAGAACCACAGGCTTCTGGATATGGATCTGAATCAAATCTCTAGGCTTAAACCTGTTTAGGTGCTATTCTTCTGATTCCAACACACATGATTTATGCCCTACGACGTGTATTTTTCACATGAAGTTCAATAGAGATCTGATAATATGAAATATACCATCTGACCTGATCATGCCCTGTAGATCCATTTGTGAAATGAAGAGGTGAAAAAATGAGAATAAATTTATGTCCATTTTTACAGGATTCCAAGTAAAGCGAACCAGTTTTTAAGGTCATTACTTAATAGTACTTCTAAATTAATTATGAAAATGACAGTGAAAGCAGTATATTTTGAAAATCCCTGTGTGATTAAGAAACAGCTGAACACATTTGAAAAAAGGAGAAATAGAAGACTAAGGATAAATTTAACTTAGTCTTTCCCTCTCTTTTACCTTCAGGTTTACAACAATTACAGCTCCTACAGTTCAAAAAACCCCCTTCTTAAATGACTAGAATATTATGGAAATATAACCTCAAACAAGACATTTTATGGCAGTTTGCAAATCTGAAAAAGATCTGCATTCAAAAAACCAAACATTTTCTAAAAATTAGTATTAAGTGTGAAAAATCTGAGAGAATGCAGAACAGTCACCTTAGGAAGTAAACAGGAGGTATTTTAACAAAATTAGATAAAATTTCTAAAGTAACTGCTGCATATTCTAGCTACTAGTTACCACTCAAGATTGCCTTCACTCCATCAACATAACAATCTGTGAATTGCTCATAGGGATTCACTCAGTGAATGTGTAGTTAGTTCTGGCATCATAAATGAGTATGAGAAGTAGAAAGCTTGCACTTGTATAAGTTGCATAAGATACTAAAGCAACGTTCTAAGTCAGATCTTGCCCAATACCTTCAGTGTTAAATTGTTACTCACTGCATTACTTTCATGTATTCCAGGCAAATATGATACATAAAAAATTATACTTTCTAAGGAAAGAAAAACTCATGTCTCTCATATTCAGCTGTGCTAGTGAACCGCAAAGTGCCAAAATATTAGCAAGATTGTAAATAACCCATTACCTTCTTACATGTATGTATAGCATTCAGGACTTATTAATAAATGATGAAAGTCCAAAGATATTATTGGAAAGATTCCTGAAACTGTGTCATTTGCACATTCAAGAAATAGCCCAAGATTTTTTTTTTTTATTGTTATATGACAAAAAATGTCTGAAAAGAGTGGGATACTCCTTTCATGAAACATGATAGATAATAAGTTGGAAATTATGCTATTATATCCAGTTGAACAAGGGTGGGCATGTAAATAAAGTCTGACTTTATGTGGGCAATGTGCACTCTTACTAAGGTGTGTAGATCTCATAGGTCTTGGAAAAAAGTGTATGACTTCACTTTTGACCCACTGATGCAGCAAATTAAAAAAGTTTAAGATGTCTGGAACAAATATGCAATCCTGTAGGCAGAGAAAATTACTACTATTAAAAGGGATGTTCTGCCTAGATTGCCGTTATTACTGTTTCAATTTCTCCTGGTAGTACTCCCTGGCATAACTGCCGAGGAGAAAGAAAGCATAATCTTCAATTTTACAAGAAAGAAATAAAACGACTGGATAATTCAACTGCAGAAGCCAGCTTCATAGAGTAGTTCAGCAGTGCCAGATATAGATTCTAGCTCCTGATGCAAAATTGAAGAGATTTGAGTCAAATCAAGGCTGAATTTACAAAGATAGGTTTTGACCCAGAAGATCCCTGACAAGACATCAAGGTAGATCAAGCTTCCTGTACAGTCCAGAAAGTGATTAAACAGTGGTTCGACTGACTCTGTTGTTTTAGGTTCTAGGATCTACATATTAATTCCTAGTTATAATATATCTGTTTTGGTGTATTAAGAAGAGTATCCTCAATGATTTTGTTTTTGAAGTTAGCATTAAAATTTCCACTGCTTCAGACACAAGAAAAAATATCAAAAAGGGTAAACAAGTTGCACAAATGCTGGGAATATTATATACCAATACAATTCACAGGACATTAACAGAACAAGAGGCAATGTCATCAGGCAGATAGTGGGTTGATGAAGCAACAGCAGCAGAAAGAAAACAGAGATGATAATAACAGGCCAGAGGAATGACTAAGGAAGGAGAGAAAAAGAAAAGTGTGAAAGAATGGTATACCAGACTCTGAGTACACAAATGGGGGGGAAGACTATTTGCATATGACATGAAAAGGTTTCACCATCCATGCATAGGAGGTAGAATTTATAAACAGCCATGAAAAGAACACAGGTAATTATATTAATGCTAATACATGAGATGGTTTTAACTTTTTTCTGAATTTTTTTAGTTTTGTTTACACAGAATAAACAAACTTTATTAATAACTTTTGTCTTGTTTATCTCAGCCATGGCATTCCCTCAGGTGTGCAAAGAATGTTTATGTGACAATGGTTACAATAATATCTCTGTACCCACACACCCCCCAGAATTATCAATAATTCATCAGAACTAGTCTCTAGGTTTTTTCAGATGCATCTACAGTATTGGTCTGGTAAAACTCTCTTCACTTCATGCACAAAACATTCATTTCCACACAGGTTACACATGAAGCACTTGATTGCAGTTTAACAAAGTAAATTATACCCAGCTTTCAAAAGCATTTCTCTCTAGGTCTTAAATATAAAAAAGTATAACTCTGGCACTGACCTTACTCTTAGTAACAGTTTAAAAAAATCTCACCCTAAAAGCTTAACGCCCTGGTTTTGTTGGGTTTCTTTACCCATAGAGGTTTAAAAAAAAACCCAACAAAATATCACTGTAACAGGGGGACTGTCCCTGTTCCATGATGTGCCCCTGTAAGACTCTGGAGTGAGAAAAAATGAACTGGAGGCAAAGAGAGAAGGTGATCTGGGGAATAATGAGTACTTGGAAGGGGTGGGATGCCTGCCACCCTACCTATTCACACATATCCACAGAAGTGACAGTGCACATATTTTGTCCTTCCTTCTCTTCTGGATAAACAAGCATTCATGAACAGCCTTGATATCTGGGGGTTGTGTATTCCAAGCCCAGAATATTAAAGAGGATAACATTTCTGCATACTGTATTGCTGTTTATACTGAAATAGTTTTTAGACATTTGTAATTAACATGTGAAATAAGTTAGCAGAGCAGCAGAAATATCAAAATGCCATGCAGTTGTGTTGCTAGAAACTCATGAGCAGCTTCATTAGCTCAGATCAAGACTCAAACAGAGTCTTGATTAATTTTTTTTTAAAGTCATATAGTGACTCTTACATAAGTATGGCAAATTGCCTTAGAAAGCATTTCTATTTCCATGCGTAATTAAATCAATACTCACTCATGTCGAAACAAATCCAAACATAATTTTTGGTATGCACAATAAGCAATGAAGAAGTTACTCATACAGACTGAAGGACAACTGTTGAGGGAAGAGTTAACATTTTAAATCTTCCTTTCTATTCCCAATGGCACTAAAGAATGTACAAAGAAATTAAAATTGTTTTCATGGTGAGATTCTTTATAGCTTTTGCAAGGCCAATAATAATTAAATATTAAGGGGTTTTTTGTCACTGGTCAGCCACTTCAGTGACAATTGACACTGTTAGTCAATTTTGCTTTCATGTACTTATGCAGAAGAATAAGGCTACTATGTTTTGAATGGAAGTCTAACAAGAAGTCTTTGGGGTTTATTTCCCCAACATATTTATTATCACATAAATACGCCTATGTGCTATGCCTGTAATCACAGACCAGAAATGTTTCTGCTGCTGGCTAAAGTGCTTTCTTTCCTGTGTTGGAACATCATGATGTGAATACACTAAACTAAGCAAAAAGGCTAACAGATAATTGCAAAATGCTGTCTACTGCTGCCAATGAAGACTTATAAACAGTAACAGTTAAACCTCACCGTACTTGTTACTTTCAAAAGCAATCAGTCACACAGTAGCATATTAACCAGACTTCCCTGCGTACATTGGGGTGTACTACTGAAGTTACAAGATTCCACCATTTTACTAAAGTTTCTGCTATATTTCTTGCACCACATAGAATGAATATTATTTTTACTGTTCTTGCAGCTTCACCTGCACCATCCTTGTTCTAATTTAAAATTACTTGCCTGATCATTCGGCATTTTAAGCGCATGCTCCACCCTTTAGCAGGAGAGAACGAAAAGGAAGATTGTGAGGCTGGTCCTTTAGTAGACAGATGATGCGAAGTCAACTACTGGGAATAAGAAAGGCCTGCCAGAATTATCTCGTCCCCAAGAGCCTACTTACCTCACCAGTACCACAACTGAAACCTCTGGAGCTGATGCGCAGGAATCTGAAATCTACTTGCAGAGTAGGGGATGGCAGGGGAAGGCAGGGGAGGCGACGGCAGGGGAGGGAGGAGACGGAGGAAGTGATTGCGCATACTTTTGGACATACAAGCATCCACCATCATGAAGACTTTGCAAAGGGGAACAGACCACACCAGATTTTATCATTCTGTGCCAGAGCAGCTCATAACAGCGTATTTAACATAATTGTCATGGAGCTCTGCAAGACTGTAGATCCTATTCTTACCACATGATAGAGACAGCCGTGACATAGGAATACCTATCCATATGGTCAGCGATACAAATTTTTCTGTTTACAGCTAGTGACTGTAGCAACCACAGGTCATCAAATGAGTCCCCGCTTCCTGATATGAATATAAAGTGTAACTTGTTAATAGCTCTGCCCAAAATACCTGTTTCATTGTTGCATGAAGATTCTTCCAGAAAAGAGCACTCAAAATGTCACAGAATCACACAGAATCACAGAATCATTAAGGTTGGAAAAGACCTGTAAGATCATCAAGTCCAACCACCAACCCAACACCACCATGCCCACTAAACCATGTCCCACAATGCCACGTCTACACGTTCCTTGAACACCTCTAGGGATGGTGACTCCACCACCTCCCTGGGCAGCCTGTTCCTATGTTTGACCATGCCCTCAGTAAAGAAAATCCAGTCTAAATTTCCTCTCGTTCTATTGCTATTTTCATGGGAGAAGAGACTGACACCTACCTCACCACAACCCCCTTTCAGATAATTGTAGAGAGTGATAAGGTCTCCCTTCTTCTCCAGACTAAACAACCCCAATTCCCTCAGCTGCTCCTCATAAGACTTGTTCTCCAGACCCCTCATCAGCTTCATTGCTCTTCTCTGGACACGCTCCAGCAACTCAATGTCCTTCTTGTAGTGAGGGGCCCAAAACCATCCTAAAAGCCCAGTGTGTGAAACTCTTCTGCATCCTCGGTGGACTTGTCTGCAAAGCAAAGAGCTGTGCCAAAATATGACTGATGTGTTTTTCAGTGGAAATTATGGCCTACAGACTCTCTTACTTTCTCTCACACGATCCTGTTTTGATCAGTTTTATTTTCTACATGAAACAGAGCAGATTTTTTTTCTGTTGCCATAACAACAGGCAGAAAACTCACCACCCTGGTCAAAATTCCCTGACATTCATGTTAAGAAGACCACTGAGCAAGCAAGCACTTTCTCTCCTCAGTATGATTCCTGACTTTTTCATCTATACCAGTAGTAATCCCGTCAGGGATGACTGGTGTGCTGCTTTTGGACAGCATCCCACCTCAGGAATTCTGAGAAGCCTTTCCCATTCTGGAAGGGACCAGACTTTGAGTGGGTGCTAGCCATGTACACCCAGAACTGTGAGGGGGTGACTGTTGTGAACTTGATTGCAGGTGTTTCAGCAGCTCAGTGATTCTTCCAAAATATGGTTTGTTTGGATTTTAGATAAGTCACTTTTCTGATTTGCTGACATTAGTGGTCACTTTTCTCTTCCTGACTATATGCCATTGGATCCTCCAGTTCCTATTGAGTTCCTGCCTGAAATATATACTGAGTATTAACTGTGAGAATGCTAAATAGACTGAAACCAACAGCAGACATCAACAGGCAAAGTTTCTTATCGAGGTCTTATGTAGGTCATGACATTGTATATGGAAAAGAGACAGGAGGCATGAAGGAAAACACTGAGAGAGTTTTTTATAAGAGAACAGGGATAGTGCAATATGTGTTGATTAAATGTACCCATTATGGTGTGCATGTGGAAACTTTGTGCTAGATCAACTTTGTTTACAGATCTTCAAGATCCAATAAAGCAAGACAGACATAGCCATAGCTGAATATAGACATTCTTCATTTTTTTCATCATCTGTTGGAATATATGTAGCAAGCTTAAGTATAATACTATTTTTTTCTCAAATCTGAACTGAATATACCTTGTTAACTTGGCATCTAAGGAAATCAAAACGTATATTTGAATGTTTTCAGAATGTTGCAAATTTGATTTACCTTTAATTTATCTTACTGTAGAATTACTGTCTCATATTAGAGAATTTAATAATTTAAGAATAGAAAGTGATGACCTTCTTCCTTTTAAAGAGAAAAAGTTTTATCAGATACTTATTGTGAAAATAAAACAGTTAGAAAGGAGTGAAATTAGAATCTGATGTAATATTTATCTTGGAAACCCAAGCAGAGGTCAGTGGGAACCTGGCATTTCCTTATCTTCTGATTTGCCTTTGAGATTTACAGTTCATAATGGCATAATAGTCAGCAGACATCCAAAACAGCCAATGTCTTACTCCCAGAGTGACAGCCTATATAAATCAGGACCTGATGAACTGCACAACTTCTGAGCAGAAACAGAATTAAGATTATGAATCATATAAGTGAATACATAACTATATACATATACTAATAGCTTACTTATTGATACTGTATTTTTACCACAGGAGCAAACTGATGCCTTTTCAGCAAAGAAAGCAACTTTTCTACAAGGCTTTGTGTTTTATAAACTGTAGTAACTCTACAGCCAGATAGACTAAGAAAGACTGAGTCATTTTTTATATGCTGCCTATATGAATAAAACAGTGAACTAGTGACAAGTAAGGTAGTCAACTAGTAAATTCTTTTTTCCTGAGTTAAAATTACTTACCATTATGTAAATTTATATGGTAATTACAATCAAAAAATTATTAAGGAGTGTTAGACTAATTTAAACTACACCATTTTTCTTTGATTTTCTTCTATATTCCTTTTTTTATTCCTGATTCAGGTAATTTTACAAATCTAGAGTTTATTGAACTAACTGATGATGAGTAAAGGTAATTATTTAGATTATATACTGGCAAGTAGGAAACAATACACTGTATAAAGTCTGAATACCACTTAGACTGATGTCTGGTAGCATGCATGTTTGGACAGCCCAGGAGAAAGATTTAAGATATATGCAAATATTGTTCCCATTATTTTTTTTAAATTAGTTTAGATATACCTCTGAACATGATTCCAAGTCTTTATGTTGCTCTCTTAATTTACATTACATTAATTTAGCAGTATTTTAACAAACTCCTCTTCTGTACAGTGGTACAATCAGATTATAGAGAAAGGCATATTTAGAATGAGTACTATTAATCCCTCTCCCACAAGTAGTAACATCAAATCATTATATTTAATTTAGTTATTCTAAATGTTATTCTTTAACTAGAGACATTCTACAACTAGAGATTGCAAGTTCACCTCAAGAGCAGAATAAGGAAATTTAAGAACATTAGAAGAAAATTACTATATAGACAAGCATAAATACTGTATCCTTTACACGTGTGTCTGTCATTGGCTCTATTACTAAAACTCACCTATCAAAGATTTTTCTAATTTGGATAGCTCTGGCCTGGGTAATTGAAGGAACATTACAGCATGTGCCAGCTATGAGGTCTGAGGGATTTCCAGCCTCTGGAAATTTATTCAAGAGTACACCTGGCATTCCAGGAATGTGGCTTATTCCCTTTGGTTCACTCTTCCACATTGACTTGCATTGGTCTTCACCTCAAATAGCAATACTTTATCCTGCCCTCAGAAAGAAGAGGGTGCTAAAATAATCCTTACAGAAAAGGAGTAACATATCAAAACTTCTTTGAAGGCTAAGTATATAGACATCTACTTGCAGTATGTCTGTGCATGAACATAAGAATCATAATGGATATTATTATCTATGTATATGTTTGAGGAGCACAAAATTACTTTTCCATTCCCTCTGCAGTGACCAATTCTCTTCATTTCTATTAGCTGAGAAGCTCAAAGTATTCTTCCTATCTTGTTCAGTTATTAAATAAGATGAACATTAAGACAGGAATTTTAAGTGATGTGAAATGTTCTAGACACTAAAATACACCTGAAAATCACCTCAAATCTCTTTGAAATTTCTTTCTTAAATATACTAGGCTCTTTAAAAATAGCATTTAACAATTGTTTCTTAAACAAAAGCCCTTCCTAGGTTTTTTTCCCCTTTTAGCTCATTTAGAAAGGATGTAGATCTTGCTTCAAGGAAGGAGGAAGTCTGAATAAACAAAATGAAAGCCCTTTTACTACCAATGTGAGTGAAATCTGATCTACCTGTCACTTAAGGTTTTGGGATTTTATTTTTTTGATTCAAATGGTGTGATGTGAAAGGTGTGGAAAATTTCAAAGCCTTTCATAAGCCTTTCTTCTACAGTCTCATAAAGACATAATGAAGAGAGGTCAGATAAAAAAAACCCAAACGTTTTATTTCAGTTCAAAAAGAGAAGGAAGAAACAAAATTATTTTTTTATGAATAAAATTTTGTTTTGAACACAAGAAGAAAGGCATTAAAGGCAGCAGTACTATTCTTATATTTAATTTGCTTTTCTTATTATTGAAAACAATATTCTTTAACGGAAGAATATTTTTTTCCCAGAAAACTACTGCATAATGTTCTCTTGAGCTCTTTGAAATGTGTCTATTCTCCACCTTTAAAATGCCTAGATTAATTAGAGCATGACCTGCACAACAGGGAAGGGACAAAACTTTACCAATAAATGATGACACTTCAAAGAAATAAAAGAGGTTATTTGATATAGAATTCTATGAGCTCCACCATTCACAGGGAGGCCCCCAAGGCATTTGAATTCTGTTCAAGCCATTATAGATACATAGAATACCCGAATGTATCTCAGTTTTGTTGAACACTTTTGAATACAATCAACCTACAATAGAGCTGCATCTGCATTAGTGACGGGAGAACTTCAAAAGGTTCAGAGTTCAGATTAATTTCAGTTCTTCAGTAAGAAATATCCATGCAGGTGGCATTGCAGCCTTTTGAACTTGCAGCCTAATTTTCCTTTGGTTCCCTTCTTGCTCTCTCAGTAATTCTTTCAAAAGCTTTTCCAATATCTCTCTTTTTTTTCCTTCCTTTTTATTCACATAGTGGTGTAGAAAACTACTTCCCTTGATTATTATTGCATAGCTACTGCATCCCTTTTGTCCGTCATGGTTTTGAGGCTGATGCTCTGACATGACAACTTTCTTCTGGAGTCTAGAATATTTGGAAATGAAACAATGAGGAAAACTCCCATGAGCTGAACAACAACTCTGTAAATCCCTACCTAGATTGAATAGTGCTTTCAAAATCATAACATGTCATTGTAAGTTACAGCATGCACTGAAGCCTATGCCCTGCAATACAACATACAGAGTTTTCTTATTTCTTTCAAAAGTCACTAGCCCCCCAGCAAGGGAATACTACATTGGATTTTAGCCGCCTTTGTGAATAGAGGTCTGTAATGAGGTCTAGAAACAAGATGACTATGGCAGTGAATACCTGCCAGAATTGCAGATCTTTCTATATAAGCAATACTTCGAAGAAAAGCAGTACATCAGTTCATTACGGCTTCTTCTGGAATTCGCTACATTTTTTGCCAGGCTTATTTGAAGGTCAGTGGCTGAATGGAAGCTCACCTACAACTGGACTCACCCCGAAGGTAATATAGTTACAGAGAAAAAATTTTCTGGAGTTTTGAAGAAGTCAGCAACAATGAAGCACTGACTATTTCCTTTGAAGCTTCCCCCCCCCCCCCCCCCCCCCGTTTAGGAACTAAGGAAACTGCTAGCTAGACTAGGGCTAGCAACTAAAATAAAACATACTCAAAATATCCATAAAGAAGCGGAAGTTACAGTTAGTTAGGAAAATAACGCCAAGACAGAAAGCAAGAGTCAGAAACAAAACAGCAAGTATAAACTCCCTGGGAAGCTACTTCCTAGGAGTGAAGCCAAATAAGCAGCCTGGTTTTTATGCCGGAGAAATTAGGATCAAAGACCTGTACACCCATACACCTAGATTTTCCAGTACATGAAAACAAATTAACTGAAACCAGAAAACAAATTTCAAATACTTTTCGTGCTACTTGTCATCAACAAGACAGCCAAGCTTACTAGATAGACTGTAATTCTTTTTGTTGAACAGCTTTTATTCACATTCCTATCACAAAATCTCTAAAGTGTACATTATACAACTTGTTTGCAGTCTTAATAGCCCCTTTTTAACACATGCAATTCTGGTGCCATCCACAGGAGTTCAATAAATCTGTTCTGGCCACTCATGTATGTTTAAGATCTCATTGCTGTATGATTCTTGTTTTACTAATAGCAAAACAACAAAGGGAATTATTTACATGGGACTCATCTGTGGGAGAGATGGGGAAGGTATTCTTGACAACTAATTGCAGACCAGTTCCTGAGATGTAAGGAGAAAATGGAACAAACTCTTGGCAAGAAATTTGTCAAAGAACACACAGCAGCATTTTTAATTTAAATCAAATTAGGGGGAGCCTTCAGTAAGACCAGTAAACATCCTTTCAGTAGGCCAGGTGCCTGGGAAATTTGATGTATGTATGTCACCACAACTAGATGTACGTCACAGCCTTCATTCTCAGCAGTGGTTACTGAATATGTAATCATTAGAATAAATGTGGAACTTGAAATAACTGTTCAGTTTCTTGGAATATATACAAAAGGATCTGAATAGTTATTTTCAGGCATGAACAACAGGAAATATCAATATGGTAAACCACTACATTCTGCAAAGACAATCTTTAGTCTGTACATAAACAAAGAAAAAAAGTGCATGTTTAGTCCGAATAATTTAATATACAAAACTCTGGCAAGTATTGTTATTCAGATCTCATTTCTTTCTGTGTGTGGAATCCTGACAAGTTAAATCACCTGTGAAGCACTGGCCATCACCAAGGAAAGAATTTCCACAGCTGCAGAACACTGGGTATTGCAAATTATAAGAGATTAAATGTAAAAACAAAAACAAAAGATGTGGCGACTGATATGGCAATCACTCCACATTTTGTGGAGGAATCAAACTACCACAGACTCAGTAAGGATTAAAACACAAAATAAGCCAAAATATTTGGCATTTTCCATTGTTTCTTTCAGTAATATACGCAATATAGTATATTTGTAGAATGTATATACAAACACGTATGCACATGCACACCCCCCCCAGTTCAATCCTTGCCAGGGCATAAAATACCTTCTGTTACAGTGATGTTGGGAAAAAAAAATCTGTCTCTCATAACGACTGTCATAAATTAGGTAAAATTAAAATGAATAAAGCCTATTAATTCTTTCTACTTTTGGCAGGTTCCATTTTGGGCAGTCCTGTGGTAGTTATACAAAATAGATATGCATTTCTTTCAGCAGAAATTAGGAGGCATTGAAAACATTGTTACTAGAATTAGAGAAATCCCAAACTTTTGTAAACATTGCTCATGGTACTCATACTCACAATTTTCTTGGCTTAGAAAAAAGTTATGTCCAATGGATATAAAAGATATTACTTTGAGATAAAAGTTTTGAAAAACATTTTTACCTCAAACCACATCTTTTGCATATCCAGTTATATCTCATAATACATTTGGGGGTACCTTATCCATGGATTAAATTGTACCTACATCATTTGTGTATCTGTATCATCACAAGTGTTACAAACACCTTACAGTAACAAATTCCATAGTGCCAAAACAGCCCAACCTCACAGACTTTTTATCAAAATATGCTAGTGCCCACTCTAAGCACATTTCAATCCAGTAAATTAGCAGACCCTAGAGTTTGATTACCTTAGTATCCAATCAACAAAAAAGAAATGCCTTCTTAAGTGTGCAAGGCAAATTATTCCTACTCTCACCACCATTTTTGTCTACCAGCGAGGCCTCTCAGGACCTCAATGCTTTTTGACTCAGTAAAAACACTGTCATGTGGTCAGCAGAATGAGTGGACATGTGAAAAGCTGGATTTAACCTATGTAATTATAGAAATTACCATAGAAAAACCCCAGAATCCTTCTCATAAAATCATCAGTAAAACAATAAAGGAATACACACAGAATAGGAACGTCCCTCTTTTTTGATAACTCCTGTTTTTCATACTGATGTACCACGTACCAAACTATGCAGGATGAGTCTTCAAGGTAAGATGGGTAGTATCCAGTACTTTTCAAAGTACTAATTTTCTTTGAAGTAGTGGAAGCTTACAATAAGAAAGTATCATATCTTGTAACCATTCCTACTCTAGTTTTACCTGACATTCAGTTCATTTTAATTTGGTAATTCCCTCCTTAATTTTAACTTTGTAGAATTGGTGTTGCAGGAAAATACAGGTATTTTGGATAGGAAAAGAACATTCTCAGTGACTGAATGCTAAGGCTGAATTGTTTATGTCTGGTTTGGTGCTATCACTGCATTATTCACAGCTATGAATCAGCAAATCTGAAAGGAATATTTCTTTACTTCATTTCCCTCCATTGCTCTTTCCTTGCTACCCTATATACTCTGTTCACAAATCAGGCAGTTTGCAAAAACCTTCTGCAAAGAGACAACCAATCTCACTTATGTTCATACTGTGAGACGTATCAGAGAAAGATGAGAAGTTACCTATCCCACATCCTGTTTTCTCTTCAGATACTAATATTCCAGGTCCTGAAATGATGAATCTGCCTTTTACAAGCTGGCATTTTCCACTGAGTGCTGGGGATTTATCTGTGAGCCCTAACATGAAAGATGCTGTGAATCATGGACATTCGGCGATGCACTGATTGCAGCTATCAGCTGCATATGCTTCCTGACTGGGGGGCTTCATAAAATCTGTAGAAAATGAGTCATAAAAGTAAAAAATACATATTATATTTATTACATATAATATTTTCAGTAATAGAAGAAAAGATAGTTCTGTCAAAAAATACGTGATGAGGAACCAAAAATGGTGAACAGTCCACTTAGTAAAAAATCTGTGCATATATGGCATAAATTGTGCATGTCCGAGCTTTTATGTGCGTTATGTACACAAACCTGTGTTACAGAGAAGTAATTAGGATTACTATAGGATGGGTGTGTGTGTTTCCACATCATCTTTGCAAGGTCAGGAAGAGGAATTATTCTCCCTTAGAGGTAGGAACAGAGGCACACAGAGATTAATCTGAAACATATATCTATATATACACACACACATATATGTTGAAAACCCAATCTGAAACAATGGGAATGCTAAGCATTTCTTCAAATCAGATTACACCTTCTCAAACCAGGCACTAAAAAAAACCTGTGGAGTATACAGTAAAAATCCTATGCTTTACATAATCTGAGTACATCATACAGGAAAGCACTGTTAAAGGTAAGTAATAGTTCTGTTTTTCATGGGAAGAAAATTACAATCTTAACAATGAAATCAATCTCTCTTTTCTGAGTTCTTGACTTAAAAAAAAAATTAACTTATTTACAAATGAGGATAGAATCTTACAGACAAAATTCACTTTCAGAAGGCTCCCGCACTAGGTGGATTTGCTGATACAGCTATATGGGCTAGTGTTTTCTAATCTAGACAAAGCATTCAGCTTTAGTGTGCTCTGCCTGTTGATGCACTGCGTCTGGGAGAGCAGGGTGAGAATACTTAGTTTCTCTGACCTAATATAAGAAGCAACAGCCAAACACAGAAAAATCTACAGAGAAAATTTCAGTTTGATATTTGAGGGTCTTCACATTTACAGGCTGATACCTAAATGTTTTCATGTCTACAGGTTTAAACAAAGTATCTTGATCATATTACGTTGCAAGTATTTTATGTCTTACAGATACAGGAGTGCATGTGAAAAAAACAATTCAAGGGATTCTCCGCAATGCAGTTTTACATAAGGGCCTGTAGGAGCAGGCAGAATGTTATTAGACCATAAAAGCACATCAGGCTGATTTATGGTTTCTGATCAAGGTTTCTGTGAAAATTACTCTGCATCACCAGCTCAAGGTGACTGCTACCATTAATGTGTGGAAAATAAATGAGATGGGGAGACTGATATCAGAGGAAGTAAAAAGAAGTGCTGAGCCAGTTTATATAGCGCAGGCTTCCCATTTTGTTTTACAGTGCATAGGAGGCTGACATCAAAATGACTGCTTTGGGGCAGAAAAGGCAATTTTTGATAATTAGATCTTATGGCAGTCTTTCTTACATCCGGTATATAAGAACCATCAGGTATAATACCTTCCCACTATATGTCATCTTCTCCTCTGTTCTGTAAACATTCTCAGAATGTAGAAAATTAATAACATGACTTTTTTCTCCAAAGTTATTTTCCAGAAGAGATAAAATTCCAAACATGGTTTCACAGTATTCCCAGTGACTAGTACTATTTTACATATGACTGATAGCAATTTGCATTTTGACCAGCATTACAGTAAAAACCCAACACCTTTTCCACAGTTCAGTGTCTTTGTATTGTATGTTGTTTCATTTATTAGTGTCGGATTTTTTATTCCATTTTTATTGTCTGTTGAAAACAAAAAGCTGTACTGCCTATGTAAATATAAATGCAGAATGTATTTTTTAAAATTTACTTCATTGTATCTGTTCTAATGCACCACAGCTATTCTTTACATATAGTTTATTTTTATTAAAGATAGACTCAACTATATAATAGTCCTTTAAATTTTCTTTATTTCCTCTTCATTGTTTTAAATTGTCTGCACTCTTTTTTTTTCTGCACAATGTTTCGATATATGTTAATGAAATAACGATTAAATGAAATCCATCCATGGTACAGATTTTAGTGAAAGCACTAAACTGTGAACCACAGAAAAGAACCCAGTTCATCTTATGCTTCTATATGATTTTTAAAACCGTTCTCTAATATTTTATTTCTTGATTCTAAAATGTAGTATGCAGATGTGCAGCATCATTTTACACATCTGGAGAACATCAGGGCTGCTCACACAGCTGGCCATAGCAGCTGATCTTATGTATGGTCATTACAGGGCATATTTTCAAAGCAGCCTATGGAACAAAGACATCCATATCTTGGTGAAGGGTGGGGTCAGGATTTTGATTTTTAGGATATGATGACATAGCAACTGCATATTTTTTTCAAAATGGACTCTTGCTTCCTAAACCAAATTTATTTCAATATACCGTCACAATGAGATGTGACACTTCTGTTAGTGCATAATGCTCATTTATCTATAGATTTTAAAACAAGTGTTTTGTGATTACTGTTGGCAAGAATGTTTATAAGCTTAAAAAACCTATTTTAACTATTTTTATCCTTCAGCTGCACCCTGAGAGAAAAAGGACTTCTGTTTATGTGCAAGGGTGATTAGCTCCTACTGTTAATAGGATGGATTTCCTGGTACTTAATTGAAAGCAGGTGGATAATTAAAACCAATGTGTAGCTAATCAAGAGCCAGATACCAGGTGACCATGAGGCCATGCCTGATTCTGTTCAGGATAAAAACCTAACTTTCAAGCCTGTTTGCTTTACAGGCTAATGTGAAAAAGGTGAGAAATGCTGGTTCCTGGGAAGAACATAATTAAAGTGTCGTTTCACAGGCACTAAAAATGGCTGGTAGAAGCTCACAGTACTGGGGCCTTCTTTGCTTAGTAGTGTCTTGTGATTTTGTTTTGTGGGATTTGCTTGTCAATGTTAAAGATGCTTTTTCTTAAGTTGAGCATTAAGAGAAATCTGAACCTATCTCTCGCCTGCCCTTGTAGTTCTGCAATGTGCTTTGTTAATGTTCCTGCATTACAAAATGTTAGTATAAATCTGCAGAGATGTAATGGGTTAATTAAATGTGATGCTGATCTTAAAATAGCTTTCCATACCATCCATGCCAAATTCTTGGTAACCTCTGAAACCTCCTTAGGAAAGCATGGTAAAGCAGAGAGGAGAAAGGATGGCTGTTTACAATAGTGTTTAAGCAACTACTAGTTTTAAAATATTTCCCATTCTGCAATTTAAGTTCCATTTTACCTTAGACAGTGTGATTACACAGAGCAGTATGGTACCTAGATCTTGATTGTAAGTAGGAGCTATTATATGTCAGTTATTTTCCTTTTTCAAACCTTCACACTAGGGACAGGATACACAATTTTGCCTCTACTACAAAATGTCAGAAACATGCAGTGGCAATCATGCTTCTCTGTCACCTCTACTTCTCTGATCCGCTTCTCTGCTATTTCTGGGGTACTTTTATGATCCTTTTACTTGTATGTATTGTTGCTAATGAAGCTGTGTTATACTTACAGGTGTTATGTATTGCAAATTT
Organism: Gavia stellata; assembly: GCF_030936135.1. Lineage (NCBI taxonomy): Eukaryota > Metazoa > Chordata > Aves > Gaviiformes > Gaviidae > Gavia > Gavia stellata. Next base: position 33,616,585 of record NC_082600.1, read on the forward strand.
CTGCTCATTAACTACTAAAATGTCAGTTTAACCCCTTTTTCCCTTGTCTTATATACAGTCTTTATAAGCAGGTAGGTATGTAAGCCATGAAGATGTGTAGTCTGTTTAAAGTGCTACCAAATGCTTTTAATTTTACTGATATGTTTAAACTTTTTTACTGAACAACTGCAGCTTGATAATATTTCTCTTTTGTTCTTTTTCAAGTTCAGCATAAAGTTGGCTGTGATGGCAAAATAATTTGAGTCCTGCTTATTATTAAAAAATTATTTTGTATCTGTACTGAATTTTACATGCTGTTGTGAAACAAATAAGTGAAGACATGAGACATTTGTTCATTTCCGTCCTATGGTTTAATGGGGAATAGCTTTTATTAGATATTGTCCTTGCTTTTCTTGTAGGTTTTTTAGTTTTATATATGGCTGGACAAATTTCTATGAAATATTTCTCATGACTTCTAATACATAATCTCTTCCCTTTACAATGATTCCGCAAAACCTTTAATGCTGAAAATTAGGAAGGAGATGGAAAAATACACCAGTGAAAAAGGAGAAGTTTAGAAAACCAGTGGACTCTGTACCTGTATGTGCTTCTCTTACAAGGGTGTAAGAAAAGCTGCCAGACTTAAAGGCCCTTCATTGCTACTGACAATATTAAGCAGATTGTATCACTAGTAAGAGAGATTTTTTTTACATGTAAGTGGTTCTAAAGCTAGTGTCTTCAAACTGTAATTACCCAGAGTTACAAACCATCAAGGATGGTGGTAGAAACAGTGATGCAAAGGCAAAAGTTTTAAAGCTGTTTATTTTATCTTACTCTGAAGCGCTGATGAAGGTTTGGTTTCTCAACAGCCTTGCATCTTTAAGTCAGGAAAGCGGAAAACTCATCTTTCTTTGTTTGATTACATGAGGGTCAAGAGTTTAAAATTCTTGTGAGGTTTAGTTATCTGTCTCTCAGTACCTTTTCCTGGGATACATATATAAATATGTACATAATATGTACATAAATGTATGTACATAATACATACATAAATGTTTGTACAAATTGGTGTTACAGTCACTAACTCCCAAGGGGACATTGATATTTTGTGTCTCTCAGTATCAAATGTATGAAAAACAGGGATAAACAAGGATTTAGACAAGTGGGTCATCTAAGCAATAGTCAGATTCTGCAAGCCATTTCTACAGGGCAGGGAAATTGGCTGCAAGGTCTTGATCATTGGATTTTCACTGTATTGTGTTGGGAGGGTAACTTTTGCTACATTTCTTTTGTGTTAATTAATCTTGACTACATTCTTGGCAGTTCTCTTCTGATAAAGGTTCAGTTGACCTTGGCACGCTTCTCCTATGGAAAACTTTGAGGGTAAAGAAAAATAATTCTAAGAAATGTTCTGAGGGACCTAAGTTGAGCTTCAGTTCTACACCTAGCTCAGTCAGTGGCTTGAGGAAATTGCTGTATTTCTCCACACTGACTTAAAGGCTTAGATGGTTTTCTAAGGAAGGGGGGAGAGCAAAAGGCAAATAAAATAAAAGTAATTTATCATATTGCTTAAGGGAGAGTGACCTTTCAGAAAATATCATAATTCTAACAGATGAGGCAGACTTTGGCAGTCTTTAGGGAAGAAGATATCAACTACACTATAGAACTACTGCATAAAAGCATAGGTGAATGTACTGATTTTGCTGAGAGGTCTTGTCAGCCTGGGATGTCATGTTCTGGAAGTACATATGGGTCCTGGTAGGGCTAATGGGATTTGGGAAATAGTGGTTTAAGCCCTGATTGATCTCCAGCTAAGTCTGTGTCTGTGAAAGCCTGCTAAGGTTCCTTGAATATATTCAGCTCATTTCAGTGCTTGTCAGCACAGTACAGGAGACTGGGTGTTTCATATGCTGCACTAAAGAAAATGACTTTAAGTTATAATAGTGTTTGTCAATACCAATAAATGGGCTGATGACAATTCTGAGCTAAGAGGCATCTCCCAGAAGACAGCCTGGTGAAGGGAGTCAAAGGCAAAGTGATCCTATTGTTTAAACTTATGGTTCTGGGACCAGCCCCCAGAGAACAAAGTGCTCCAGCCAAATCCTGAAAGGCAACTTATATCCTGAAAACCAGTGTTTTCTGTCTGGGGCAAACCATTAGTTTTTAGCCTTCTATGGTATAGGAACCAATTCTGACCTGGGCAAAAAGAAAGCTTTGGTTTATTCTACCATTTTAAAATTCAAATGTAGCTGAGGAAAAGAGGTGACACCAATAGATTAAAAGGAAAAGGAGCCTTTCAGTATCCCCTGTGTACTGTTTGCTACTGCCACACTTGGGAAAAGGGAACTTCTCCCCCATCCCTTCTTTCCTCAAACACACTACCTGTTCCAAGAGAGGATAGCAGTGAAATACCAGGACTTTGACCAAACTGCAGATGTATTGCAGTGAAAAATGAATAAAAACTGATGATTTTTGGGTGAGGTGTAATAGACTGCATTGAAATAAATGCTACCATAGCTTTGAGGTTCATTGCCAACTGAAGACATGAATCTAAGAGAAATCAAACAAAGAAAATAATAATATTAATAATATCTTGGTCTTATATAGTACTCTTCAGGAAAAATGAACAAGTTTTAAGATGGGTCAAAAAAATTGTTTTTCCACATCAAAAGGAAGAAAATTGGAGAGACCACAATAGCACTGTAGAAATCATAATAGGAAAGATAACACCTCCTTAGGTTATTTTCCTCAGCTTTAGCACAAAAGATCAGAGGAGGCATGAATGGATGTTAAAGAAAAATGGGTTGGAAGAGACATACAAGGGCTTTTTTGCACTCAGTGTAATCAATGTTACTAATGGCCTTCCTGGCAGGTTGTTTTGAAGCAGTATTAGTCAAGAAGGTGATACTGTCCTACCTGTCAGAAGTATATTAACAAGGCTTAGGCATATTTTCTCCTCTTCTGATACTATGGGACCCAGTTGAATGTAAGAGATATTCTGGAGGCTGGACTCTTGGTTATATATTTTACTCTAATTGTGCACTACTGGAAATTATGAGTACTGGTTAGAACTTTTTGTCTGCCAAAGAGTACTCAACCTGCATCTAAACTGGCTCAAGAGAGAAATTATTCTTCAGTATTTATGAAAATTACAGGTTTTAAAGTACATTTTTTTATCTGTAAGTTCTCTACTTCAGTGTGTGTGCGTGCATTGTGTTCTGATTACCATTTTTGTATAAAGCAAAGCTTTCTTTTTGGCTTTTTGTTTCTTCATCTTTTTATATGATCTTCTGTAGTCATTTGATTTCAAAAGCTGCAAAATCTGTGGTTTTCATTTGCAGAGGCTTGAATATTTTCTTTTGCCTTAGCCTCTGTAGAAGTAAGTCTGAGTCTTAGTCCACATTTGCTGAAAAAGAAAATATGTGGGTTGAAGTAAATATTAGCTAAATAGCTATGTTTCAACCACTTATCATGTTTCTGCAGTATGATGAGCATCATATGTGTGACAGAACTCTGACTCTGAGACTGAGGTGATAATTGTAAATCCTTTGCAATTAATCTGTAATTTTTTTCATTTATATATAGACTTTGTACAAAGTTCTTAGGAAGCAAAAAAGTATAAATCTTAATGACAATGTTTCTACTTTAATGTAATCCTCCCTAGTAACATATGAAGTTCCACTGACAAGTTATAAAGGAAAATAGGTAGGTTAACAGGAAGAGCAGAAGGCAAATTTTCTGTTTCAAGGGATTTCAACAGTCATTTCTGATGATAGGAGTAAGAAAGGTGCAGATGAAGCACAATAATACTTAAGGTATGGAGAATGTGGCAAGTAATTAGTCAATTTTCCAAGTTAGATAAGGCACTGGAACATTCAAGGTCTCTTACAGTGTAGTGTAAAATTAGTAATTTGTTGTGCTGTTCCTTTTGTTGCTGATCCTCACCCTGTTTTTGCAAATCTATACAAGGAGCTCAGATGCATCTTGGGTATCTAGATATGAACTTGTTGTGTTAGACTTATTCCGTCCAGATAGCAAATTTACTGTTAAAGTTTGACTTAGCTTTACGCATTTGTCTTCATAGAGTTAACAAAAGCATTGCAAGGACTAGTCATTTTGTGGCAGATTTATTTGATCAATTTTTGAATGAAAAAGACTGTGCTTATTTGTATAGCTGATATGTGATCTGATCCTTTCACTTCTGAAAAGAGGTATTCAATTTGTGTGTCTATCAAGATTGTGTATATATGTTTTCAATTTTCTGCAGATATTGAAGTGGTATTGTGTATAAATGGCTGCATTATCCTTATGGTGGGGTATATAAACATGGTGTATGCGTGCTTGTAAATGTATGTGCAAAATGGTATCCTTCTCAAAACTATGTTCACTTATAACAGGAAAAACACACTTTACCTAATATATATTTTGTTCTTTGTCATAGTAATAAATTCATTCTTTCTGTGTAGTTCATCTCAGTTCATCCAACTAGACTTTAAAATACGTAGGATGTTTCTTCAGTGTTGCAGTTTTTTAATATGTGCTTTTTCAAAGTATGAGCTTACTTTTCTCTACTAAGGTCAGGCACTGGGTTAGACCATGATCTGGACCATGGTTCTTCTTTTCCATTGCCCTCTGAGCAATTTCTCATCTGGCAAACCTTCAAAAACTTGCCACTTCAGGCACTGATACCAACCAGACCAAGAATGTAAAAGTGTGTTAGTACAGCCAAAGAGTACAAAATGTCAGTGCAAACAAGTACAAAATGTATCAAAAATGGTTGAGGGGGGTTTACCCATTCAAATAGCAAAAAAAAAATGTTGTTTGCTATGATTCTCAGCTGTCTCCAGGGCGCTTATCTGTTATAAAACTTATTTCAGTACAAAACTTATTTCAGTACAAAAATGTGTTGTGAGAAGTCTTCGTGCCGCACTGATACTGCACCCAGACTGTTTGCAAATCACTCCAGCAGTAGACATTTCTATAGGACTCAGCTAAGATAATGATACCTGTTATGCAAAAGTTAACCAGACCCATAACATTCTGTTAAGAAAAAGAAATAATTCTGACCTGCAAAAATAAGCTTAATCTCTAATTTTGATTTCATTAAATCCAGAAACTCATTCCAATTTGCTGTTGAGCTGCTGGTCAGAAACTATGATGATGGCCCCATAGAGATGTGGGGAATTTCACAATTTATGTCATGGAGTGATAATTTCACCTAAAAGTGAAAGAAAATTTTTTCCTTTTCTCATTTATTCTATTTACTATTAAACTTCTCCAAGTCTAATGTGCAGTAGGTGGATGTAGGTTGTTTCAATCAGTTTTCATCCCAAACGTTTATGTGGCCCTTTATACCTGCTATCTGTATCATATTAACTAAGTACTGTACTTGACATGTAGTGAATCCTTAAACTGGATTTGATGGCAAAGAAGGAATTACTCAGGTACTCCAGTGATCTGTGATGTGATGCTTTTTTGTTTTCTCATCATACAGATCTTTCCATGGATTTCAGAAATGTCAATGTAATTAATATTTATTTATATTTATAAAACTGGCTATTCTGCAACTGCAGCTTCTAATTTCTAACCAACTTATACCCCTTTGTTCTGCCAGATACTATTCTACCCTCTACTAATCTACTACTTTTTTCTCCCACCTGGGGAGAAGACATCATTAATTTGTAGGCAGTGTCTATATTACCTTGTTTTTACTGGCCAAGCAAAGGATGGATTTTTTGTCAAGTAATTTGATATTTTAGCAAATTATGGTCGTGTTTATAATAAAAGCCATCCAAAACCAACTCAAAGAGCATTATTACTACTCTACTTCCAGGCCAATGTTCATGCCGTTATTTACTGTTACAGAACATAACTGGATTTCATTTTTAGCCAGCATCCTTCCTGTTTTGATTCTTCATTAAACATCCATGTAACAATGAAAATTGAGGCTTTATTATAGCCCCTTTGTGGGATTCATCATGTTTCATTCGTGTAGAAAGTGAATGTCAAAAACAGATATGAGGTTAAACTCATATTGTTGGTAAACCCATCCTGTGTTTTCTATGGGTTTCTGACTTACTGTATACTTGTAGTTATTACCCCCTAAAATATATTCTAAATGTTGCATGTTATTGAGGTCAGGTAATTAGTCTGTATTCACTTGAATCATCCTCCCTCCTGCTCCCTAATATAGATATTACATCTGCTAATGTTCAAACATAGAGTAACCTTCCTGGCTTGTAGATGTATTTAAAATATTTAAAGTACATGTTTCTAGTCCTGCAAATACACCTTCCAATTCTCTTAATACTTTAGGATAATGGCTATTCAAACCTTGGAGCTTTGCTCCTACCCCAGATATGATCACTTCTATTTCTAGCCCTCTGCCTTCCCCTATACCTCATGTGATTGCCTTCACAGGAAGCAAAAGCTTTGTGCGATCTGACTCAGCTTTGCGAGATCTTAGGTCATTTTATTACTACTTTAGCTCTTTGTTGATCAAATTTTCCCTTTAATTCCTTCTAGGGTTTCCACCATTTGCTAAAACAGTTCTCAAGGAGGTTATGCATACACTACACCTTTTACTAACCAAGAATAAAATTTAAGATACTTGCACATTTTATGTAAGAAAATCTTACCTTCTGTATTAAAATTTTAGAACTGAGTGAACTTATCTAGTATAAGTAAGCATAACTAATGTTTTAAATAAGTGATTCAGAAAGGATAAAATAACTTACCTGTTGAATAATCTCTTAACAGAAAATAATATTCTATTTGTGCATATTTCCCACAAAAATGTTTAGATGTGTTTAAATAGTAAAAAAGGGAATTATACTAACATGTGAACATTACAGATCTAGTCCCCATAGAGCAAAGTTTTAGTTATAACAACAAAAATTTTAAACTTTGTGTCAACTTTTTCTTCAAATTGCAAAGTCTTTTTTCTTTCTCTTCCAGTTGCTTTGTGAAAATCATAGGTGAGTTTTGAGAGATGCAACAGTATCACAAAGGGTGAGACTTAAATGTTGACTTTTTGTCTGACAATATTTGACATAAATGGATTCAATCTCCTTTAAACTCAGTAGAATTTTAAATGGACTAGATGATCCAAATATAGAAAGCCTTACATTTGGAGTTACTCCAGTTAAGAGCTCTTACCAGTGACACATAGTTAAGCGGGCTTATGCTATATTATATTAAAGCATGTTCAGAAAAAGCTCAGTGACTAAGCCCTCCTTCTATTTATTCCAGTAAAAGACAAGCAGAAATACCGATATAGAAGGAAGGGGGATCTCTAGTAAGAACAAACTTATAAAGAAACTTCAAGATCGTTTGCTCTTTATTCATACTTCAAAAATGATGTTCAAAAACTGAAATTAAGTTACTTTGTCCAGTCTTTCTGGAGGACAGAATATGACTTGTGTAAAATAAATAAATACTTACATCATACTGGTTCAAGAGGTCTTACATTTTATGAGTATTTATTGCTGATTTCATAAAACAGGTGGAAACAGTTTTGACCTTTTGTACTCATGCAGGAGATTTTGGAAAGGAGAATATATGTAGCATACTTTAGACTATCAATGGGATAGAGATTAATTCAAAATTGTCTGTGTAATTATGTAACAAAGATCAGGATGGGCAGGGTCATTCCTCTCAATGTTCAGTTTTTTCTTTCTTAAGCTACTTGTTCCCAGAATTTACATACTTTACTAAGGCAGGTACCTCTTAAGTTGAAGCATCTTGCTTCACCTGGAAACACAGACTTGCAAGTATTTTAAACAGTATCTGTAGGACAGAGTTGTTGGATGAGATTCTGCTTGCTTCTCAAGATGCAAGCAAACAGAGTTTGATTTTTCCACTCCATGCCCCACCCCCTTCTTAAACCACAGGCACCAGTTAAAAATACTTAGATCCAGTGGTCTGTAATCCTTCAGAGCCTTGTGATACCCAACTTCGATTAAAGGTTAACTTCAAAGAGCTGAAAAATACCACTCTGCAACAATGATTGTCATTCCTGAATCTGAAGGGAAAACTTGAGGACCATTTCCTCAAGTATTTATGCACTTTCTATTGTACAGTCAGTACAGAACTATGTGCATCACTTTATTTTTCATCCTACACAGAAATATATAGGGTGCTCCTGACATGTCCTGTATTCTTGGTTTAATTTTCTTTAAATAAGTTTTTGGAACTTCATAATGCATGAATGTGAGTCTATTTAGTATTAGAAGTCTACATGTAGATGGCAGTTATGATTAGTTTATGATGCTCCTGGGCAAGTGAGAGAGGCTGTGGTCTGTGGAGCTCATAGAATGCCCAACTGCATATGGAATTAAAAGGTATCTGACTGGGTTGGAAGGTGATAAATTGCTTAAGTTTGTCCAAAGGGAAATATTTTAATGACATTCATCACAGAAACAGTTTTCATGGTAGCTAACTTACATTTTTGAAATTGAAAGCAAGCAAGAAAAATTATCAGACTAACTTAAAACTATAGTAAATCTCTGTTGCATTAAAGGACTGAGCAATTTGGCAGAAAATAAACCCCCTTGCATTCCAGCTTGTCCTCAGATATCAGAGGGGCTGGGGGCAGCTAGGCTTAGATTCTGAGTGATGCCCAATTCTCTGTGTTACAAGTCCGATTGTGTTCAATATATATACATGTACACACATATATGTGTGTATATATATATAATCCTAACGATTATGGATGCACTTGTAACTCCATACACTTTCTGTCCAGCTGCATTGCATGAACTATCATGGTCACCCTTAAGGAATTTGGTCGTGTTCAATGAGAACTCTTATGGCTAGATTAATGAATAGTGTAGTTTATTAAAGCAATAGATACACAAGTTCTTTTGGATTGCTGGTGATAGAACTACTGCCCACAAAGATGGTACAAATAGCAAGAATATGAATAATATAGCCTGGCTACAAGCGCGCTAGATCGCAAAACAACTCTATAGAGGTTTCTAAATCTCCCAGGGAAACACTTGGTATAGCTAAGCATTAATACGAGAAATATAGCCGGCTACAAGGGCATTCAATCACAAAACAACCCTAAAGAGGTTGCTAAATCTCCCAGGGGGCACATGGTATAGCCAAGTGTCCGAATCTTACCCAAAGGCATGGGGGGTAAGAGAGGTTCAGCCTGTCGACTGATCCCAGATGTCAGAGGTGGTCTGTGATGGTATCTTCCCTAACACCCCTCCTTTCTTAAGCCTTTTTATACCATTTTTACTTTACAGGTGGAGTTTGAGTGACTCTAGTCATATATATCTTTGTTGTAATTGGTGTAAAAGTTTCTCACTTTGCTTTTAAAGGTATAGACCAAGAAAAATTCAGAGCGCAGGCTCAGTGCAGGGTGGTTGCACCTTGGAGGTGGGTAGCTTTGGGATGGAGGTGTGTTTTTTAGTATTATAATGAGTATTTTGTCAAAAAGTGACTGTGGGCCCATTCCCAGGTACTCCACTACACACCTTTACACACACTAAAGAGGTTACTGTATCTTTGTACAATAGCATTTTCTTTGACCAGGTACGTATCCTAATTATCAGGTGAGTCTCCATCTCATTGTTCTATAGTGCCTTCCAGTTCCCGTCTTATCACATAGCCTGGCTATGGTGTCTCCACTCCGCTCCACCCTCCATATAGTTTCTCTTAGAGTCAGCACACCAAGCTCCCCTGGTGTTGCCAACACCTAAGGGTGCCTAGGGAACTTCTGTAGGATGGAACTCTTGCATGACTGCCTCACTCCACTCTGAGGATTTCTTCATTGTAACTTTCCTTAAAATGCGAATATAGATTTAATTTCTAAGTCACCTCCAGCAATAATTCCACAACCTGTACCTCAAAAATGGACAGTATTTTATTTATTTACACCACAAACTTGAAGAAACTTGACATCAACTCTCCAAATCCTTGCCGATGCTTTTAAAAATGTAGGTGATGATACCAAAGATAAATTATCAACCAGATCAACAGCATTAATATACCTACCTAACCATATATCATTTCATCCCCATTCATATAGTAACATCTTCACCTCCTGCAGCAAAAAAATCCTATTTTCACCCAGTGTTTCCTCAGACAGATGTGTTTGGACAGTAGCAGCTAGATGTCTAATTCCAATCCCCAGCCACACAGCGAGCAATAGCCTTTCAGTTTACTGTGGTTTAGTAGGTTCTTTACAGCTGTGAAAGGACACAATAAAAACATATTTTAGCCATGCTAAACACTGGTAAAAAGAAAATATAAACACCTCTAAGAAATTTAAGGAATCATGATGTTCTAGTCAACCTTAATCAATAAAAAAGCAGCAATAAAATCTTAAAATACAAGAGTTGTCCATCACTAATAAACTTACTGCTGCTGAGAAATGCAAAAAGTTACTGCTCTAGAAAAGGTAGATCTTTTTCTACGAGGTGATCAGTAAAATCTGCCTTTGGTCTGTTTATCCACATTAGCAGTGGTGCCTTGGATCCAGAGGTACTACAGATATTCTCAACCAATAAGACATTTTAGCTCCACTTCATCACTGTGTAAATGTACTTCACTGTTACAGTAGTTAGCTCAGGTTGAGAAGGTTCTTTTTAATGGTCCAGAGCCATAGTTGACAACTGCCATGGATTGAAGTGCTTTTCAAGTCCATCAGACAATCATGAAGAAAATTGGTTTGGAAGGGACTTTTGGCAGTCTTTTTATCTAATCTCATGCTCAAAGAAGGACTAACTTCAAAGTTTGGTCAGATTGCTCAGGGCCTTCTTCAACAGAGTTTTGAAAAGCTTTGAATGTGGGGATACCGTAGCACCTCAGGGTAACCTACACCAGTCTATAACCACTCTTTTTATGAATAATTTTATGTAGGTCCAACCAGAATTTCTCATACTGCAATGCTTCTGCTTATTTCCCTGTGCATATCTGAGAAAAAGAGAAGGCCACCCCCTTTAGAGAGTTAAAGGCAGCAATTAGTTTCACACTTAGCTTTGACTTCACCAGGATAAGCAGAATGAATTGTTTGGGAAACTTTTTTATTAAAAAGACAAGAATCCTGTATTGTTATTCTCTATATAGTACTTGAATTTGGGGAACACGTAACTTCCTGCATAATTTTTAAAAACAGTTTTATAGTACATGTAGGAGTGGATTATTTCCCTTTGCCTTTTTTGGTGATGTCTTCACAGGCACACTGATGTTACTATTTTAGTGTACAAAGACATAGACATGCAGGTACTCTTCCCTTCTTGGTTAGCTTTGTAGGTCATGTTTGTATCCAGTTAACTTCCAAATCAGGGAACACATGAAATTAATCAAAATAATAAACTTGCTGTGTTGCTTTTATGAAAGGATAAGTTTTTAGTTAATATTTGGTTAATGATTACAAATTTATTCCTATTAAGCTCCCTCATAATTTGCTCAAAGCCAGAGGGAACAACAGGAATATTTAAGTATATGCATACGGGCATTACAGTTTTGCAATCTTGCCAACTGATAGTTTAATATCCAAAGAAACAGAAAATACTTTTTAAAGATATTTTTCTAAACCTATATATTCCTTGGAATAGTTGAACTTTTAAGGTGCATATGGAGTCATGTTTTCTCACTTTTTCTGTCACGAGAGCTATATGTAAATATTTTTCTTAGTTTGTTTCTTTTTAAGGCAAAAAGATATTTATATATTAGAAGTTGAAGGCTTTAATTTGAAAACTTTGACCTAGAAAGTTTTCTATAAAATCAGAGAAAAAGCAGATACAGTATCAACTCCTCAAATATGCAGAATATGATCTCAAGACCTGAAAGGAAGGAGGGGAGAGTGCTGAATTGTTTCAGTGAGTAAGAAACATAATAGTACAAATGAGTAATGATTGTCAATTTCAAAATACAGATTATATTGCTTTATATTATGAAATATTTAGCATAATTATAAAGGAAAATATTGATATCGTATGGTTCTTCTCCTCTAGCTTCTCCATTAATTTTATATAATTTCTTGAAAGTGACCAAAGTAAAACATTTCACAGAATCACAGAATCACTAAGGTTAGAAAAGACCTGTAAGATCATCAAGTCCAACCATTAAAAAAAAAAAAAAAAAAAAAAAAACCAACATGGAAAAACCCCCACCCACAAACCACAAAACACACCACAACCCACACCAAAACAACCCACCCACACCACACAGCACCATGCCCATCAAGCCACATCCCACAATGCCATACCCACATGCTTCTTGAATACCTCCAGGGAGAGTGACTCCACTACCTCCCTGGGCAGCGTGTTTCAGTGTTTCACCACTCTCTCAGTAAAGAAATTTTTCGTAATATCGAGTCTGAATCTCCCCTGGTGCAACTTGAGGCCATTTCCTCTAGTCCTGTCACTAGCCACTTGGGAGAAGAGACCAACACCCACCTCTCTGCAACCTCCTTTCAGGTAATTGTAGAGAGCGATAAGGTCTCCCCTCAGCCTCCTCTTCTCCAGACTGAACAACCCCAGTTCCCTCAGCCGCTCCTCATAAGACTTGTGCTCCAGACCCCTCACCTGCTTTGTTGCCCTTCTCTGGATGCGCTCCAGCACCTCTATGTCCTTCTTGTAGTGAGGGGCCCAAAACTGAACACGGTATTCGAGGTGTGGACTCACCAGAGCCGAGTACAGAGGCATGATCACCTCCCTACTGCTGCTGGCCACACTATTTCTGATACAGGCCAGGATGCCGTTGGCCTTCTTGGCCACCTGGGCACACTGCTGGCTCATATTCAGCCGGCTGTCAACCAACACCCCCAGGTCCTTTTCTGCAGGGGAGCTTTCCAGCCACTCGTCCCCAAGCCTGTAACGTTGCATGGGGTTGTTGTGGCCAAAGTGTAGAACCCGGCACTTGGCCTTATTGAACTTCATCCAATCGGCCTCGGCCCATCGATCCAGCCTGTCCAGATCCCTCTGCAGAGCCTTCCGACCCTCGAGCAGATCAATACTCCCTCCCAACTTGGTGTCATCGGCAAACTTGCTGAGGGTGCACTCTATCCTCTCATCCAGACCATCAATAAAGATATTAAACAGGACTGGCCCCAAAACTGAGCCCTGGAGAACTCCGCTTGTGACTGGCCGCCAACTGGATTTCACTCCATTCACCACAACTCTCTGGGCTCGACCATCCAGCCAGTTTTTAACCCAGCAAAGAGTGCACCTGTCTAAGCCACAAGTCGCCAGCTTCTCCAGGAGAATAGTGTGGGGAACAGTGTCAAAGGCTTTGCTGAAGTCCAGGTAGACAACACCAACAGCCTTCCCCTCATCCACTAGGCAGGTCACCTGGTCATAGAAGGAGATCAGGTTGGTCAAGCAGGACCTGCCCTTCATGAACCCATGCTGGCTGGGCCTGATCCCTTGGTTATCCTGCACGTGTCGCGTGAACACCCTCAAGGTGAGCCTCTCCATAATCTTCCCCGGCACCGAGGTCAGGCTGACAGGCCTGTAGTTCCCCGGATCCTCCTTCTGGCCCTTCTTGTAGATGGGCATCACGTTGGCAAGCCTCCAGTCGTCTGGGACCTCCCCCGTTAACCAGGACTGTTGATAAATGATGGAGAGTGGCTTGGCAAGCTCCTCCGCCAGCTCTCTCAGCACCCTTGGGTGGATGCCATCAGGCCCCATAGACTTATGAGTGTCCAGGTGGCATAGCAGGTCGTTAACTGCTTCCTCCTGGATCATGGGGAGCCTATTTTGCTCTCCATCCCTGTCTTCCAGCTCAGGGAGATGGATACCCTGAGGATACCTGGTGTGGCTATTAAAGACTGAGGCAAAGAAGGCATTAAGTACCTCAGCCTTTTCCTCATCCTTGGTGACAATGTTCCCCGCCACATCCAGTAGAGGATGGAGATTCTCCTTGGCTCTCTTTTTGTTTTTAATGTATTTATAGAAGCATTTTTTGTTGTCCCTCACGACCGTGGCCAGGTTGAGCTCTAGCTGGGCTTTTGCCTTCCTAATTCCCTCTCTGCATGACCTAACGAGGTCCTTGTATTCTTCTTCACTTGCCTGCCCCTCCTTCCAGAGGTGATAAATTCTCTTTTTTTCCCCAAGTCTCAGCAAAAGCTCCTTGTTCAGCCAGGCCGGTCATCTTCCCCGCCGGCTCTTCTTACGGCACATGGGGACTGCCTGCTCCTGCGCCTTCAAGATTTCCTTCTTGAAGAACATCCATCCTTCCTGGGCCCCTTTGCCCTTCAGGACCATCTCCCAAGGGACCCTCTCAACCAGTGTCCTCAACAGGGCAAAGTCTGCCCTCTGGAAGTCCATGGTAGCAGTTTTGCTGACCCCCCTTATTACTTGGCTAAAAATTGAAAACTTTATCATTTCATGGTCGCTAAGCCCAAGATGGCCTCCGACCTTCACTTCTCCCACCAGACCCTCACTGTTCGTAAACAGTAGGTCAAGCAAGGCACCTTCCCTGGTAGGCTCCCTTACCAGCTGTGTCAGGAAGTTATCTTCCACACACCTCAGGAACCTCCGGGACTGTTTCCTCTCGGCTGTGTTATACTTCCAGCAGACATCCGGTAAGTTGAAGTCCCCCCACAAGAACAAGGGCTTGCGACTGTGAGACTTCTGCCAGTCATCTCTCTTGATATTGAATTATTACTAGCTGGAACTCTGAATAGTAAGTGTAATTCAGTTCAGATCTAATAGACATGGTTTTTACTTTACACACAAATGTATGTAATTAAAGAATTGTGTACAATTTTTTTTCTCCACCTTTTCTTTGTATTTTTGAAAGACTTTGACTTGAACGTTCACCTATTTGACCATAAAAATGTAATTGAGTTTGCAACTTCAATCTACTAGTATTCATATCATATGAAACAGTTACAGAACTTGTGGCAGCGCATTTCATTTTCACGCCCAGGCATTAAAAGGAAAAAAAACAAACAGCAAAAAAAACCCTAAAAAACAAACCACCAATGGTGGGAGGCATTCTCTGTACGGGAAAAGATTCTCTGTAGGAAGGTCTTAGATAGTCATTACCAGGCTTTTATTTCAATAATTATTCTTCAGCCTTTGAAATGCCATTATAGGTCAAAAAGACAGCTATTGTTCCAAGCAGACCAGAATTTAATAAGGAAGGACACAGTAGATATGTCAAATAGATAATAAATTGAAATAATGTCAAATTATGCATTGTTACAATACAAGAATCAACTATGTGATAAACTTTTGCATACTCCTGTTTTCAAGTTCACTAACTTTTGTGCAGGATTTTCACTTGGTTTTCTTTGTTGGATAGAACTTACTGGTTTGTCCTACCTAAACCATACTCATTTATATCTCATCCTCTTAAAGCAAGAGATATCCATGATGCATCTTTATATACTATTTGAGTTTTAGTTTGGGGGTATATAGAAAAAGATACATGTACTGTAAGCATATTATGGGTATTTGGCTAACTTTCCCTAGATCTTCATCCTTCTATAAGGAGAGACATATCCCTGTCATAAGTAATCAATAAAAATTTTTGCCACATACTAATTTGCATTTCAAGAGATAAGCAGGCTATATAAGCAGAGGATGATGGTTGACTCCAGTCTGTTGT
This sequence comes from Gavia stellata, assembly GCF_030936135.1. Lineage (NCBI taxonomy): Eukaryota > Metazoa > Chordata > Aves > Gaviiformes > Gaviidae > Gavia > Gavia stellata. Next base: position 33,632,134 of record NC_082600.1, read on the forward strand.
GTATGATATATATACATACTCTTAAACAGAAATTTGTATTTTAATACCTGAGATTTTGTTGAAATTCTGACTCTATTAACTTTAGAAGGGTAAGGCTTTTATTTGCTCTCTGGTTGTTTTCTTCTATACAGATCTGGATTTGGGATCCAGGTGACATTGAAATAACACAATGTTATTACAATAGTTTTGTTACTGAGATCAGTGGGTCCAGGGTAAAAACCTGTTGTTAGGAGGTATGGCCATCATTTCTGCTAGGTATGAATATTTAGTCTGTAGTTACCTTCAGCAACTGCCCAGGTGTAATTAGGTTAGATCTTTAGTGAGCTTCCCATTTCAGGTTTTTAACCTCAGAAAGGATGACCTCAAATTAAAATAGAATTGACAAGACTTGTTTGAATGTCTAGGAAGAATTTAGGTGTAGTTTTGATCTGATTCGTCTTGCAAACCTCACCCAACATGAGAATCTATCATGCAGCAAATTCAGCAGCCATACAAATTTTTATGTGGTTAAGATGCTCACATGTGCAGGATATCATTATGCCAGCTTATTTTCTATCCATGCCCCGTATCGGTTCAATTCATCATGCCAACATCTAAATCCCATCCCAGCTGTCTGGAAAGCCCATAATTACAGTCAAGGCTGGCAGTTACCGTTCTTAGGACAGGCAGCTTACAGAATTTTTCTTGGTGAAAGACATCATAAGCAGATGACAAAGGACAATCTCCTGGCATCAGTACAAAGTAGTTTGCTACAGGGTTGGCTAGTGGAATATGTTTTGTTGCACTTTATTGATTTCCTAGCATCCTTCAACAGCTAACCCAAATGAAGAGAGCCTATATATCTTGCTCTTCCCTGAAGTCACTGACCATTTGGGTCAGTGCTTGTTTTATTTGCAGAGCCGTGTCGCCTGATAAAAAGTTTTGTGTGTATATGTGTTTTGGAGAGGGAGGTTCACACTGAGGCTTCTTTAGTGGCTCTGTCTGTGAGGAGCTTCTACTGGTGCTAATGAGCAGAGCTTTCTCAAAGAGGTTTTTTCAAGGTGGTACACCCACTCTAAGTAGTCACTAAGCTCAAGCTGTCAGATCACCAAGGGTGTAGCCCTAATAACTTTCCTCTGCGTTTTGCAATTCTGAGTAAAAGAAGTTCTTCCTCATCAGAAGAATTCTGCCCCTGTCCCCTTTTGCTAGCAGGAAGCTTTAGCAAAAAGCCTGTATCTATGAGTTTCAATTGGTAAGGTATGCTCATTTACTAGGACTGTATTTTACTTAAGGTGCAAGATAGGAAAGTGTACAGAAATCTATCAATAATAGCTCAGATAGTCTTCTAGCTCATTTTTCATGTTACAGAGTTTCTCAGTGATTGAATTTTTCTAGTTCCATGGATCACTCTGATTTTAGGATTGTTCAAAGTCTCTACAACTGTTTTCTATAGCTATGATACAGCTATGTAGCAAGTTGCTAGAAAGGACCTGAACATGCTCCTGCTATGGGCAAAAAAGGCAGAGTCTATTGTGGGATGCAATCAGAGGATATCTGTGGTTGAGTCTGAAGTGTCTATTTTCTCCTATTTGAGGCTTGCTAATTAGAACTAGAGAAGTGAGATGGGGACTGTGGTGTGGCTGCTGTCCAAGGAGAGGTAGGACATGTACCCTGGCGTCTGTCCACCTTAAAATACATTTCAGTTCCATGGGCACACCTTATGCATTGCAGCTCACTGACCCTGGCCTTTGCAGCCCTCTAGTCCCACAGAGCTTCTGCTTATGCATATATTGTTTCATGTCCATGAAAACATCAGTGTGATATTTGTCAGTTGACATTGTAACAGTTCTGCTACTCTAGAAAGAACTAAAAAGATTATTTTGTTTGTTCCTGGGCTTCAAATAGAGAGACTACTTGGAATAAATATAATGTCTGGCCATGAGCCACATTTTTTATTAGATAGGGAGTCCAGAAGCATTAATTTACACTGCAGCTTGATATGGCTAGCCTATGCTTCCTCTGCACTATTGTTTCCTAGGTGATCCTTGATATTCAGGAAGAAGGTGAATGGACAGAGAGCAGCTGTTCATTCAAGGTGTTGTTAAAAGGGAGTGTAACGGTTATAATGACGAAGTGAGGCTTTGTGGCAAGACAGGGAAAAAAAGATATTTGGGCTGATTTGAGGTGTTACTCAGTCTTAAGTCCCCTCAGCGGTGCAAAGGGAAAAGGTAGATTGTCTTTAAAGCTGAGGCACTAGCTTGCTAAAGAACTGCCCTCTGAGTGTCACGAGGCTTAGTTGGGCAGAACTGCATTATGGCTAAAATGCAGCTAATTAATTTATGTTCTTTGGCTAGTTAAGTCGGGGACATGAACCTTAATGTTAGAGCATTACAGCACTATTGAACACAGATTGAAATCCCAAGTGTGTTTATCTCACACAACTGCAATTTCTGAAGTTGGAGGATGTTATTTTTCCAGATAGTATCTTTCACATCTTAAAATACTAAACGATGTTGTCATCTGCCTCCTAGATACAAATATCATCAATTAATTTCAAAGGCCACTTGCTGTTTTAAAAACACAAATCTGAGAAGGGGGTCATAGTCACCTTGATCTGTGTTTGAACTGATTACCAACAGCTTTAGCTGTACCTTTTTCCTACCTTCAAAGATATCTATGACACTTGAAGACTGTTGGTTAGAAAATGTCATATAGAGGTCAAAGAGGAGAGTGCTGTGTGGGTTTCTCTTGCTTTTCTTCTTGAAAGAAGAGTAGGAGACCATCAGAACATTTCTGAAGAGATCTTCCAGTGAATTGCATACAACAAATTAAATTCTTTAAGCCCTTATTTTGTCACTATATTGATTCTTGATTTTTTTTTTTCTGATACCTAACTTTAAAGCAAAAAATATTTTTGTCTTCCTTTGAAATCAGAGTATTGCATCTCTCCCTGACTCCCCCCACCCTGCCCTGCTTTATCCATTAACCTTCAGGGTTTTGTTGTCTGTGAAATTTTAAACTCAAATTTCCCTATAGAAGATGAATTGAATATTAGTTGGTTTTGACGTTCTTCTATCTAAAATTATTTTAATAATATCTAAATTTCCCTTTCCTTTTAAATAAAAGATATTCTTATCTATATCAGGCATGCATTTTTATCAGAAAGGTACTATTCCCCTTTCTCATTCATGATAATGTTCTAATTTTGTCAAAACTGATGGGGAGAAATAGCATAACTGTAAAGAATAAGGCACATACTTTGAACTGTGTTGGAGACAAAAAGCACAGTTAATACAGACAAATTTTGGTTAAGGTGAGATTTGAATCTTGGTTTTAGAATGTTTGAAAAGCAAGACATAAATTTTTACAATCAACATTATTGACATCAGTCAAAAATTCAATGTTTTCTATGTCAAAGTTACCATTCTTCCTTTTTTTATCATGTAAATATGCCTTTGTATAATCTTGCCATAAAAAAGCTGAACTGGATTCTCCTGAGCTGCTTACCAAAAACCTCCCAGGAGGAAGTACTTGTGGTCCAGAAATACATACACATTCTCACAGTTGCCATATTGTAATGTAGAAAATCTTTTTTTTTGGGTTTGTATCTGCATAATCTGTTTGCATTACAGCAGAAAGCATTTGTGTTGTTCCACTCTAGATAGCATCCATAAAAAAAAAAGTCTCCACCACTCCTTATCTCAATGCTGTTGTTAACAATCTGCCTTTCAAAAATAGTCACAAATACAGCATCTGTCTCACTATGTATTTTCTAAATCATACAAAGGCAAAGTTGTTCTCAGAGATATATAAGTGTAAAAAAACCCAAATTAATATATTTTCCTTCTATTCTGCTACCTAGTAGCATTCATTATAGAAAGGACTTTTTCTATAAAAAATATAATCTTCTTAGCAGTTCTGGTATGACCCAAATAACCCCATTCATTTCAAAAAAGAGTTTTAGAGGCTATGTTGCATTATTCATTAATGTTGTGGATAACAACTTCAACCTCAGGACTGTTGAGCCAGCACTTTCACGAACAGTAAATCCCCTGAGGGAGGGAACAAGAAAAAGTGTCGCTACCCTGAGGTTTGAAAAATAGTCTTCACTACTGGAGGAGTTTGCTGAGGGGTTGTGTCTTATGAGAGGAAATTCTTTGAAAAATAATCATCCCCTGGAACATTTTTGGAAACCTGAGGCTCTCTAGACTGTTACTAAGAATTTTTTGTTGATTCTCCCATCCCATGACATGCATATACTCAGTCCTTGGGAGCTCCTGAAAAGGGGAATTCATGCTGTGGAGGTGGTATTTATTTAATTATGTCTTTTTCTACCTGATGTGCCAATGGGAGGACTGGAAATGGTGTCCTCCATACAGAGGATATTGTATATGTGAACCAGAACACAACATTTGACATGAGTATTTAGGGAGAAGCAGTGAAGAGTCCATCTGTCTTTCCCACACCAATAGACTGGATTAAACCACTCTGAACTCCTCCATTAAGCTGACATCTTCACTTCATACTGATTCCAGTTTTGCTGTTTGTTTGTTTTGGGAGGGGCAGCAGTGGGATTTAAGCTAATGCTGATCTGGCACAGTTATTAGTCCGTAAGAATATATACTATGTTCTGCCCTCCCAGTCTTGCAAAAAATTTGCTTTTGAAAGGCAGTAATACTGTTTTCTTCCTTGTTAATAACATTTTTTTTTTACTGCACATGTGTGATTTGGCCATAATATTCTCAGAAGTTACCCGCATTGATATTCTTGTTCAAAATCCATGGTTATTTTGTGACAAACGTAAGAGGTCATCCAATGGCTCCTATGAAATTTTCACTTAATAAAAAAAAAAAATTAATTTCAGTCACTTCAAGGCTAGGGATTCATATTTCTCTTCTTGTATGTCACTATGGTCTACAAATAATAAGAGTTTGAATCTGATGTCTTTTTCAACAACATAAATGAAAACTTTTCCCTTGTAATTGAAGGAAAAATCAGGATAGGAAATAGAATCAGGAATTACATGTTTGTTTTTTCACAGAATCACTATGGTTGGAAAAGACCTGTAAGATCATCAAGTCCAACCATCAACCGAACACCACCATGCCCATTAAACCATGTCCCACAATGCCTCGTCCACACGTTCCTTGAACACCTCCAGGGATGGTGACTCCACCACTTCTCTGGGCAGCCTGTTCCAGTGTGTCACCACTCTCTCACTAAAGAAATTTTTCCTAATATCCAGCCTGAACCTCCCCTGGCACAGCTTGAGGCCATTTCCTTTTGTCCTGTCACTAGTCACTTGGGAGAAGAGGCCAACACCCACCTCTCTGCAACCCCCTTTCAGGTAATTGTAGAGAGCGATAAGGTCTCCCCTCAACCTCCCCTTCTGCAGACTAAACAACCCCAGTTCCCTCAGCCGCTCCTCATAAGCCTTGTGCTCCAGAACAGCAGCAAAACACACAGACAGATTCACATTAATGTGTGCCTGTCTTTACTTTTTAGCAAGCATGAATTATTCAAGGAGTATCACAGTATGGTGGTGTTGCTGCTGGTAAGTGAACATCTTCAGCAAAGACAGTAAGTTTCTGCTATTTCCATTCTTCAGCTTAAGAATGGGGAATAAAATCAGATGGATGATATGATTGGCATTTTGAAAAACTAACAGAATAATTTAATTGACTGGAATGTGACAGTATCTCAAATGCCTATGGATCAGTGTGCAAACTAATACAGCTCTGGTGAATTCCTCTGTAAAACACAAGCCATAACAGCTGTGGCACTTCACAGAACATACAGGGTTGACTATGCTTAGTGAAATTGTCTGGGAGGAGGAAGAAAAAGAGTAAAGCAGTAGCAGCTCTTTAATAGTTGAAAAATAAAACAATTTGGGATAAAAGCAGAGTTCAGTTTAGTAATAAAGTGAAAGCACTTCTGTGAAGAACACAGAAATGATCCAGGAACTTGAAAATAGGGTAGACATTAGGTGGTTACATTTGGAATTTATTTATTTTTTCATTGAGTAGGTTGAAAAGGTGCTTGATTTTGTATATAGATATTTAGATATGGGAAATACAGTGATAATTTTGGCTCTTTATCTTTCTAACAGTCATAAAAAGGACCAGTGTTTGGAAGTATAGCTCTCATATCAAGTTTGACTTTGTCGATTTTTTTAGGAACGTAAGGGATTCGGAATTTAAGAATGATAGCTTTAAAAGAATTTGAATTAAATTCCTAAGCATTCAATATAAACAGGAGACGAAGAATGACCTGTAAACAATACTTTCCAAATACCTGCAAAATAAACAGGAAAAAAAATCTTGTTAGTAAATCAAGTCCATATGAAAACTAAACAGGTAGTCAATGATTTAAATGAGATCTATTCCTCTGTTCTGGAGCATAAATTCCAAAGAAGTCCTTCAGGTTTGTGCAGTGGGAACTTTCTCAGGAATACTAATTCAGTACAAGAGGAACACTGGCTCTTCTTTTGTTGGTGTTATTACAAAGTTACTAATAAAGGTTACTTTATAGATAAGTGTTAACCAAAATTACTAAATCTGTTATGTTGTAGTCAAGGTAATGCAACAAAAATGGGAAATCTCTTAAAGGAATTATTTTTTATTATTTAGTTATTTCATGCTGATTTAGCTGGTATACTTGCAAAGTCTTTCTGAGGTTTACCTGTAGAACAAAGCAATCCAGAACTTCAGAGCGCTACAGCCTTATTCTGTTTGCAGAACAAATATTATTTCCTATATAAAAGAATATTCCATTTCCTTTAATCCACAAACATTGTGTGTCCCCATAGTTTTTATACAAATCAAGCCAGAATTTAGGACTCACACACTTCTGATGCATAGTTTTATGGTTCTTCCTCTCTCATTCCTTTGCAATCAGATCTTCTCCATTCTGCTTCTATGCCAGAACATGAGAGCTGACAACCCAGGGGAGGAAGACTTTTGTTTTGTTTCTGTGCTTTAAGTCCTCACCACTTCTCAGATTTTTAGAGGGAAGATGTAAGGGAAAGATTTGCCCTGAATGAAAACATGCAAAGTTGTTCTGTGGATGTCATGTCATCAATCTGATGACATGCTCCGTATGGAAAGGGAATCTATTGTACAGGTAGAAACTGAACCGAATTTAGAGTCTAGAAGGTGGCCATTACACCCCACCAAGTTTGCACAAATGGAGTATGAACTGGGGGGGGTGGGGGGGTGTGGGGGGTGTGAGTATGTTTTTTTCTTTTGGAAGGATTGTGGCTTAGTATGAAAACAAACAAAGAAAATAACACCAGGAAAAAAGCCCCTGCACAGCATTCTTTACTGAGCATGGGAATATGGGTGTCAGTTAAAGATGTGCAGGGCATAGTCAGCTAATGCTAGCACTGTGGTATCTAACTAAAGCAAATCCACTTGCCTTGGATTAATCTAGACGCATTTGACCCATCTATTAGGTTCAACTCAGTAGACGCCTCTCGGCTTCTCCATTTCACTGCATTTTTCTAAATTGCTCAACAACTTCTTAACTCCTGTTTGTTCCTGTTTTCCTCTTTTCCCACTGTGCTATGGAGGTGGATACCTCATCACACCCTGACTGCTCTTCTTTTCCACTTCTCAGTGATTATATGGAGAGAATGACTACATATTGAGAAGCAGACAGTATTTCTTGTTCTTTAAGGGTCTGTCACAGAACATGAACACTCTGCCAGATAGAAAAAGCCAGTCCAGCCCCTGTCCTCTCAGTTTCAGTGTAACTTTAGTAGGGAGGCTAGAATCCTACCTGTGAGACATCTCTTCCTTCCACATGAAAATTTGAAGAGGAGTTGTGGGCAACTTCTACTTTCCTTGGGATGAACTAATATTAATATTATGTTGATTTTGGCTTATTTTTAAAATTAAATGTTGATCATCCATTAGGTTGCAGAGATTGTTTTGATTTCACAATTTATCTTGGAACACTAAAATCAGTGAAATGTAAAGCTTTTTCTGTTGGAAGGTGCTTCCGCCTACTTTAATCCTAAATTTTTATTTCAAAGTGTCATTCCAAACAGTCTCTAAAACAGTCATCCCCCAGATGACCATTACAAGCATTCTTCCCAGTCTTTCAGATTATTGACGAATACTTTGTGGGTGTTTACCCCTCTTTATGATTCAACCAGGTTATTTAGTCTCTGTGATTGTTTTTTTTCTTTTCATCTCTCCTCAGTGTTTTACAAATGCAAACTCCCTGCAGGTATTAATCATTAATAAGATAATTTGCCCAACATTACCTTAATGTAGTGGCTATCTCTTACAAAATCTTTTCTGTTCTTCAAGTAATGCTGTCTTAAGGCAAGATTCAGTAGTATCTGCCTGAATGGAATTTACTGTTGCTTCCACTTAGTACTATTATGATCTGGACAAACAGGAAGGCAAAAACCAAGACTATAATAAAGTGATGCATTCACTGATACTCATTGTATATTTAAAACACAAGGATGCAACTTACATGATTCATTTCACATGTATATGGGCGGTGGCGTTCTTGTGCTTATTATTATAACAATCTAGGAAATAATTACTGGGTCTCAAGCTGGCCAGGACTTAATTATTACCAATAAAATGCAAAATATAAACAATACAAATGATAGAAAAGTGACAAACAGGATCTATCCTTTCTCTTTCTGGAAGTAATAAATACTTTCAAAATCAGATTACGTCTGCTTTATGGAGCTAAATTAACACACAGCAGCAAAACAACCCGTCTAATATGTTTAGTTATAGAAATACAGCCATCTACAAGGTAAGACCTTGCTGCAATAAGGTCTAATAATAGACTCTTAAAGGAAGAGTAAATTTTACACAATGGTGCTTGAAATCTTGTGTTCCTTCAAACAGCTAAGTATTAGAAGCAGACTATTTCTGCAGTACTATGATGTTCTTATGTATCCTATTCTTTACCAGAATTTGGTTTGCTCTGTACTGGAAAATAGAGTGGAATTTAACCTATAAAAAGAAAATAAACTAATATAACTCCAGATATGAAATCTGCATCCAGTATAGGTACATTGAGTTTTGTTGTGGGTTAACCCTGGCCAGCAGCTCAGTCCCACACAGTTGCTCACTCACTCCCCCGCAGTGGGATGGGGAACAGAATCGAAAGGGTAAAAATGAGAAAATTCATGGGTTGAGATAAAGACAATTTAATAGGGGAAGCAAAAGCTGCACATAGAAACAAAGCAAAATAAGGCATTTATTCACTACTCCCTGTTGGCAGGCAGGTGTTTAGTCATCTCCAGGAAAGCAGGGCTTCATCACACATAATGATTACTCGGGAAGACAAATGCCATAACTCCTCGTACCTCTTCCTCCTTCTTCCCCCAGCTTCGCCACTGCTGAGCACAACATCAAATGGTATGGGATATCTGTTTGGTCAGCTGGGGCAGCTGTCCTGGCTATGTCCCCTCCTCGCTTCTTGTGCACCCCCAGCCTACTCACTGGCAGGGCAGTGTGAGAAACAGAGAAGACCTTGATGCTATGCAAGCACTGCTCAGCAATAGCTAAAACATCCCTGTGTTATCAACACTGTTTTCATCACAAATGCAAAACAAAGCACCATGTGAGTTGCTATGAAGAAAATTAACTCCATCCTGGCCAAAACCAGTACAATTTTATATGAAAAGAAAGCAAAAATCTGCATTGTTAGAGTGATAGCTTTAAAAATGGATTCTAAAAAGTGATCACAATGTGTGATCCATTTGTTGCACAACTACCATTTCATCTCAGATGAATGAACACACCTGTTAACTGGCCAGACAACATAGTAGGAAGTTTACATTCCTAAATGTAAAACCAGTAAAGCTAAGCTGAAAAGACAAGTATATATATCCCTTTCCCTGTGACACATACAGTATAATGGGAATCATAGCTAATGATCTGAATCCAAAGCCCAGCTTGGTTTTATGGAATGCTCACTCTTTGTTAAGCAAAACTGTTTGGGCAAACAGCATACTACTGATTACAAAATTGATTTCTTCTTTTTTTTGGTACATATAAAGGTTGGCTCACATATCACAAGTTTTGCTGGATTTTTTTGTTTTTATTTTGCTGCAGTCCAGCCAGTGTTTTCTACTGTAGAGTTAAGATTTAACAGATTTGGGTCTGTTCCCCCAAATCAATTATGTTCATATCTATTGGTTTGGACTAAGCCTGTCTGTTTATCTGTAGCTATTTCTTTCTTTGCTATTATTAAGAAAAACCTCAAATAATTGAAAGAGAAAAGAAAACTTGTGAAGTACAGTAGCACAAAACGTTTGATATATTTTCTAGTTCATTTAACAATTTATATTTCAGGTCTCTCATTGTAATTATTATAATCACCATTACTCACCAACTTCCAGATGAAATTGAAACACAGAACAACAAAATGGTCAAAGCAATGGAGAATACTATGATCTTTCAGAGACAATATGTGGTGTTAACATTCTACTGCCTTACTTATGTGACAAAACCAGAAAATGGCAAAAGATTAATCTGCTCTTGTGATGAGGATCATTATGGGAAACATACCAAACAAATTAACCCATTCTTGTTGTGGTCATAACAGTAACAATATTGTATATCACAGCTGCAGAACCTCAGCTTGACTCATAGAGCTCTGTATGAAATAGAGTTAAGAAACCCAGTTAACTTTAAAAAATACTTTAAAGAAGTATTTTTAAAAGTGTTACTGGTTTAAAGCATTAAAGTTAGATTGCTCCAAACAGTACAACATTCATGCTGTCTTGGTTTTTGTGGAATTGTGGCTAAAGTCAGAAAGAAGGAGGTGGTGTAAGTTCCTTGTACCTTGAGGTTCCTCAGAAATCTAGTTCCAGGTACTCAACTCAGTAATAATATTGCTCTTCGGTCCCTAACTTTTGGTCCAGAAATTCAATCTAGCTCATGGTGTCCTCAGTAAAAATATGCTTCACCAAAGCACAATCTCACTAAGCCAAATTTACATGTCACAGTAGAAGAGGAAAATGCTGAACAAACCAAAATCAATCACTAGCTTACTAATCCATACCCTGACAGAAGGTAAAGGGGTATTGAGTTAGACATGGTACAGTTTAGCACCTGAAAGTTAGTTACCCAAAATAGCATACATTATAATAAAAAAGGGGAAAAAAAAGCCACCTGCCCTCCAAAAATATCCACTAATCTCAGAAAGTAAGGAAGAGAAAGTAAATGAAAAGTCTGAGTTTGTGTCTTTCTCTTCCAAGGAAAAAGAAGAATTGAGACCTAGATCCTGAATGCTAGAAGTTCTGCTAGAAACTGAAACTTCTTTATAAGAACCATCCAGTACCAGTTTGGAGCAGACATGGAGATGCAATACACCAATTTCAGTACATATTGCCTGTCCATACCTATGCTGATATTGAGCTGTCTGCAAAACTGGCAGGTTTCACTGTATCCTCGGTAAAAACACAGTAGGTTGTAGCGGGGGAGGTGTTTTGTATTTTTGTTTGCATTCTTCAACTTGGACATAATGTCATATACACCTATTTTCTGTTCTTGGACTGAAGTTTGTATATGCGTGAAATGGATCAAAATGCCTATAGAAAACACAGTATCATCTAACCACTTTTTTTTTATGAGACCAGGACTAGTACTTAACTGTCCTAGTTTAAATGTCCTAAAATTTGAAACAGATTATAGTTATCTGTACATGGGAAGGTCAAATATCTTGCTACTAGAGCCTCACAGCTAGTAGAGTTTGGTAATCATTATTAATTGTCCACCCTAACTAAGATTTGGGACCAAAAATGGAAAGTTAACAAACACACACGTCTTTTATCTTATTGAATGTGTGAAAATAGGACTTTTATAGCTTTCTTATACATATAAAACATATCTTCAAAACCAGCTCCACTCATTCCTGTTCCACTTCATACGGTAGTGTGAATATTAATATTGTGAGAAGTGCACCTCACAATATGTTCTATAAACTCGGAGATACGTTTGAAAACTCATGCTTACACAACCACACTGCAGAACTGAATTGGTTGTGGTAATATTTAGCTCAAATATATCAATTTTATTTAAAAAAACCCCACAAACATACCAAAGTTTTGGATACATTTAATGTTTGTTGTAAATCAAGAGACATCCTTTGCATGTGACTTTTTATATCTAAGGCAAGAAGGTGCCATTTCAGTATAAAATGTATAAACAGTTTTGAAGTTCAGCAATAGTGAATGTTTAAATTCCCCATAACCAATCCTGGGTATATTATTTTACTGTATTAATTTCTTTAAAGTGGAATCTTTGAAACAAGTAGTAAAATTCTACGTGTTGGACACTTTAAGAGCAAGATTTGTGAGCTGACCTAGTCGATTTAGAGTTGTTACCTGTAAGTCTTGTCAGTATGTGAAAGAGCAAAGAGAAGGCTAAAAGCTCTACGACAGTTGTGTATATAAGCATATGAGGAAAAATTCTTACATCTGAGGTACAAGCCACAACAGTTGCAAGAGATGCCACGAATGTAACACACCAGTTATATTCTGGCTTTACAGGTAATCTATGGCCTGTAGAAATATTTTCAATTCATCCTCGATCTCTGTTGAACAACTCGTTTACTTTGGCTATACAGCAGGGAAAGGATTTGGCCCTCCAAGCACAAGTAACTTCAGTTGTAGTGCCACAACTAATTTTCACCCAGCTTGAAAAAAAAATGCATAATTACACTATTCTTCCCATTTAGACTAATCTGCTTTAATATGCAAAACTCAAACATGATCAAAAAACCCCTTCACTTCCCTCACTTGTAATGAAGTCCAACAGCATGTGCTACAGGAGGAAGTAATCAGCACATTGCTTCAGGCAGTGATCTGCTTTTGTTTCTTCTGTTCTCAGTTCTAGATCATATTTTCAGATTACTTTTACTGGAGTGTTTTAATTGGTGTTCCTGTAATCCTTTTAACAGGATTTGATTGTTCAAATCTGGAAAAACTGTCTTCACATTGTCAGGCAGTGTGAAAGGATTGCCCTTAACCTTGCAGCCTTCTAAGCAATGGAATGGGAGATAAATAAAATGGAGCTTGAACCAGATTACTTGTGCTTTTAATACCAAGGGTCAATTAGCTGTATCATCCACCTGCAGACAGTTCTGTTCTTTTGCACAATCAGTAAATGACTTTTTCCAGGACATTGTGTCAACTGTTAGGAATAGCCACCTCCAATTTTAGGCTTACTAAGAACTTTTGTAGTTATTGCAAAGGATTAATTTGACTCCTTTTTGGACAGTTTTAACAGAAAGAAAGGATTTTTGCATCAAATTCTGTGGAGGTTTCCTGCATTTCATGTACCAACCCTCTTTATTTTTTGTCTCCCTGGTAATAAAAAACACTGTGCTGTTTTTCTTCTTTATAAAACCTGAATAGCAAACGTATTCATTTGCATGAGGAAGACTGTTGCAACAGCAATAAGTCTTAGTGTCCTTGGAGAGAAGGGCCTTATTCAGCATTCAGCAGAGGAACTTGAACTGCCTGAATCTGTCTCATTATATAGGCCATATGCAGTAAGCCATGGTGCCTAACAGCTGCTGGTGTTAGTATTAAGGGAAAAATATTTAATTTGATGCAGAAGCACGTGTGTCATGATTTCTGCAGTAGCTTCTACCTGCTCCCTAGGGTGCATGCTAGATATATGGCATAACACTGAAATTATTTAATTGTGTCAACAAAATATGGTGATGTTTGTTTAAAATAAAAACTAGTTTTGCAATAAAATTGATTAGTTGATGGTTACTTCGCTGTCACTGTGGCTGGTAGATACAAAGACAAACTTATTTTGTTTAATCTTGGGGGAGGGTAGAGAATTCTGGTGAGACCAGAGAAAATATACAGAACATAAACTTGAATTAGTCTTTCTGTTTAGTAAATCAATAAAACAACAGGGAAGTGTGAAGAATAACCTGGATCATCTATCAAAATGGGTTCGTGCTCCTATTCTCACTGCCTTGTAAACAAGTGCCTTTAGCACTCTAGTGCCCAGAAGCATCCCAGAAAAAAGGACAGAAACAGTTTTTAGTTTGCAGATGTACTGCCAATGACAAAAACGAGGTAAGATGAGAATTGAGCAAGCTGCTTCCCAGAATCTCTAAACTGTATAATTCTAAAATTCCCAGGTGGCAGCTCATGTATATGAAGATCAATCTTTGCTATTTGCAGTAATGAAGGTGTATTTTATACAGAATGCTAATAAAATGACATAAGGAAGAAGGTATATCTTAGATTTGAAAAAGGTGGCAAATAAAATTAGGTAAGAAAACATAATTATGTCAATAAAGGAAGATATCGAGGAAGCTTGCTTCTCTCTATCAGGAATCGGATCAGAAATCACAGACACAGCATTGTGAGAAAATCTGAATCTGATCATAATACTGAATGAGAGGATTTATAATATTTTCAAATCCATAAGCGATGAGTTGCAATTAGTCAGATAGTCAATTCTGAAAAAGTAATTAATCTACTGAAACAACTCAAATTACTATTGCATTTTACTCCTTTGGGTGTAAATTGCATACTAGCTCCCTTTCAAGCCACACACTAGCAGTAAAATAAACTGTAACAAGGGTGAAAAAAAGCTTATAAGAGCAAGGGAAGCAGCAAGTGCTACACTGATAAGAAAGAAAATGCTGCTCAGGAGCATAAATTGCTTCTTTTGCTTCCTTGAAGAAGCAAGTGTCTACGTGACTCTAGATTCCTCCTTGTTACAGATCAGGTAATGTACACTTTACACACAATCACTTCTTTGGTCTTGAGGATGTGCACTATTTTTCATGACAATGCCCTGAAAAAAAGTCATAGATGATGGTATTGCATGTGACAATGAAGAGTGCACATGTGTGACAATGCAGCTGTTAGGGAGTAAAGGTACACTCAAGAAATGAATGATGCATTGGCTATATGTGGGTAAGTCATCAGCTGCTCCATTCCCGCTTTTAATCCAGCAAGGCTGACAAGGACCAAAAATAATTGCCAAATTAAGATGTTCAGTAGTCTGCATGTACTGCATTACTGATTTAATTCCAATTCCTTGTGGAAAGATTACCCATATCCTATCTTTTACCCTTGCTAGTGGATTACCACTGTTCTGCCAAACTGCTGGAGATACTCTCCAAGCCGTATTTAAAGTATGTAACTGATGTCTTTTAAGGAAAGCTGCAAAGATAACATGCAAAGACGCTTTGGTCCAGAGCATATGAAAAAGTCATGAAGAGACCTGCTTTCTTTTTGTGGTGATCAAGAACATATTGTATGTAATTTTTTTCCACTTCTGCTGCCCCATTCCCTCCCGTCTATGAAATCAAATCAGTCACTTTCCTTTCTGTGCAAACTGCCAAGAGATCTCCAAGTAGAAAATATAGCATATGAGCTCAGCACTGTATTATTATACCCTATACATGTTGTCAGCAGACACACAGAAAAACTTTTTTTCAGCTGCTCCTTTTCCAGTGCTTTGTTTAAGCTCCAATTTTGCTTGAAGTTTTTTTTTAAAAATGCAGTTGCTACAGTAACTGGAATAAAAGAGGGGAGGGAATAAAGTAAATACAAATGTTAAATGGGAGAGGGAAAGATAGAAAGCCTTTTGCTACTGAAGCACAGATTATAAATCAGTGCTGCTATGCTGCAGAACAGAACAATTTGGTGGAAGATCATTTTTACCAGAAATAAAATCCTAGCCAAGCAATATTTTGAAACATGCCATTACCCTCAGGGTGGAGTCTGGCAAATGAGTCAAGTTGTTTTGCATGTCACCTTTGAAATTGTCTGGTTTTAAATATTAGCTTGTGTTTTATTGAGATGCGATTCCAAGCACACATAAAGGCATACTGTTAAAACAGTCATAAACGGTTATTTTATTTACTGTTTGATCACCTCCCCTGTAACCACTGATTTCTTTCTAACTATTATAACTGTAGTTCCTTGCATTCAAAGTGGTTCCCCAAGGACAACAAAGACAGCCAATAAATTCAAAGGCAATAGTGTGAAATGAAATATAAGTTTGGCCTTTTATGTGCAGCAGCCAGCTGTACAGAATTTATGCTTTAAGCTGTCAATTAAATAAGCAGCAAGAACTTTTTCTTAGTGACTAAGTAACATCCTAATACTGCCCAATGTTTGGTGACACAGCTCTAACAGGCCACAGTGGTGCAATAAACATGACTAACAACTGATTGTGGGTTATTTGATTACCACGTAAACAATGTAGACTAAGCCCCTCATGTGAATGAAACAACTGCAATTGCAGTTTATAAAACTCATGAAATAAATGAATTTTAGCATTATTTATTAACACTTCAGAAGAGAAAGTAGGATTAGGAGAGTCTTCATATGTTACTTACTGTTTGCTTGTACTTCTCTCTGCCCTCCTCCATTTCCTTTGTTCGCACCATGCATGAAATTTCTTGTGTAGGTTATTATACTATCAGGTGATCACAGATTCTTTTTGAACATGTATTTTACCACTCCAGCCACAAATTCATTCAAGCTTGTAGCCTTATGATGGACATTATTTTAACATGGACCAATTAATGGCTTTTGCCCAAGAGATTCATCCTGATAATATGAGGATTTTAGAAAAGAATCTCATTTTTAATTTTAAATAAATGACCTGTTGAATTGATGTTGTCTATAAACATTAAGTGTTAGTGGAATGTCTGAAGTCTCCAAAGTTAACAAATAATCATTTTTTAACATCAGATCCCTGAGATGAGAGGCTTCAAGATAAACATCCATGAGAGTTGGGGACACAAATAATTTTAAAAATTAAAATATTGTTCAGAGCAGTTGAGAGAGCTGGGGTTGTTTAGCCTGGAGAAGAGGAGGCTGAGAGGAGACCTTATTGCTCACTACAATTACCTGAAAGGAGGTTGTAGAGAGGTGGGTGCTGGTCTCTTCTACCAAGTGACAAGTGATAAGACAAGAGGAAATGGCCACAAGTTGCGTCAGGGGAAGTTTAGATTGGATATTAGGAAAAACTTCTTCACTGAAAGGGTTGTCAGACACTGGAACAGGCTGCCCAGGGAGGTGATTGAGTCACCATCCCTGGAGGTGTTTAAAAGACATGTGGATGAGGCGCTTAGGGACATAGTTTAGTGGTGGATTTAGCAGGGTTAGGTTTACCGTTGGACTTGATGATCTTAAAGGTCTTTTCCAACCTAAACGATTCTATGATTCTGATTCTATGTTTGTTAAAATGAATGAAAGCCTACAGTATTTAATTGCCTGAAACAGTAATGTAATATGAAAATCATAAGATATATTGTACATGTCCTACCTTAGTTACATTATTCTGATTTTCACCAGCATTCTAGAAGTAAAAAATTTCTGCAGCACATAACTCTTTACAAGCAAAGTTCTAACAAAGGAACACAACACAATGCAGATGGAAAGAGATGTAGATAGAGCTCACAAGTAAGATGAAAAAATGTCAGAGATATCACACCAGTGTAGTTAAACTAGCAGGATTTCTGAGCACAGATATATCAAGCAATACAGGGATTGTGTATGCAGTAACACTGATAACAGAGATGCTAGTTTCTGTAAGAAAAAGGAGGAAAGACTGTTTTAATGATTACTGCATGAACTGTTTTACTAGTAGAGATTGCATCTCTTATTGCACGGAAATACTGATATAATTTTAAAGTACTCTTACTCCAACCTAAGAGTTTTCCAGTAAATTACTCAGATTTTAGTCACATCATTTAATGGTTAAGGAGCAGATTCAGCAAATGCCACAGCCACAGAGCAATTTTTTAAATCTGTCACTAATATTGCCCTTTAAACATTTCTGTACTGAATCAGTGCTGTGCCTTAGAAAGTGGAAATTATACTGTCCCTGGCAACATTACCCTCACTAAATAATCTTTTTTTCACCTATATCAGTCCATAAAATATTTCTTAGAACTGATGGTACCTAATTTTGAAGGAGGCATTTTTTTTCATGAAACCAAATGTTAAAAAAAATTAACTTCTTATTATATGTGGAAGCCCATTATGACTCACATAGCATACACCTGACATAGCATACACCTAATCAAAGTTATTCATAAAAAAATGGGCATAGGAGAGTCCTCCCCAAAATGCATATTGCAGGAAAATCTTCAGTTTAGCTTCCAAATAGAACTGAGTGAAAATGATACAAAGTAGAAGTAACAGACATCATATCTTGTCCAAAAACTAATTGGTCTTTGAGATTTTCTAAATGTTTGAGCTCTTTAGAGTCTCAACCCCTTTAGTGAATGACCACAGCAAATTACATAAGGCATTGCACCAACAGGGTTTTGGTATCCCTGTGTTCTGTAAAGTATGATGAGTGTTTTTGCAAAACATTTGGTGTTTTAAATTCTTTCGTGAGCTTTAGAGAAAAATAAAATAAAAGTATAGCATTTCTGTGTTCCCTTCCCCTCTCTTTGTGGACACATTTCAAAGTATGTTTTTTTTGACATAGGTACAAAGTACAGTTTGACTGAGAAGTCCTGAGTCCTGCTTTGGTTAGCATTTATGGAACTCATAATTTCTGGATGTGATAGCCTTTCTTATTCAGGAAAGCTTGACCTGGATAATCAAAAAGGGATTGTATGCCACAGCACTGCAAAATGACTGGTGAAGCACTTCAGCACAGACCCTGTCCATGCTTCAGAGTGAGCCACAGAGTAACTTTCAGACTTTCACAGGCTTGTGCCATCATCCTTTAACTAAAATAGGCTTTTCCACCCTACTGTGATGTACTCAGTATCTGCTTTTTTTCATCCACTCTCCAGGCTGAAAGCAACATGAGATATTATTGAAAACAAATAGCTCTCAAGCCTGGGGGGAAGGGAACAGAATAGGGCTAAGGTGGCTCCTAAGTAACATTTCTCTGCATCGGTGATTATAATAAAGATTTCCTTTTGACTTTTTAGCTGCAAAGTTACATATTACTGGCTGATCCAAAGCCTCAGCTAACTTTTAAAAAGAAGAGGCTGTTGAGTAATTTGCAACAACAAAAATATATTCCTAATGAACCTTGAAATGAGCCTTCTTACTGAAGCTGTACCTATACCTGAAAAGAAGCTCCAGCAGTTCACACATCACTGCCTTTTGTATACGGAACATAAACCAATAAAATCCCTGACTAATATATCCTAGCAGAAGCCTAGAGTAAATGGATTTTCAAATTGAGATTGTAAAGTTGATCTTGATCATAATAGCTCAATGAAGTTACTATTGTGTTGTGGG
The DNA here is from genome assembly GCF_030936135.1 of Gavia stellata. Lineage (NCBI taxonomy): Eukaryota > Metazoa > Chordata > Aves > Gaviiformes > Gaviidae > Gavia > Gavia stellata. The sequence goes on from NC_082600.1 coordinate 33,651,356, forward strand.
CTTTTAAGTTACCATGCTGCATATTGTATGTCTATCATTCTTTACCATGGGGAAAGCCATAAGGGTCTTAGATTCAGCCCAGTTCACTAAGTTTATCCACCTTCAATAATACGCTGTTATAAATTCATATAATTAATAAATTAATATCATTTCAAATAACTAATATTTTTAAGTATAGTAACCAGGTTCTGGAACATCTTTCTAGTAGTATTAGTGGGGCAAGACATTAGCTAAGATGGAACTAAATAAGTTAAAGAAAGGGATTAGATGATGTGGTTGCCTATGATAGCAGGGGCTGGACTTGATAACCCAAGAGATCACTTCTAGTCCTATTTGCTGGAGAAAAAGAAAGGTACTGATCACTCAGATTAGTGAAGCAACCTTTTCTTAGCAAAAGACTAGGAGCTAGATTCTATCTCAAAGTCATAGCCCATATAGAACAGGAAGACTGATAGAAAAGAGGTACCTAAGCCATAGTATAGAGGAAGCTCTCCCATCTTTAAACAGTACAGTATTCCCCATGTGCCTGAATGTTTTGCTGATCCCTCCATTCCCTACCTAAAATGAAGGAAGAAACAGCCGACTAAGTCAAACTGATTTTTTCTTAGTAAAATCTTAATTTGGATCTGAACACTAACCCCAGTGTTCATAAAGAAACTTATGTCTATCTACCACTGAGTCAAAAGACTTAAGTATTACATTGATCTATCTCATGTTTCTTTCCCATTATGCTGCTTAAATGCTGCAAAGGACAGAACATCTGTTTACACAGTGGGGTGGGGAAACAGAGGAGCTACATGTAACAGTGGCTCAGCTGTCCTATGCAAACCTCTTCTGGTTCCTGGTGGACTATTATGCAAAGGAATTGTTGGTGACTGGACTTGGTACATCTTCCATGGGGGTTGGACTAGATGATCTCCAGGGGTCCCTTCCAACCCCTATCTTTCTGTGGTAAAGACTAGATACTGAAAATAATACAGCGCTTTGATGTGGGTGGCGTATTAGCTACTTTGACAAAAGTACCAGCTGCTTTTGTGTCCAAACTCTGAAGAAAAGTTGGAGCTTTTCTTTTAAAATCAGCTATTAAATCTTATTTTAAAAGTCCGTTAGAATCTCTGTGGCTTTTTTACTAAACGTGGGCCAAAGATCAAGTTACCAAGAGTGCTAAGAGAGAACAAACACAGAATTAGAGAGAGCAGCATATTGCCAAAAAAGGGATTTGGTATCTACAATAAATGCTTCTGTATAGCCATCATTAGCACTAGAAACAGATTTGTTCTCAGTTTTTCCTCTGGAACAGTCCCAGCCAAACTTGTGCTATATGGTGGTTATAGAACTGACACCCTGGCCTTCAAGTGTCCCAGAGCTAGTTGCTCTTCAAGCTAGCAGTTCAAAGGCTTTTTGTAAGCTTTGAGGATTACCTTTTGCATGCTTACCCAATGTAAGTATTATACCACAATATCTTTGGAGGTGATGCTTCTGTTTTTTCTTAGGACTGTGTCCAGTTTTTTTCTCAGATACTTAATGTGCTTCAAGCAGGCCTTCTAGAGTTTGTTTACAGGATAACAGGTTTAAAAAGCCCTACTTGGTCAGACCAATGATCCACATAGCCCAACATTCTGACTCCTCCACGAGCAAAACATGAGCCTGATCACTTTCTGTCAGTCTTTGCCCTGCTGAAATCCCTGCATCCAGGTTGCTGTGTAAGGAATGATAGAGGGTACATCTCCATCTGGAACAGTAGTCTGCATTTTGAACCTGAATGCCTGAATTTGCCTCATCCCCTTTTGAACCTGCAGATACTGTCTGCTTCCGCAACCTACTGTAGCACAACTTTGAGAAGTTCACTTGTAATTGCCTGCTTTCCAAAGTGTTTTCCTTTATCTCTTTCACCTCCTACTGCTTTCTTTCACTGAGTGTCCCACGACTCTTGTTTCGTATGATCTGGTGAACACCTTCGTTATGCATTTTGTGAACCTCGGTAATATCCTACCTCAACTTTCTCCTCACTAAACTGAAGATTTCCAGCCTTTAAGCAAATTGCATCCAGTCCTATTGATTTATTGACAAGACTTTCAGCAGATGTCATCTAGTTCTGGTAACTTACTGACATCTAACTTGTTTATTTATTCTAAAACTTGCTATACACTTGCATCAAATTTTTCTAGCCCTTCTGACTTACCTGACACAAATAACAGTAACATTTTTCAAAGTATCTTCAGCAGTAGAAACTAATACAAAACAGTTCATTTTGCTTCTCTACTTCATCTTTATGATCCCCAAGTGCCCCTTTCACACTTTTGTCATCAAATAGTCTCACTGATTCCCTAGCTGGCTTCCTGTTTTTGATATGAAAGGTTTTTAAGATCAGTTTGAGCATTCTTTGTTTGCACTTCAAATTCTTTTTCAGCCCTTCTAATTTCCTTTCCTGTTCACATTCAGGCAAACGTTCCATTTCCTAAAATTCAGCCTTGTTCCTGTGATAGTTTCCTTAACTTTCTCAATGTGTTGTGATTCTTAGGTGTAGGGTGCTTGGGCCATTTTGTTTTCTTCTTGAACTCTAGCACAGGTTTTACCTGGGCTTTGATATAAAAAAACCTGTATGTTAGTAAATTTCACGCTTTTTGGACTGTTCTTTTTATGGTTTGGCCCCCTATCTTTTTGTATTTCCCTCTCATGAATTTGAATATTCACATGCTAGATTTACTTGCCTAATCATTGCAGTAGCACTTATTACATCCTTCCTGTCCCTGTTCCTGTCCCCAGAGGCAGGACACAAGCCACCTCCAACTTCCAGTTGCATCATTCTGGTCCAGGTGCCTTTTTGCATATCTTAGCTTTCTCCCAGATTCTCCGTTCTCGTTGTTCAAAATATTAATCTACAACACTTTTCATTTTCATTACCTGGCTCCATTATGATTAAGTTTCAGGTCATGCTACCGGTGCAGATTCCTCTTTCAGAGAAATTCCCCAGTTGCTAACATACCTATATCTCTCCTATCTACACCATTGCTTCATTCACACATTTAGGTTTCAAATCTCTACCTGCTCCTCAGGTCTTGAATAAAGAGCTGGCAGGATTTCAAAGAATGCTGTCATTGAGGTGTTAGTCTTTGCTTCTGCCTAGCAGCCAGAATTTAGCTTCCAAAAGCTAAGACTTGAGAAAACACTTCATTTTTCCATGCTTACTCATTCCTTGATCTCCCAGTTGAATCTACCAGTAAAGACACCAGTTGCCTGTATCAAAAACACAGAGATTAGAGCAGTAAGTTTTGTGATGTTGAACACTTCATGTAGAAACCGTGAATCAAAGAAAAGGCAAGCACTAATGAATCACATAGTGAGTTCCAGCTAACTCAGATCTTCAGTTCATGTTAACATAGACGATTAGCTATTATTTTGGTTGGAGTACAAGCTACTGAGATAGAAATATGCCTTGTTATTTGACTTTATATGGCCTGACTGATCATAAAGGTCACTTCTGACTTTAAGAGCTACAGTTCTAGGAATTATTGTAGGTGATGATGACATATAGCAATTGACATTCTAGATCACATAGAACTAATAAATCTGAGGTTAAGAGGTCTGATATTGCATTACAAGTATGAGCAATCCAACATAGCATAAAATCTGGATTTAAATGAGTGACAATTAACTGAAAGCAACAATAAATCTGCCATCTTTTGTAAAGATCAAATAGTAGCTTTTCAATTTTTTAACCTCAGCCTGTTCTCCTCCCACTCTGTCTTTCTTTTACACAGCACATTAACATATCTCAAACTGAAAGTAGAGGCACCACGTAAAGAGGCTAGCACTGGTTTGGAGGAATTAAGTAACTTCTTAGCAAACGCTTAAACTTCATAGGTACTCAGGAAACAATATGATCCTATGAAAACTGGGAAACGGGTCCATAGAAATGAGTCAAGGAAGGTGAGATCAACTGTGTCTATATACTCAATGGAAAGTAGGTCAATTGTGTCCAATGGGCATGGACTGGCAAAAGAGAAGCAAGAAAATCAGATTAAACTGTGCAGATGTACATCTCAGAAATGTGCAACACATTTTTAAATGTTTAATCAGTGTTGACAATTTTGACATTTACCACCTGATTGTGGTCAATAGTCTTAAAACTCCTGGAAATAGTAGGAAAACAGATTTTACATAACCTCAGCAATTTTAGAATATAAGTAAACATCTATTAAAAGGCTATGGATTCAGAGGAGAAATAGGTGAATCATGTTATTTCTAGTTCACTCATCAAGCATTGCTACTGTTTTCTGGTAGTTTTGAAAAGAAAGCAATGGAAAAATTAATAATATGTCTTTATAAACTTAAATAAAATCAATGCATACCATAAAAACACCAAACTAGTCAGTATTGGAGATACCAGGTCCACCCACACAGAGCAGTAGGTAGTCAATACTTCTCATTTCCTTGTATGTAACAGGTGTGATTTTATGCTCAATCCACACACATCACATACCAATAAAGCTGCTTTCTGAAGCCAAATTCGGGATTTAAACGGCTTGTGCTATCACAAGCTGTAAAGAAAAACGTCATTTTAAAAACCTGTTTTGACTCAAAAGTATGCTTTGACTTACCTGTCATATTTGTTGCCTTTCTCCATAGATGTAGATTCCCTGATGGCTTCATAATGCATTCATGGTGTTTCTTATGCATTAGCAGGATAGTTTGTTTTCCATAAAGCTGCAGGCTACTATGAGTTCCTTCAGCTATTATTTAAAGACAGTGGAATGAATCCTGGACATAATCACATCTGACATCAACCGCATTCGTATTTAGTTGTATGTCTGGGCTCTGTAGCTTCAGTAGCTAATTTATAGCATAAGGTGAAGAAGATCTCACCCTATAAAAATAAGACATGAGAAAATTCTCATGAGCACAAAGTAAGAAGCAGCTACATATATCTGGTAGGCTGGGGCTACCTGAAACAAAATTGCTCCAATTATTGTTTGTGTGTTAATTATTCAGTATTTATAAGTGTTTGCTCTGACAGACGGGGAAATGTGTCTGTGTCAAACTGGTTTTGACACATCTTGCTTTATGAATGTGTTTCTGCAATTTCCTTCAGAGATTATGTATTCTATTCTATTTGATACTGGCAACTGTTTATATTTTTATATATATATAAATATATATATAAACAGTGGGTCAGATGGCAGAGTTCATTTGGAATGTGGTGTCTGTGTCCCTTATTTTAAATAAAGTAAAAACTCATAGTCACCTATGAGTTTTTATATATATATAAATCACCTTTCAAGAGTCATTCAGAACTTGTTTTTCAAAAAAAGATGGCTAGCTTTTTTTTAGAAATTCTTTTTTGCATAACTCTCAACTTTCTTGACCAGTCAAGATTATGATTTCACTAATTTTTTTCCTGTCCACCAATATAACATTTACATCTGTCATTTAAGAACCCTATCAAATAAGAGATTAAATCCTGATTAGCTTCAGTTACAAGTATTCCTTTGCTTTTTAAAGAAGATTTTTCTATTTTGCAAATTTTATCTGGTCAAAATATGTCTTTGGGGACACAGGCGTTATGTTCAGATAATTAAATTTCCACTTCCTTCCCTGTTATGATGTCTCGGGCAACAATATGGTTTTATGCCCATGTTTGTTCTCAAATATTTCCATCAGTGATCTGTAAATGTGTTTCTTATAGCAGCACAACAGTAAATTTGTCTTCTTCACTGCTTGTAAAACCCTCTTATTTTTGACAGGTCCACTCAGACCTTTAACACTTACAGAAATCATTATTGCTGGCTGACACATTCCAACATAGTTTGCCAGACTTTGTTTTGTTTTTAAGACATAATTCCACACCTGTCAGCATAAACCTTGTTGCTATTTTTTTATTAACTGTGAACATCTCTGGATGACATAACAAAAATATTGATTAAAATGACCTTTATGTCTTTATAGTAATGTTCAGATTATTTTTTATGTTTCTTAAAATGGCTGAAAAAATTTTTGGTGCTTATGTCTTCCTTTTTTCCCACTCTAGACCCAAAATGTTTTCATGATCTTTAAAGATTTTATTATTTGCAGTCTGCATTTGTTTCTCTCTCACTTACCTAATTTACTTTAATCCTTTCAATAAATCTTTCTCTCTTGCTTGAACACCGAACTCCATTTGGGGACTCTCAACTGCAGCCTTCAGTGATGTGTTGGCACTCAACTTCTTCATCAGAGATAGGTAACTTAGATAGCTGTTCAGACCTATGCATCAGTAATCCCCCATCCATTTTTCATTATTACACAGTATTTTCTTTCTCCTCTAATTTTGTTATAAATCTTAAAGCATGCAATTTCTTCCTCATTATAATTCCTGGCATTTTTGTTTCTTTCAGGTTTTCTTCCCATCTTCCTCACCCCATAAACTTTGTTATGACACCA